>NW_017731493.1:682042-707456 GCF_001890085.2 Hipposideros armiger | reverse complement strand
CAGCTATGTTATGCAGACAAAGGCTAAAAGACTGGTACCTTTCAGAGTAGCGCAGGAGCTCCGCATCGAGCTGCTCTCGGATACCGGTGCGTTTCCTGTTAAGGTAGCGCGGCGACAGTGCGATGTGCCTTCGGTGCGGCCCCACCACCAGGCAGGAGTAGCGGCTATTTACCAGCGCACAGGCGGCAGCGTAGGTCGGCAGCTCCAGGCAAGGCAGGACGCCGGCCGGTCCCACCACCAGCCCCTCGGAGGCCGCCTTCGGCCCCGGAGCCTCAGAACAACCCGCGGCCATGCGGCTTGTCAGGTTTCCCACGGCGCGCACGAGTGACGCAATCGTCACCGCCTATTTCCGGACTCCCCCTTTATACGTCACCACTGGCAACCAGGCCCCTAAGAACTCTCTCCTTGCGCTGCATTGCGCAATTCTGACCAGCAGGGGGCAACCGCTTTGTCGCACTTGGACAACTCCCAGAGCTAGGAGCCTGTGGTTCTGTATTGAGGATGCTTGAAGATCTGCAAACACCTAGTTTCTTAAGGGCTGGCGAACCTGTGTTTTCGCTAATGTCCTCATTGGATTTAATATGTAGATTTAATAGGGGTTCACACTTCGATCATTGCCAGTAGTGAGATGGTTTGGTAGATTTTACAAGCTTGGACTTCACAATAAAAAATTTTTAAAGTATTTATGGAATGTATATTCTGCAGGGAACCCCATCCTAAAAAGCAGCCTAAATGACTCAAATGCAACACATCTGGAAACGAACTCATCATCTCTCTCCAGCCCGTCTTCTCTTCTCGCTCTGTAATCACTGATTCAGAATATCGTACCACCACGCTCCAAATAGCTCAGTTCAGCTGTCATACTCGGGCCTCTGTTGTACCCCCAAACATCAAATCGGCCCCAAGACCTGTGGGGCCAAAGCCAAAACGCCACTCTCTTCGGACACTTCTCTCCGTCGTGGCTTCCAAAACTACGAAGCTGCGTGTGGAAGCTTAGCCTAGTGGTCAAGAGGGCCCTCTGGAGCAGCCAGGTTTTCTCTGCAACACAAATATGACCATGACTTGCCCTTTAAAGCCCCACGTAGGTGCCCTATTTTCTTCAGCATAATACAGGCTCCTTAATACAGCTCTTGCATTACAGGGCCACCATACCTTGTATGACCTGCCCCTAGTAGTTTCATCACACTTCAAATTATTCGCTAGCCCCTACCCATATGCCTTGATCCACTTTCGGCCCTCTCCCTCTATTTCCTCCTCGCCCAGCAAAGGACCTTTGGAACAATCTAAATGTGCAATAATTGGTGGTTTGCTGAAATAAATTATAGTTTGTGCCATATGCTCCAATTTTTACAGGAAATATGCACACATATCATTAGAAAAGAATCTATGTGTAACTACCATGTATTAATACTGGTTATCTCTTGAGGGTGGGTTTATGGCTTTTTTTACTCGTTCGAATTTTCATATAATATTGTAATGAGTGTGCATTGTTTGGCACTAAACAAACAAAACCAATCAGAAATTTAATTAGCAAAAGGAAGTTTGATTGCTACAAGAAATCCTCTATTTTTAGACGGTTTAATATAGCATAGTGCAAGATGAAGATTCTGGGTGCTAAAGTCACATTGTTTGAGTCTGAATCCTGACTTTGCCACTTACTAGATGTGTGATATTAGGCAAATTTCTTTCTTTTTTCTTTAAAGCTGAAATGATTAGGGTAGACTTTAAGGAAGGGATGGAATTAGAAAGTTTGAACTATGTGTAGCGGTTTAAATAAAAGAGTTTCATATAAAGGCCTTCCAGGTAAAAATGCCATTGCATCAGTTGATGTTTGCTGCATCACAAACCACCCCCAAATTTAGTGGCTTCAAATAACCACTAAGTTAGCTCATAATTCTCTGGGTACAAATTTGGGCTGGGCTCAGCGGTGGTCAGATGTGACTCCTCTAGTAGGTTAGAGTGGGCTTTCTTTCCTGGCAGCTGTGCAGGTTCCTGAGGCAGAGGGGGAAGCACACACGTGCACACACACAACCTCTTGCCTAGATTCTGGAACTCACACAATAGCCATCCAGTGCACGGAATGCTTCTGATCTCAAGTACTTTGTCGTTTGCCTAAGACAGCATCAGGGGCTACTTCGATCATATACCAGATGCTGTATTGGAAGTCCCTAAAAATGCCCACCCTAGATAAAGTGTAACAATGAAAACACTAGCAGGAAGGGTTTCATGACCCTATGAGTTGATTATATTAAATGGGTAGAACGATGATTTCATCAACCTCATAACAATTACCACGATCAACATCATCAAAGCTAAGCTTTAATACAAACCTGCTTTATACAAATCACCAACACAGACTCTTTATGTGTACTTGTTATATGCACTTATTATGTATTACATTTATTATACATATTTACAGATGAGGAGGCTAGGTTCTAGGGAAGATTTGTAAATGTCAGCCCCGTGATGCTGGCAACCCTATCTGTATTGTTAACAGCTGCAAGCCTAGTGCCAAACATATGTTTCTTGAGTGAGTGAATGAAGGACTCGCCCAAGGACACACAGGTGTTAATGAATCAACAAAGCTAAACCCAGCATAAATTATTCCACAGCTCATGCTAGGAATCACTAAAAATCATCATGTTTCCTATATACATGACCAAAGTCAGAGAAATGGATGGCTTATTTTACTTAGCCTCTGCCTAAAAAGTGGAAACCAGGCCAAGCTGGTAAATACTACCATTTTAGAAGACTTGGGAACATTTTTAAAAAAACACACCATTTTTGGCCAAAGTGTGAGTGTGGGCAGTCTTGCAGAAAATAACTCAGGCAATAATGACAAGGCTGATAGGAGCCAGGTGCTAGAGCCAGGTTGTCTGGGTGTCAGTCTTGGCACCATGACCTTGGACAACTTGCCTAGTCTTTTTAAACTTCAACTTCCTAATCTATACAGTAGAGGTATCAATACTAGGCACAGTGACTGGCCTATATTAAGTACTCAATAATATTTATTTTTTGAGTCCACAATCCACACTTCCATTATAATATGCTTGATTCAGCCTAATTGAAGCTGTAAAACTGAACTTGGGAGCTGGCGCATATGACTTTCTTGACTGAAGGATGAGGTAGGGCCCTGACCTTAAGAGGAAAATTTAGATTAGAGAATGAATAAAAGATGGAGAATGGCTTGGCCTCACCTCTGGGGATGATTCTTTTGTTTCAGAGTTATTAGCATGATTACTTTCAGCGCCTCTTCAATGTGCTGCCATGATAAGCAGTCTATATACATCAACATTTGATTCCGCTTAAAACAAATCAAAGCTTTCAATATAGTCTCCTCTTAAAACATTTTATTGAAAAATTCATTTTTGGTATGAACTAGGTATTCTGAGAGACAAATTTGCAACTTCGTTTGTCAGTAGGAAGAATTAAAGTAGATTCAATACAAGCTAGTGGTTTGAAATAAGTGAGTTTAGTTTGGGAAATAGTTTTCTTTCAGTAGTCCAATAAATTGTGAAATACAGTGTTTCTGGGGAAAATACATGTTTAAAATTTGCCTTGTGGGTTTTGTAAATGAAGAAACAAAAAGCAAACAAAAATCTGAACGCAATGTATTGTATATTCACCAGCTGTTAGTTGATGCAGGCTGCTTGTAATTCACAGATATGTCAGCAGATGGCAAGCGTGAGCTTTAAATACGTGAAGTTTCGCTTTAGCCCTAAGTACTACTGTAGGGATGGCAAAAATCAAGGCAGCTGTGTGGTCGGCTTGTTTATACGTACAGTCCTTCAAAAGAGGACTTAGAATCAATTTTTGGCTTTGAAAGCCCTTTCTACTTTCTTTTTAGATTGAACTAATCGATGATGTACACCATGCCTACAATGAAGAAAAAAATAACAGCACGTTATATTACATTTTATTGAATAGATTTTACATTTTGCAAGCTATGCTGTTGCTACAAATACACCAACATGGAATGATTCAAATGTATCTGCCTATACGTTAAGATCCAACTTCTTTCATAAGTTTATGTCTTCTTGGTGGTCCTCAAAGTCAGGTCCCGGGACCAGCAACATCAGCATCACCTGGTAAGTGGTTAGAAATGCAAATTCTCGGGCACCAGAGGAGGCTCACTGAATCAGAACTCTAGGGATGGACCTAGCCATCTGTTTTACCAAGACCTCCAGGTCATTCTAATGCCTGCTGAAGTTTGAGGACCAGTGCCTCTAAAGAAACTTGACTTAGAGGAGAGAGGCTCTGAATTGGTCGTTTTTATTCAGGTATAACTGATGTACATGCACTGATCATTAACAATAGATTTGATTATTTCTTTCATATGGGTCAGTGTGCCAACACAGTACATTTTGCAAAATAAGGAACATAAAATAGTATACAATTTATATGGATTCGGAAAGGTAGAATGCCATTTCTTAATTTTCACGCATTTCTCATACCAAATGAAGGACTTCATTTTATGTTCTCCTTTGGATTATACTGAAAGGGATAATGTTATGGTAAATTTTGCATAGAAACTTAAGTAATGAAAGCAATGAAAACTAAGTTAAAATATGAGTATTTCCAAGGTGTATAGAGCAACCTTCAGGAAGGAAAACAATTCTCTGTGAAACATGTGCTATTTATATCAGCACATGTGTACGTTCCTTTCTCTCTTAGGGTAGCCACATTCTCCTGCAATTTTTCTGTTGCTGAAATGAGAGGCGCAACCATTTTAAATTAACAACAAATACACTCAGGTCACATTTTCATTTGTAATTAAGAAAAGGTACATGGGCCGGCCGAGTGGCTCAGTTAGTTAAAGGCTCACTCAAGAGTGTGAGCTCTGAGCAACAAGGTCACTGGTTTGATTCCTGGCTTGAGCTGAGCTGCCGCTGAACTGCCACCAGGTGGCAAGATGGTTCAGCTTAAAAAAAAAAAAGGTACACAACTTGTTTATCCACGTGGTAATTTTATCCTAAACACTACTTTGCCTCAATTATCTTATTATTTGAATTTTTCTTATTTATTTAGAATTTCCCCAAGGCCACATATACTACCAGTTCCCATGGTCATGTTTATTCCATTTTTTTCAGTCTAGAGGCAAGTTTTCTTCTTGTCCATAACGCATAAATACAGTTTTTTAATAGATGGATATTTGCAAATCACATTAGGAGCTTATATGAGGGTAATAATAAGAGCAAAAAACACATTAATCATTGTATTCTCACTCTCTTTATATGAGCATGTAATTATTTGTGTCTTTCTCACTTTTGTAGTAACCAGATATAATAATGTTGAAACACCCTGATCTTTATGCTTGGATTTTATCTCCTGGTCATTGTTTAGATGTTCTGAATATTATCTGAGAATGTGTTAGAATTGTCTAGATAGATAGATAGATAACCTGAACTTTAAAATATGGATTTAGATAAAACTCATACAAATTTTGAGGCTCTACTTGAAGATGCAAGTATCTGTCTAGGTATCTATTAATCAAAAAGGCAATGGCATAGCCCTTTTGGGTGAAAGATGCTTGTTAAAATGGATTGGCTTAACTAATAACATTAATCTGACATGGGTGTGGACGTGCATGTGCAGTGTGAGCATAAATGATGTCTGGGAAGGGGTACAGAAAGCATCAAAAGGGGTTGGGGCTACTTTCTGAGGTTATAATGCCATCTTTATGTAATTTTCTGTCCTTTTATGAAAACTAGGGCCAGTATTTCTTCCAAGGCCCTATTTCCTTTCCAATTATTAGGTTGGTGCAAATGTAGTTGCGGTTTTTGCATTGTTGACATTTGCCTTTGATAAGACTGATAATACATTCTTAAATAAATGTAGTTATGTTAGACATTTTAATGTGCATTTCTCACTTTGGGTTTTTTTTTTGCTAATGACTTATTACTTGCTGTTTATTTTATATGTATTTTAGACTATGGAAATGATGTTAGACAAAAAGCAAATTCGAGCGATTTTCTTAATCGAGTCCAAAATGGGTCGTAAAGCAAGGGAGACAACTTGCAACATCAGCAACGCATTTGGCCCAGGAACTGCTAATGAATGTACAGTGCAGTGGTGTTCAAAAAATTTTGCAAAGGATAGGAGAGCCTTGAGGAAGAGGAGCATAGTGGCCAGCCATCATAAGTTGACAACGACCAATTGAGAGTAACCATCAAAGCTGATCCTCTTACAGCTACACAAGAATTTGCCAAAGAACTCAACGTCGACCATTCTACAGTCATTTGGCATTTGAAGCAAATTGAAAAGGTGAAAAAGCTCAATAAGTGGGTGCTCATGAGCTGACCGCAAATCAAAAATATCATTGTTTTGAAGTGTTGTCTTCTCTTATTCTACACAACAACAACGAACCCTTTCTTGATCGGATTGTGATGTGCAATGGTGAAAAGTGGATTTTATACAACAACCAGTGATGACCAGCTCAGTGGTTGGACCTAGAAGAAGCTCCCAAGCACTTCCCAAAGCCAACTTGCACCACAAAAGGCCATGGTCACTGTTTGGTGGTCTGCTGCCAGTTTGATCCACTATAGCTTCCTGAATCCTGGCAAAACCATTACATCTGAGAAATATGCTCAGCAAATTGATGAGATGCACTGAAAACTGCAACATCTGCAGCCAGCATTGGTCAACAGAAAGGACCCAATTCTTCGACATGACAACGCCCGACTGCACGTCACACAGCCAATGCTTCAAGAGTTGAACAAATTGGGCTACGAAGTTTTGCCTCATCCACCATATTCACCTGACCTCTCACCAACCAACTGCCACTTCTTCAAGCATCTTGACAACTTTTTGCACGGAAAACACTTCCACAACCAGCAGGATGCAGAAAATACTTTCCAACAGTTTCTTGAATCCTGAAGCATGGATTTTTATGCTACAGGAATCAACAAACTTATTTCTTGTTCGTAAAAATGTGTTGATTATAATGGTTCCTACTTTGATTAATAAAGATGTGTTTGATCCTAGTTATAGTGATTTAAATTTCAGTCCAAAACTGCAATTACTTTTGCACCAATCTACTAGACCTTTCTGCAATGGAGTTTTAACACCCTTATTTCAATGTTTTCAAACCCAAGGAACCTGGCCAATAAAATTAACCATGGTGCTTTCAAGGGTGCCTATGAAAATTCTCATTTATTTCCACCTGTCTTTAGCTCACTACAGAAGAAAAATAGAAAAGTGTTTCCTTTTTTATATTTTGAATATTATTTTAAAGCTGTAGTTTAATAAACCACCTGCTGGCTGCGGAGTTTGTGTGAGTGTGAACTCACAGATCCTTGACATTAAATATATTCCAAAGAAGGTGGTATAGAAAGTTTGAGGGTGGAAAATAGATAAAATAGAATTTAGGTGCATTTTGCTATATAATTTACTCTCAAGTCATTAAACAAAATATATATGAGGTCTGACACTTAAGTTTGCGAACTTGTTGCAACAATGTTGCTAACCTTTTCTGATACCAGAGGAATTATTCATTATGAATTTATGCCAACTGGACAAACAGCTAACCAAGTTTATTATTTGAAAATGTTGAAAAGGCTGTGTGAATAAGTTAGGTGACCTGAACTTTTTGCCAACAATTCATGGCTCTTGAATCAGGGCAATTCACCAGCTTACACGGCATTGTCTGTGAAGGAGTTTTTAGCCAGTAAACAAATAACTGTATTGGAACACCCTCCCTACTCACCTGATCTGGCCCCCAATGACTTCTTTCTTTACTCGAAGATAAAGGAAATATTGAAAGGAAGACATTTTGATGATATTCAGGACATCAAGGGTAATACAGTGACAGCTCTGATGGCCATTCTAGAAAAAGAGTTCCAAAATTGCTTTGAAGGGTGGACTAGGCACTGGTGTGGGTGCATAGCTTCCCAAGGGGAGTACTTCAAAGGTGAGCATAGTGATATTCAGCAACGAGGTATGTAGTAGCACTTTTTATAGGATGGGTTCACAAACATATTTGTCAGACCTCGTATTAATGGGTCGTATTCTAGACTGGCTCATAAGAGGCCACAGGTTGTTGTTAATACTTCTGTGCATTGAGAATTATTACAATAATGAATTCATCTTCATTCATGGGCAAAGTGAACTTTCCCAGGATGTAACAACATGCAGAACTTTACAAGGGAAGACCCTACATGAAAGCCACATTTGTCAGCAAAATAAAAATCTGGAGCTCCAAGATTCACACTGAAAGGAGTATTTCTAGGTGAGGAGTTACAATGACTAACAAAAGCAACGCTGTCCCCTTGTGTCTTATTTTCCCTTGACATTTCTTGCTGTGATTCCTGCTGTCATGTACCACGTTGGCTTTCAAGTGATACTGACAGTGTTAGCTCTGCTTGAATAAAAACCCTGCCTTTGACATTCACTTGTGCAGGTGAGTAGACAAAACTAGAGATTTTTAAAAAAATAAATAAAAGGCCGGCCGAGTGGCACGTTGGTTAAGTGTTGGCTTGGGACGCCAGCTCTGAGCAGCAGGGCCCCAGTTTGGATCCCACATAAAGGCCAGTGATGCTGTGCCCTCTACAGCTAAGATGGTGGACAACAGTTCAACCTGGAGCTGGGCTGCCATGAGTCATGGTTGATGGCATAGGCTGCAGTGGGGCTGGCCAGCTGTGGGAGTGAGCTTTCGTCATCTGCCGTGAGCTGCTGTGAACGGCCGTCCAATGGCTGGCGAGAGACTGCCTCACCTGGGAAGAGCGCAATGATAATACCAACATGAGCCAGTGAAGCGACGTCCTCCGCAACTAGACTGAAGAACAAAAGGACAGCAACTTGTCTATTCCCCTTCCCCGATTCCCCAATGCTGTTGCCTTCCCCCAATTCTCCAATAAAATCTTTATAAAAAAAAAGACCGATACTATAAGAAATAAACATTCTGACATATAAAGGAAGAATTTTGCTTACTAATCCAATCCCCTTATGAAGCCCAGGATAAAAATGGTCTTGTCCCGGTTTCTAACTGATGGCTCCCTACCTGTCTCCAATGACCTTTAGATTTACTAACCTTTTTACATTCAGGGTATAGGGAGTTCAGGTTTTCTCTTTAGTTAGCTGAGGTCCTTCCTTTGGGTTCCTGTTTCCAATCTGAGCACACTCCTGCCTGCCAGGTGGTTAACATTGTTGAAGCTGCTTCTGTCACTAGATGCCGCTGGCTCAGTGACCAAAGCTGGATTTCATGGGCTGATTTGGAGTAGGGAGTCCTGTTAATGAATCCTGAGTGCTTAGAGGGAAGTGAATGGGTGTGGTACTCAAAGCTTGACAACTAGACAAAGTCTCGGGTTCAAGTGCAGGGGCCAGAAACTGAAATCAAGGTTTGACCACAGACAGAACGAGAAATTTGAACCTGAAATAAAAAAGAAGCTGAACAAGCAAAGGGGAGTTGTTCATATGAAATGGAGTGGTGGTTTAGTTTTTGGACCTAAGTGTATACAAGTCACATGGTTTGGCTGAATGGCTTTAAGATTCATGGCTACAGCCAGAAATTACTTCACCTTTTAGGTGAAATATTGATGTGTTTCTACTTTTTTAGCATTTCATGTTAAATAAATGATATGAATATGATGAAGAAATATTCACATTGCTAGACAATGTACATTATAGTAGCATTTAATAATTGGTTACGTTTTACCTGCTGTTAGGTAGCAGTAGGCTAAAATTACCACTACTCTATGGTCACTTGGAATCTTGACATTCTCTCTAGTAATTGTTTCATTCTAGAGGACTTAGACCCTTAGTTTATTTCATTTTTTTCTCAGAGCTTGATATAAAAGTATTAATATACTTAGAAGACAGAACAGACAGAGAAGCTCAGATCCCAAAAGACTTTTTGGAGAGTAATGAGGGCAGTTGATATCTACACAGTATAGGGCCTTTAGAATATGTTTCTGTGATAAGGTTGAATGTTACTTCTTTAATTATCTATAATGAGGGACAGAGTGAGGGACAGTGTTAGTGGTAAAGCCAGCCACAAAGAAGATTGTAGCTTTTTCTTCCTGGGCAGTGACCTTGGAGGGCCCAAGGCATTTCTTCTAGCCCTCCCTCAGAATATCTTGGGATGACATTGGAGGATCACCTCTGTCCTAGTGAGTAAGGTGGGGACCAATATCCTGATGGGTTAATAGCAAGGAGAAACCATGAGTCCTGATTTCTTGAGATTAAGGATTTCATGCAAATTCGACAATATTTTGGCTTTTCCTGTGAAGCTTCAGCCAAGTTCTAGAGTTTCTCTGGTGATTTTTCAGTAACACAATACATTTTTACTTTTGGGGTAGGGCTTGCAATGTATTGTGTGCCAAAGAATTAGAGCCTTTGGGTATTAATGAAGAAAAAACTTTGAAATCGATAGTTAGTAGGTGATGTGAAGGAAAGTAAAGATGGATCCTAATTCTTAAAGATTTCCAATTAAATGAAGGCTACCTGCTGATAGTTTGTTGATGTAGTTAATATTGAACTGTTAAATATTGAAATAACTTTTTTTTAACATCTAGAGTTTGACTTTTTACAATATATTTCTTGGGAAATACATTCCTGGTAAAAGACTTGTATTCAGTAAATAATCTTCCTGGCATAAAGAGTTAAAAAAAATCTTTCTGTATAATTTTACTAGGCATCTACATTTCCAAGCAATTTCTGAATTGGTTTCCTCTGCTATGACTAACTGACAACCTGTGATTTATGGATTTGGAATAATTGAATTTCTTGGCTGTCATATTCTTTGAGTAAGAAATATTACGTATGTTTCCAGAAAACTGATTTAAAGAAGAAAAGAGTGAAGTGATGCCAAGTTCTGAAACTTTATTTGGAAACTGTGTTCTAACCAAATAGTACTTACTGTGCTCTTTCTACATTTCTGAAATGTGTTTGCTAAATTCTTTGAAGAATTTTTGAAGTAGTTTTGGACATAAGGTTTCTAAACATGCCACATTTGAGCTAAATCAATGAAACAGGTGGAGGGCAGCGTATTATTGTTCTCACCTTCCCAGGCACAAGAAATGGAGAATTTTTCATTGACGCATGGTAATAAGCTGAGTAAGTTTCTTCAAAAATAGGAGTTACAAAACATCTCATTTTACCTGTCAAACAGAAAATATTTAGTAATTTAGTGAAATTTTTTCATGAACAGAATTTTTTTAGAACATGAAATCTCTAAAGGAACTTCTCAACTTCTTTATGGGTGTTAGCCTACCTGTATATTTGCTAGTTTTGCTCAGTCCATGGATTTAACCCGTCCATCAACTTCAAATTCCATGCAGCAGTTACCAACTCTTCTCACACATTCTACTATAATGATAATTGTTTGACTATGGATGAACCTGTATGAATACTGAGGGTTAGGAAGCAGTTCCCCTCTATGTGCTTTTTGACTAGCATTGTCTAATGGGAACTTATGAGATGATGGAAATATTCTATCACTGTTGTCCATATGTGGCTATTCAGCCATTGGAATACAGCTAGTTCAAATGAGAAACTGAATATTTTCTTTTGTTTTAATTAATTTGCATTTACATTTAAATAATTACATTGAGTAGGATAGTAGCTACTGTATTAGGTGGCAGGTAGACCTCGGAACAGTGACTTTGTGACCCTAAGCAAGTCTACACCTGCAGGTGGCATTAATATTGGCTGCTCTGGATCACATTCAAGAGTTTTCCTCGATGGTTCTAAATTAGGGGGCAATACTTCCCTACCAAAGAAATAGGTGAACATTTTTTGGTTGTTAGAGCTGGGGTGTACACCTGGCATTTAGTGAGTGGGGCCCAGCAATGCTTAATGGTCTGAAGGGCATAGGACAGTCTGCACAATGAATTATTGTCCACCCCAAATTCCAGTGGCAACCAATTTGACATGCCCAAATCAGCTAGCAGAGTTCTTGAAATACAGACTTATGACGGGGTTACATCATGATAAACCGATCCTAAGTTGAAAATATTGTAAGTAGAAAATACATTTACTATAACTAATCTACTGACTATCATAGCTTAGCCTAGCCTACCTTAAATGTGCTCAGGACACTTACATCATCAGTACGTAACCCCATCATAAGTCCACGAGCACCTGTTATTACCTTCCTTTTTATTCTCATCAGAAGCAGGAGGCACATATGGGTGTTTTGTAGACATGATGGGATGCAAAATCACAAAGCACAATATCCAAAAAACTCTGGCAACACAGTGCACTGTGGGGTATCGGTTGTTGACCTTTATGACCTTGTGGCTGACTGAGAGCTGAGGATCACTGCCACTGCCCAGCATCATGAGAGAGTATCGTACCGCATATCGCTAGCCCAGGAAAAGATCAAGATTCAAATTTTGAAGTCCAGTTTCTACAGAATGTGTACAGCTTTCGAAGCATCCTAAAGTTGAAAAATCAGAAGTCGAAACATTGAAAGTCAGGGTCCGTCTTTATTGCAGTTTTTTGTGTGAGATCTCCTGTGATCTCAGTCCTATCTATTCTTAATTCTATCTCCTGTGATTTGTATTTTATTTCCTGCTGCCTCCACAGGGACGTCACTTTCTAATTATGCTCCTTTTGTCCTGTAACTTCAACCACTCTCTTTCTATATTTGAACACACTCTAATCTCTCCTGTCTCAAATAATACCTTTTCTTAATTCCATAGCCTCTAGCTAAGGCCATCTCTGCCTCCTACATTCACAGCATCTTGTCCCTTGTCAATCTCAAAACAACACATTGATCTATCGGGGGAAATTAATTTTTTGTGTCACGACGAAAAGAAAGCTCACACCATATATGTAGTTTCAAAACACACCGTTTTATTACACAGGCATATCAATAGAGTCATCATACCATGTTCCACTTCTAAACAATTGTGTGTGTGTGTGTGTGTGTGTGTATACACATACACACATATATTTAAAATTTCCAAGAGGAGTCCACTTTTATTCTTTTATGTTTATAATAACTGCACCTTTTTGTAGCACACCAACACACAAGTCTCACATCTTTTTTCTAATTTAGTGTTATATTACTTTTCCCCAAGGGTAGGCTCATAGTAAAACTGTAATGTAGACATTAAAATATTGTAGTTCATAGTTCAACGTATTGTGAAAATTAAATTTTCAAGTACTGCAGCATCTTCCTAATTTCCCCTACATATCTCAAAAATAATTATTACACATCCCAAATAAATCACTGTAAGTAACTGAGCCCTGAAAATATTGGGATAAAATAATTTACATTTGAAGATATAGCTATGCTTTGTTAAATACACTGTAGACTATTTGGATAATTGTGATGATTGCATTTCTTCTTAACTCTATGTCAAAGCAGTGATATGTCTACTTTTTTCCTTTAAGTGTGATTTCATAAATTATCTCAAAAGGCATTAAAACATCTTACTGATGTATTAAAGCTCTGTATTGCACAAACATTTCTACAAAGAAATGCCATCTAAAATTAGAGCCAGTGGTCATTCTTTCAGTACAAAACAATATCCTTGGAAAAATTCAATAGAACCATGTACACACAAAATACCTGCAGTATATAGTTTGGATTTTCAATGACAAAAATCATGCCTGCAAATGAACAGTGATGACGTTGATTCATATGGGCAGCTTCTTTGATCTACTGGATAATGAATGGGGAGACATCGATAAAGGACATCAAACAACCATCATCCAGTTATTTCCTTTGACTATATGCAGCCAAGATTTTTTTATGAGCTGACTTAAATATAGTAGGTGATGACATGTTGCTCTAAAACTGAAAGACCTTCAGATTTCCAGTAACTGGAATTATTATTTTCTTAGCACAATTAAAACCCATATTTTGCTTCTAACTTATAACATGGTCTCATACTGGATATTAAGGTGGTAATTTAGCTATGGTTCAGTAAGTAACTCATAAAAAATGACTTGAAAATTGATTAGGTTTGGTGAAAAGTAAAAGTATACAAAACAATGAGAGTTATATATTTAAAAATAATAGAGTGTTTTATCTGTTGCCAGAGGTTATATTTTCATCAATATTTTCAAAGATCATGCTATTTTCTTGCCTATGTCTACTGTCATAGGTTGCTATTTTGACATTAGGGAAGAAAAAGATTGAATCTTGCTATATAAATGTGAGCCCGTCTTTTTATTTCCTTCTACAGAGAACTCTTTCAGGTTCTTTGGATATATGCATTCTTAAAAATGGTTTATCTGTACTATTCCATGTTAAACTGTAAAACAAAAACCTAAATTAAATTTTAGAAAAGCTAATTGTAACTTCACCTTCTGGGTATATGTCACCTGTCCTTTTACATAAATTAATAGGGCTGTAAAGTATTTGAAATATAAATATGAATATTCACAAGTCATTATGTCTATATTTATAAATGTGGAAGCATGTGATTTAAAGCTATGTTTATAAATCAATATTAAAAATTGATATTACATAAATACCATAATAATAGTAAAATAGCCAAATAATTAAGTAATTAATCTTTATACTACACTGTTCAGATCACTCAACTCCATAAATATCAGCCACGATATTTACACACAGCAGACATAATAAAAAGAATAAAAATGAACAAATTTAGTAGAATTTAAATATGTAATTTTGTGGGCATAGAAAGGCCTTGTACAATTGCTTTCCCATCTCTGTGGGAATAGAATCTTGATACTATCCCCACAGCATCACAATTTCTTTTCTACT
Organism: Hipposideros armiger; assembly: GCF_001890085.2. Taxonomy (NCBI): domain Eukaryota; kingdom Metazoa; phylum Chordata; class Mammalia; order Chiroptera; family Hipposideridae; genus Hipposideros; species Hipposideros armiger. The sequence goes on along the minus strand of NW_017731493.1, from coordinate 692,773 downwards.
ACCTATTTACATTCATAAATACTATAAATATATGCTCTATATATTTTCAATATTTACAGTATATATATATATATGCAGACACGCGATTGGACAATTAAGTTCTCGAACTTGTTGCAATGATGTTGTTAAACTTTTTTTATATTATTCATTATGAATTTGTGCCAACTGGACAAACAATTAACCTAGTTTTCTATTTGGAAGTATTGAAAAAGCTGCATGAAAAAGTTAGATGACCTGAACTTTTCACCAACAATTCATGGCTCTTGCATCACAACAATCCACCAGCTCACATGGCACTGTCAGTGAGGGAGTTTTTAGCCAGTAAACAAATAACTGTATTGGAACACCCTCCCTACTCACCTGATCTGGCTTCCAATGACTTCTTTCTTTGCCAGAAGATAAAGGAAATATTGAAAGGAAGACATTTTGATGACATTCAGGACATCCAGGGTAATCCGACAACAGCTCTGATGGCCATTGCAGAAAAAGAGTCCAAAATTGCTTTGAAGGGTGGACTAGGCACTGGCATTGGTGCATAGCCTCCCAAGGGGAGTACTTCAGAGGTGACCATAGTGATACTCAGCAATGAGGTATGTAGCACTTTTTCTAAGATGAGTTCCTGAACTTAATTGTCAGACCTCGTATATATGCACATCCACACACGCAATTCTTTATTTTATTCTTAGGCTCAATCATGAACATGCAGATCAATCTGCACAATTTGATCAATACATGTTTATTTATCTTAAATGATATTCATTTACAACTTTCACTCTTGTGCAAAAATGCAAAAATATCAAACAGATTAGTGTTCTCTCTCTAAAAAAAATCTTTTTTACGTTTTAAGTTTTTTGTCATTTACAAATAATTTATGAAATATAATTCATTCACAAATTGAAAATAATTACAATGTTTTTACAACAAGGCATTGCTGAGGTTTTGAATTGTGGCATTCTTGAAGCCATCGTCTTTCAAAACAAAGACATTAAATTATTGTTATTTCTTGATATTTGCGCTTTTTAATTACTTATATGAAATATGTCATTATAAATCTAACACTCATGCTAGTCAAATAGTGCTCGTGTAGAATATGAATCATTATGTTTTACCTGTTCTTCTTCTTTTATTTCTGAAAAGTCTTTTTTAGAACAATCTGGAAAGTCTGTTGAGATTATTGTACTAGAACATTTCTGGAAAGTTTTTCACCCACTAAAAATAGCTGAAGAAGTAAGTGAGGCAAAATTAAGGAAGAATAATTTTAGTGGGTGTTCAGGAGAGATAACAGTGAATGCAAGGACTGTTTCAGTTTTATCTCCTAGTCCTTCAGTATTTCCTTGCCTCATGAAAATCCTAAAAAAATGTTTAGTTCTTTAAAACATTGAGTTAATACAGTCTTCCATTAAATATCAGTTGTGGTCCTCCATTGCTCATGCCGTCTGTCACTTCCTGTTAGGAAAATAACATAAATTAATTAAAATTTCTTTCAGAGGAAGACATTGATTTGGTTAATGGGTTTGCAAAACAGAAATTTCAAGCCATTGAAAAACTTGCAGAGTTTTGGGGAAGGACAAGGATTGGTATTGGTGTTGCATTTGAGAAAATGAAATTTCATGGCATTTTTGAGCGCATGAAAATGCTGAAGTGACAGCCTGTGAGACCAAAGTCTTCTGCCCACAAAAACAGTTCAATCTCTCCCCAGTAGCCCTGAGTTTCTCCTTTCATTCCTCAACTCCATTTTGGAAAGACCTTGCTAGAAAACAGATCATGATATGCCCAGTTTCTCCAATGCATTGGCTCCTTTGCTGAGCATGTCAACAAAGTGCCATGTAGGGGTCACCTTAATTGTATAGAAAAGTCTGTGGCCTTTTTGCTAAGAACTGATAAAGGCCCACAAGGGGATCATTGCTGATTTGTAACTATGGCTCATTAATAAATCACAGTGGAAAAGATTATTTTCAGGACACTGTCACTCATACAGTAAAAAAAAAAAAAAAGGTAAAACCTCTTAACATGTGTTCAATTACCTAGAAGTTAATAAGGAAAACTACATGGGGACACAATGAAAATTTAAATATAAATAATGACCTAACATAAAATGGTCCATTTGCAATGATAGAAAAATATGCTAATTTTAAAAAAATTTAGAAGCTTTTAATTCATGTTTTATTAAACTTTAAGCTCTTCCCTACACGATAAAAGGTAATGAGGAGATGTGAGGCTCATTCACATTTATAATGGTTAGTGTACCATATTCTAAATAGTATTTAGGCAAAACTATCTAATAATAGATGACAACATCTTTCCACACTAGAACAAGCCTATCTGCAACAGAGCGGTAAAGAACAATTCAAATGGAAATTATTTTCCCAATTATTTCTTGGCTATGGCTATATCTACTTTCTGTTTGGATGAATTAACAATTACAAAGTATTGTGTTTGCTTTTATAAACTTTAGAAATTCTTCCAAATATTTATTTGAAAATAAAAGGGTATCCATGCATCATTTTTTGTCTCTTCTCTTTGAAAATGTAATACAGAAGGTAAAATAGGAGGAAAACGCTTGCTTTTTTTTTTGGATTGTCTGGTTTTGAAAGTTGCTTAGAAGGAGCAATGAGTGACTTGGTAGGAAGTGGCCTAGGTTTTGAGCTTTGCTTTTGAAAACTACCGTCTTTTAGAAGATGGAGTAGAGTTTCTTCCAGGAACATTTTGGGAAAGGAGACAATAAAGCAGTAGAGACTTTACCTCTTACATCAAGAACTGACTCCATGCAAAGTACCCTGGCTCCTTCCGGGCTAGGGGACTCGGTGTCATGTCCCTGGATATCCATTTTATCTCCCCTACTAAGGTGCTAAAACAAACAAAAACGAAAACAAAAACTAAAAACTTGTATCCCTTTAGGGTAAAAGCTTTGACAGGAAGTTGAAAACAGAGCCAGCAGCCTGCCTCTAGGATCTGGTGATGGTTGAGTCTGATTGAGAGGCTGGCTCTGCTAGAGATATAGGAAGTAAAGGTAAGTCTAAAAATACATTAGGTTTATTGGGCTGTGGTTAAGTTTACAGATAAGAAACCTGATTTGAGCCTTCATTCAGGAACTCCCTGTTGGTGGCAAGAGAAATAGAAATAATCCTCCCAAAATGATCTTTAGCAATATTCACTCAGACATCTTTTTCTATTCCTTTGACTAGAGCAAAAGCACAATTTCCTAATGAATTCACAGAAGTTTCTTAGGTGCTTTTTTTTTCCCTTAAAATGGCTTTACGTTAAAAAAGTAGCTTAAAAATCATAAAAACTAATCTAATGTATTTTTTTACTGTACGGCAAAAAAATCCAGTTTTTAAAAATCTTACCAAAAAAAAAGAGGTTTCTTAGTTAAGTTCACTTAAATATAGGCACAATCAAATCACCTGTAGAAAAATAACAGTGAAAATCCCTTTTTAAATGAATGAGCATCTCTAGCTTATTTGCAAGTAAGCATATCCAATTTAACAGGAAGATTATACTTTAAATTTGGGCATGACTAGTATTTGCAAATGGACATACTTTCTGCAGTTGGGCCACAGAGCCTACGTGACTAGATTCTGTGTTTTCAATTATATTGTTTAACCAAAGCAAGAGTGGCGACTATTTATTTTAAGCGATACAAAATATGGGAAATACATTTGATGTGTATCACATCAGGTAATTTTACAAAAAGAAAATTTCATACAGAATTTTTACTGTATTAGTGTCAGACTTAGCTTATCTGCTCATGTGTTTTTGCCATGGGAGAGACATAGTTTGCCTTTATCAGATACATCTATTATGAAAAACAAAACTCTGGTCTGTGAATGATGACACTGAGTCAGAATCATGATGTAGCAGAGAATAAAGGAGTCACGAATCATCCAAGCAGAAATGTGTTTGGATGCTTATAGGCAGGCCGAATATTTTAAATACTCAACCAACTTTCAAGCTGCAAGACTCTGCCATGTAGATTTATGTCAGGTCCTCAAAGTAGCATTCGTGAAAGTGATACTTTGAGAAACAACATCCAGTATCAGTCCAGACTGATCTGCTGAAATCATGGCTTCCTAGAAGAGGAGGCACTTCCTGCAGTGACATTACAACATGGCAACTCCCTAAAAATCAGCGTACCTTGTAGGTAACTCTGGTGTCGGGGGCACCATCGGGCAGCTGGGCAAGTCGGTTATTTCAATAGCCCTCAATCTCTAATATAAATATAACAGTTATACAATAAATATTGCACACACATATACACAAAAAACTAAATTGCACTAGTATAAAAATAGAGCATGAAAGAGCCACTATCCATATGTAGAACATTAATCTAATTTTAACAACCCATTTCTTTAAATTACCAGGTCTGCTATTTGTACTATTAACTTTTTTGAAAGACACACATAAATCTGTTTAAAATTGCTTTCTTGGAACAATTCAAGAGCATGTACTCTTTTTATATGAATGTATAGATTGTATACAAAATGGAAACACATAAAACTACAGAATAAATGTTTTTCTTTAAAATAACATTGTACAGAAATATGCAGTGGTAACTCTTGCTACTTTTTCTTCTGTGGTTATGCAGCTTTACTTCCATGATATCAAGTAAAATATGATGTAGCCTTTATCTTAGGGAGTTTATTTCACAGATGCCTTATATTTTCCTTAATAGATTCAGTAGCAGGATATAAATGTTAAAATATGTGCAAAAGGTAGTAGAAACATAGACAGGTCACCACATCATTTGTTCTTTTATGTGATAAATGTAACTTCCTGTTTGAATGGGTTTCATGAAACACTTATGCAAGGAACATTGTTTAAAATACAGGCATAGTTACCCAAATATGCATGAAGTTTAGATGAGAATTAAATGAAGCTTTATGTGAATTGAAATTTCTGCACTGATAAGCAAGGCTTTTTGTCGCCTTATTAAAAGGCCCTTTTATGCTTGAAAATCTAATTTACATAATCAAATGCATCTACTTACAAGCACAAGGGGTGGGCTAGAAAGGCGAATTCATCTGATTTCTAAAACTGTCATTATTGAGTTGAGAGTGCATTTAGTGCTTTTCCTTAATACATAAAAATCCATATTTATAAGGCATTTAGTATTTTATAAAATGCCATTTTAGAAATTGTGCTTTTGTATAGATAGAAAAGCTACAAAATTATGTTGAAAATAGGTGTACCCAGAATTCCAAAGACAAAAATAATACATTCCTATTCTTAGTCTAGTAGGACCAAACTTTTATGAAGTCTAATTCCTCAAATTCTCATCTAAAGCTGCACATTAATTCACCTAGATTTGACTGCAATCTTCATCACACAAGAGCAGTGAGAAGAAAAAGCACAAGACTCACTTTCTCCGCCATTTCGTGTGAGTGATGCAAAGAATGCTCCCTTTCTGAGAACATCCTCCTCTGTTCATAGCTGGCTAGTCGACAAGTGAGCCATGAAGAGAGGGTGCAGCCGCCAATCCCAATGCATGCAAGGGACATGGAGGCGAGATGCAGAGGGTAGAGGGAAGACGTCTTCTTCGTCACTGCCCGAAGGAACTGAAAATTCAGTATGCCCCCAATGAGTCCACAGATGCAGCAGGCAGAAAAGAGGATCATCTGGGAAGGAAAGGAACGGGGGTGTTAAAGTTGAGAAAGCAGAGCTGACCCAACACAGTGCAATGTCTGTCTTGTCACACATCCAGGGTGGTTGAGCTACAACACAATAAGGAGAAGATGCTTTGGGGGCTTCCTAGAGGACAGGAGCGCTCCTTTCACCAAGTTTCTATGTAATCTGACTCCATAGAGAAGGTGTAGACCACAGTGTTTCAGGAATTAATAGTTGACTATAGAAAGGCCAAGGACACATTTTATGAAAACTCTGAAATAAGCAAAATTTGTCTTCTAGGTAGATTCAGATACTATTTATTTCACATCCAATGTGTGCAACTCTCCTAGGAACATCAACAGGTGCCATCTCAATTAGTCCATTCAGCAATTCTTTGAGAGAGAGAGTAATATACATTTTGGAAAATAAATGGTGAGTAAGCCATGCTCAAATTTAGGGCCTGATCTCAGATTTTCTGGCTTCAACTCTGTTTCACTATGTTAATCCCCACCATAAATATCTAAATACCTTCTCATTGAATTATCATTAGTTCCACCAAGCTTCAAATTTTCATACTCTTCTAGCTTTTTTACTTAGGAAATATAGTTAACTCTTTTTCTTTTCATTTAAAAAAATTGTATTGTGTGTGTATCTATTTCCCTAACAGGCAGTTTAGGGACTCATTGTGAACTGACCTTTTATTTTACAAATCTTTTGTTACTATGTGGCACGACAGTGAAAAATACACAATAGATATTCCAAAAATACTGTTGGGTTGGTTGTTTTGGAGAAACACAGTATGGCTTTGCTTTTGATCCTACTACTGGCTTGATCTGGGCCTCTATTAATAGAACTAGTGTTTTTATTCAACCTAAATATCACAGGACCTCTGGCAGAACCAAGCACAACACTGTCTGTATAGTAAATGGTCTGTGCATATTTAATACATTTAATTGAATATTTCAATAGCTTTAATAATTTTATTTTGTATTCTCTTCTGGATTTTCAGGGTGCTTTATAGTATGATACTGCTTTAATGATGTCACGTTATTTCCACCATTATCTGGAACAGAGTCTCTGCTCCTGTCTCCTCTTTTGTCCTCAATACACTTTGTACATTTCCACCTCAACAATATTTTTCATTTCCTAAAAAGAATTTTGCTTTTTCCTTGGACCCTTAGATGGAAGGCCCAAATGTAGTCCTAACTTTCTCAAAAAGACTTCTAGGACTTTATTGATCTCCTCCTTTGGCATAATTCCACAAGGCAAATAGGTAGAATACTTACTATAGCACTTAATTCTACCTTCTCAGGTATTATTTGTTGTTGACAGTTGAGTTTAGCAAGCACTTATCAAGCACCTAGCAGCTGTTAGGCCTGGAGTCAGGTAGCAGTTGGTGATACAAAAAAACCAGTAGCTCTTAGTTATTTGTCTTAGAACATTGCAGTCTTGTGTGAGAGAAGACCCTCTGTTCCAATATGGCATGGCAAATATTAAGAAAGAGGGATGAATGCGTTGCGCTCAGAGTAGGGAGGAGAGGAATTTAGCCCAACCAGAGGTTTCATACAAGACTTCCTTGACAAATGTCATCTAAGCTAAGTGCATGTAGTTCCCAGCAAAGGATAAGGCCATGAATGTAGGAAGTAGCACAGTGAAATAGCATGACAGGCAGAAAGAACTACAAATAATTCCTTTTACTTCTCCAACTTAATTCAGCATTCCTTAATGTGTCTGTCTCACAGTACTTATCACCAATGCTGAAAATCCAGTGATGGATGAATAAAATATTTTATAATTGATTAAATATAATACTGAGTATCAATTACCAAGTAATCAAATCATCCCAAGTAGGAATGTGTAGCTCCCAATTTCAAGTAGAATCAATCAGTAATATTTCATTTGAAAGTATGTTCAGAAGGAATGCAGTTTCTTGGGAATATATTTTGATGTTTACTCATTCTTAGAAAATATGAAAGGAGACTACATTTGAGCCTTCAAATAATTAATAACTGTTAATTAAGAAAAAAATGACAAATTTAATTGACTATTAGAGGAAAACATGTATCTCTTTTGATGTTATTCTCAGTAATTCTTTCAAGGCATGGCACTTCATTAACATGTGCAGACAGAACATTCTCACCTAGGAATTAAAATGTAAAATCTATACCCAAGTTTATAACCATCTACTATTTCCAAATCTCACCAGTCTGGAAATTTTAGATGCCAGAGGTATTTGAAGTGGAGAAATGTTTACACGATTTGACTGAAGGGTGGAGAATCCATGATAGCTAAATGTCATCTGTGGGAACCCCAGATGATACAGGAGGATATCAGATTTTTGTTTTCTAGCTTGTAAGAGAATTAGAAAAATGGAAAAAAGACACTAGTAGCTTTTAAAAAGTCCCTTCCTTTCCCTTCCTTTCTCTTCCCTTTCTTTCCCTTTCCTTCTGCTATGGACTGAATGTTTTTGTCCTTCTGAAACTCGTATGTTGAAGCCAAATCCCTAATATAATGGCATTTGGAGGTGGGGTCTTAGGTCATGAGAGTGGAGTCTTCATGAATGAAATCAGTGCCCATATAAATGACTCTACAGAGCTCTCTTCCCCCTTTTGTCATGTGAGAAAACAGCCAAAGCCTGCAAGGCCATTTGGAAGATGGCCTTACCAAAACTCAACTCCCTGGTCTTGGACTTCCAGCCTCCAGAACCATGAAAATTAATTTCTGTTGTTTATAAGCTACCCAGTCTATGGTACTTTGTTATAGCAGCTCCAATAGACTAAGAGATCTCCTTTCTCTTCCCCCTTCTCTCCCCCCAACTATTTCTTTCATCCCAGTTCCAAGAAATTGTTACTACACAGCCATAAAGCGTCTTTGTAAAAGAAAGATGTAGAAAAAATGAAGTCCATGTCCAAAGAGTGATGGGAAAATCATAGATGCAAACTACAAGCCTCCAAAAGAAAATTTTTATCCGAAGATTTCCTTTTATGTAATTTTAAAAATTACATATCATATGTCTAAAGCCATGGAGATGTCATCCTTTTTGTCTCAGTAGATATTCTCACAGAGGAAGGCGTGAATGCAAAAAGGAGTTTAAAATAACTGCACTACTCCCCATTCCTTTCTCTCCTCAGATAACTGGCTTCTCCTTGGAAAAAGCTTTTTAGGCTCGAAGACCACTTGCTGGGTCCATGTGTCATATTAGTTTTGCCATTTCTTAAAGGTCTATGATCTTTCCTGTTGTGCTCAATAAAATAAACCACGCTTTTTCCTTCTTTCCAAAACTCTCATAAAATGACGTGGAAGGCAGTGGGGGAACCCACACTTCAGCATGCAGAAGTTATCTTCCAGCCAATGTCAGACTTAACTGGGAGCATGTTCCGTACCCTTGAAACCCACGATAGTACCATAAAACATCTGAAAATGCTTACATTTGCATTCACAGTAATAAAATAAAATGAAATAAAAAAAAAATCATTGGGAATTAACTGTAACTATAACAACACAGCTGTTTTGCTGCTTTGCAAAATTAACTTCACAGTCAAACAAAGCCAGTAATCTTTAGGCTCAGTTCCATATTTAAACAGTTAAATTTCCCAGAGACTCAAGTTATATCTTTTTCAGCTTATTGAAGGAGTAATGTGAATGTTTGGAAGTCTATAAATTGGAAGAGGAAACTGTCATCCACAGAAGTCATTAAGAGTTGCATAGACATGTATTTAAAGAGTATATCAAAGCTTTTCTTTCTTTCTTTCTTCCTTTTTTTTAATCATAGTTTCTAATAATCTTGATGGTTTTCTTTGAAAATAAAAAGGCCTGGATTTTTCAGTCTTCTTTTTATCCTAAATGAGTAACATTCAGCAGATGAAAGTTGGCTAGTCACTATTTTCATTCTGAGTTCTTACATTTCAAATATTTCAATATTCAGCACAAACAAGCAGTAACTTACGACAAGTCCAGATTTTTTTTTGGCGCAAAATATTCCACATATGCCGCAAAGAAGAAACTGAAAGGAAAAGAAGAACAATTATTTCACATCCAAAGATAAGGGAACACCTAGTTTTTAGCTTGTAATTCACTCATGACCCTTGCTTCTGGAAATCTTGCAATTTTTACATTCCCATCAAAAGCTGAAAAAGAAAACACTTCATTCCAGAATAGGAAAGAATAAAAATGCAAATTCTAATAAAAATTTGATTTTTGCAAGGTTGCTATAGGTAATTGTGGTATTTAAGCAAAGCCTGTATCAGTTTTACCACCAGGCAAAATTATGAAGTAAATATAGTTAGAGTTTTGTTCCTCTTATGTCCATCCACTGCCTTCTTGTCCTTTCCTATTTCCTCAGAGAGAAAGGTGGTGTGATACATGCATTCATACTAAGGAATTAGAAATCAGTGGGCTATACTATAGGTAAGGGAATTAGCACAAATGAAAAGATAAGGCATCAATCAGGGATACAGTTTTTCTTTTTCTTTTTTGTTAAATGTATTGGGGTGATATTAGTTGGCAAAATTATATAGATTTCTAGTGTACAAATCTATAATATCTACATATTGCATTGTGTGTTACCACCCAGAGTCAGCTCTCCTTCCATCACCATATATTTGACCCCCCTTTTCCCTTTTCTACCACCCTCCCTTACCATCTGGTAACCACTAAATCATTGTCTGTGTCTATGATTTTATGTTTCTTTGCTTGTTTGTCTTGTTCATTTGTTGCTTTCAGTTTTATGTCCCACATATGAGTGAAGTCATATGGTTCTCTACTTTTTCTGTCTGACTTATTTTGCTTGGCACGATAATCTCAAGATCCATCCATGTTGTTGCAAATGGCAGTATTTCATCTTTTCTTATGGCAGAGTAGTATTCTATTGTGTGTATGTACCACATCTTCTTCATCCAATCATCTATTGAAGGACACTTTGGTTGTTTCCATGTCTTGGCCGCCATGAATAATGCTGCAATGAACATCGGAGTACACATATCTTTACAGATAAATGTTTTCAGATTTTTTTGGATAGATACACAGAAGAGCGATTGCTAGGTCATATGGTAATTCTATTCTTAATTTTTTAAGGAACCTTCATACTGTTTTCCATAGCGGCTGTACCAATTTACATTCCCACCAACA
>NW_017731493.1:674073-679607 GCF_001890085.2 Hipposideros armiger | reverse complement strand
TATTTAATTGTATAGAAAAGTATAAATGTAATAAGAGACACTAAAGTTAAATATTTACATAATTTTAGAGGAGTGGGAAGGACTTCCTAAACATAGCAGTAAATTCATAGGTCAAATGGAAAATACTTACAAATATTAACACATAAAGTTGTAATTTTGGTAGTCAAAAATATCATAACTTACAAAGTCAAAAAATAAATTGACACTATATTCAGAAAACATATAACAGACAAAAAGTATTAACATACTATATAACTAGATCTAGCAAAATAATTTTAATACCATAAAACTATGAGTAGAAACTCAGAACTTGATAAAACTTGCATACTTGCATAACTTTCAGAAGTCTTAAAAAGCTTTTGCTGAGTGGGCATTTCTCTCCCCACTCTGTGTCCTAGGTCTAGATCAGGGGTGTCAAACTGGCGGCCCGCGGGCCGCACGTGGCCCTCGAGGTAATTTTTTGTATACTCGTCTTCAGTAGTTAAAGGGTTAACGAGGGAATTGTGTGTATGGTATTGCCTCGATCTCCCCAAAGCGCTATTTTCTTCATAACAATTTTTTCTATTTTCATTTTATTTCAGAACATCGTGGGCCACAAAAAAATGACCTCGAGGGCCGCATGCGGCCCACGGGCCGCTAGTTTGACACCCCTGGTCTAGATGATCTTGTATTCATTCATATGGACTCTTTCTCAGCACTGATTCCATCTCATATCTTTCCAGGCTGTGCTCAAGCCATCCCAGTTTGGACCAATTCTATACCTCTCAGATCAAAGCTTCAGCATGTCCTCCCCTTGTTTCCCTGACTAACCCATTATTTACCCTGAAAGTCCATCTACCCAGAACTCATTCTTGAAATAATTTAAAAGTAGTGTAGTTTTGTGTTCCTTGGGTCTCTTTTGAAATCTATAAACATTGCCATTATTTCTTCACAGCAAAGCCCAAGGGGACCTTTGGAGAATAAGTAGAGTTCTCCATCTCATGTTGGTTAGAACACCTACGTGGCAATAAAATTGCTTCTTTCTATTGTCCCACTAAGAAAAGGAAGTTTAGGGTTTGATAGGGGGAAGTAGAGTAAGTGGGGCATCAACTAATATGTTTCCACTCTCAATCAGCCCTGGAGTGTAAATATAATACTTCGCAAGAGTTACTTTTGTTAGGGTGTCCAAAATCCACAATTTTTAGTGGAAAGCCATAATCTGAGAAAAAAATAGACCCATATAATCAGAAGTATATAAAATCATGGGATTTCTGAGGAGGCATTAAGGGACCTTGGCTGAAGTTTAGCCATCAGAGTTCATCACGAAGGTCAGCACAAAAAAAGCAGCAAATGATATTTTATTTCATTGGCTGTCTTTATCCCAAGTCATATCACTGGAAGGGATCTTAAAAGATGAATTATTTTAGCCCTCACAGTGTGCACATGGGGAACCAGAGGTTCAGACAGGTTTAGTGGCTTGCTCAAGGTCACACATCAAGGTTACAAATCACACATATAATAAAAGCTTTCATTAAGTGTTTAAATTAATTAACTCTAATGGAAATGCTTTTTGAAAGGATTTTTCAGTGCTAGTGTAGTGTGCATTACACTAGAAAATCCAACTAGAATTGTTCAGTGGACACCTGATCATCTATAATTGCTCTCCTCTGCCCTTGCCAGTGTTAAATTTTGTTCTAATAAAAATAGGTATAAGATTAGTTGATTATATTATAATCTAAAATTAAGCATACCTTATTATACAGTGAAAATTGGTTATAATATTTCAAGCTACTGTTTTTTATTTTTTTTGCTCAACATAGCTTTTTATCCAAGATGCAAAGTACTCCATCCACGCTATAAAATTTATGAAACAAGTGAAAAACAGTTTCATTAAAAAGAAATACAACTGATGGCCAGATATATATTTGAAAAGATGATTTGTTTAAATCCAGAGAGGGTTATTTGCTTTTCTTATGAAATTATATAAATGAAGCAATCTAAAGATAAGGCATTAAGTGCAGCTATGTAATAAAACTACTTAATCCTCCAAGTGGCATTCATTCGATTCCAATTTAGATTAAATTCAATAGATAACTAAGGTTGTGAACTCACTATAGGATAAAATGGGGCTTTTACAGAGATAGCATCCTATATTTTGAGTGAATTTTCTTAATGAAAGGTTCATAGAGCTTTCTGCTTTTGCTTAGGATATAGAAAGACCAAAGATGTTATTTGCACCTCAACAATAAGAGAAACTGAATAAACTACAGACTGACAACTTTTCTAGAATCCATAAGAGAGCTAAGGGTCCAAAGCAATGGAATAATTATAATTCAAAGAGGAATACGCCCCTCCAAAAAAGTGCCTGAATGCACAAACTATGTCACCTGTTGTAGAGATGGCAGGAGGAGACACTGGTTGTCCTAGAAGTGTGTGTGTGTGCATGTGTGTGTGTGTGTGGGTGGGTGGGGGGAGTGTGGCAGGAGAGGGTTGGTGCAAAGCTCTGCTCCTTCCTTAGGCTTTCTCTCTTATATCCAAATGTTTATGCCCTTGGCAGAGGGGTAGCAAAACCTGTAATTTCCATGGTATTTACAAATAAAGATTGTTACTGAAAATGGAGGAAAAGTAGAAGAAAAAAGTCTTTATATAGGGGAAGGGGCAAAAATTTATCTTGGGCCTAACATGCCATGCCTATAACTAAAGGGGAGTCCTTAACCACTGGGGGAGAGGCAGGAAGCTTCTACACAAGACCAACCACAGATACAAGGCCAAGTTTGGCTGTCTCATGGAGCAGAGTACAGAATACTGAGAAAGTCCCACCCCTGAGGCCAGATCACCGGGCCTTCCTAAACTGACACTGGACGAGAACAACAAAGAACTTTCTTTTTCACTCTCAGCTGTCCTTCACTAGGAGCCTAACCAGTGGGAGACGCGTGCAACAGCAGTCTACACGGAGGGAAAGAAAAGGGTGTGGAAGGAGGCCTCCTCTGTGGTGGAGGTGAGCGGGACAAAGGAGGCTGAAGGCAGGCAGGGCACTGACCCTGAAAATGGTTAAGGCAACCACAGGTCACCCATAATGGAATTCGAAGACCATGGTGCACCAAAGGTAATTATTGTAATAATAAAATCAACTCCTCACTACAATGACCAACTTTCACACTAACAGACTAAAAGATGATATTAAGATCAAATACTTTCAAGGTTCTAAAAAAGGGACTTTTGAACTTTGAGCCATACATGCAGTCACCCTCTCACTCACACTAGAGATTATAAAAAAAAGACAGGCTCATTTAGACAAAAGCACTGCGGTAGGCTAAGCTGTGTTTCTCCAAAGATATATATGTCCCACCCCCCAGAATTCATGACTGCTACTTTGTATGGCAAAAAAGGCTTTGCAAATGTGATTAAATCAATAATCTCCAGATGCGATTATTGTGGATTACTCAGGTCCTTCCTATATGCAATCAAAAAGGCCCTTTAAGAGGAAGACAAGANAACAATAGAGAAAAGAAAGCCTCTTGAATAAACGGTGCTGGGAAAATTGGAAAGCCACATGCAAAAGAATGAAACTAGACTGCTATCTGTCACCATATACCAAAAATAACTCAAAATGGATCAAAGACCTAAACATAAGACCTGAAACAATAAATTGCATAGAAGAAAGCATAGGTACTAAACTTATGGACCTTGGGTTTAAAGAGGATTTTATGAATTTGATCTCAAAGCCAAGGGAAATAAAAGCAAAAATAAATTAATAGGACTATATCAAACTAAAAAGCTTCTGCACAGCAAAAGAAACCATCAACAAAACAAACAGGCAGCTAACTGAAGGGGAGAAGATATTTGCAAACAATGCCTCTGATAAGGGGCTAATATCCAAAATATATAAAATTTTTCTATCGAGACATTCTTTACACCTCTTAAATGATGTCAAGTAAAATGGCTACCTCCTCATTCTATCAGAAGTACTGTGCTTGTGAATATGTTGGAAGAAAACAAAGGGATGAAGCTACAATAGTCCCCTCATCTGTGAGGGATATGTTCCAAGACCCCCAGTGGATGCGTAAAACTGCAGATAGTTCCCAACTCTATATATACACTATATTTTCTCCCTATACATATATACTTATGATTAAGTTTTACTTACAGATTAGACATAGTAAGAGATTAACAAAATAACTAATAATAAAGTTGAACAATTATAATAGTACACTATAATAAAAGTTATATGAAAATGGTCTGTCTCTCTTTCTCAAAATATCTTATTGTATTGTGCTCACCTTTTCACTTAAAGGAAGCACTTTATGGCTTCTCTTTGGCATATTGGAATTGCCAGCATCACTACTCTTACACTTC
Organism: Hipposideros armiger; assembly: GCF_001890085.2. Classification (NCBI taxonomy): domain Eukaryota; kingdom Metazoa; phylum Chordata; class Mammalia; order Chiroptera; family Hipposideridae; genus Hipposideros; species Hipposideros armiger. The sequence continues at coordinate 675,272 of NW_017731493.1, read as the reverse complement.
GGGTCCATTATTAAGTAAAATAAGTGTTACTTGAAAACAACCACTAGGATACCAGAACAGTTGATCTGATTTAATCACACTACTCAGAATGGCGTGCAATTCAAAACTTATGAATTATTTACCTTTGGAATTTTCCATTTAATATTTCCAGACCAGGTTTTCTGGGGGTAACTGAAACAGTAGAAAGCAAAACTGCAGATAAGGGGAAGACCACTACATCGATGGTGTCTAATTTATTGTAAGTAAGCACATTGGTGACCTAATTGCTTTGCAAAAGTAGCTGCATCAAAATATCTACCAATGACACATTATTAGACACTTTGGTTATCAGATGGTAAATTGTTTAATTTGGATAGAAACATTTATGGCCATTTGAATGCACATGTGCACATACTTCTGGATGAAAGTAAGCCATATAAATAAAATAATGCATTCATTAATAAATAATAAGCCCATTAAGGGCTTTCAAATTAGCAAAGAAAGCTTTGATTGTGGTTAAACTTTTTTCACTTTATTTTTTCTTTTTAAATTTAGCTACCTTGAGTCAAAATTAACAATATAAAGTTTAACTGAGTATTTCACCCATGGATAGATTTTTAAACACGCTCATCAAAATGTTTTAAGGATTCTCTAAAATAAATAATATGCATGTGAGAAGTACCAACAAAATTTGATAAAAAATAATGGGTGAGGTTAAGTTTTCCTTTGTAAGGGAACTTTCCATATAACAGAACAAAATGATTATAAATCAGGCAATGATGCATCAAGACAGTTATATCAGGGAACATAAGGATATATAAGAATTTGGTATATAGGGCTGGCCGCGTGGTTCAGTTGGTTAAGAGCTTGCTCAAGAGTGTGAGCTCTGAGCAATAGTGGTTCTATTCCCGGCCTGAGCTGAGCTGCTGCTGAGCTGCCAACAGGTGGGAGGATGGCTCAGCTAAACAAACAAACAAACAACAAAAAATGAATTTGGTATATAATATGGGTGATCTTTCAAATTAATGGGAAAATATCAGGATCATTCATCCAATAAATAGAATTAGGACAATTTGTTAATCTTCCCTAACATCCTATACCTAAATGTGTATGAAACAGGTTTAATATTTAATTGTATAGAAAAGTATAAATGTAATAAGAGACACTAAAGTTAAATATTTACATAATTTTAGAGGAGTGGGAAGGACTTCCTAAACATA
>NW_017731493.1:650265-670533 GCF_001890085.2 Hipposideros armiger | reverse complement strand
GACGCTATGAACACACAAAGCAATAGAAAGAGATTTGAGAAGGTTACACCCCTGTCTTTGAAGATGGACAGGAGAGGCACCAGGCAAAGCACAGAAGTGGCCTTTGTAAAGTGGAAAGGACCAGGAAACAGGATTCTCCCATGGTGCCTCCAGAAGGAACAACAGCCCCGCGGATCCATTTTAGACTTCTGGCCTCCAGAACTGTGAAAGAATACATTTCTGTTGCTTTAAGCCACAAAGCTTGCGGTCATTTGTTCCAGCAACCACAGAAAACTAATACAGGCTCCCAAACAAGATTTCTCTAAAAGAATTACTAGAAGCTGTTCTTCAGGAAAATAAATAATGGGAGACATGAGATAAGAAAGAAAGGTAGTAGCAAAAGCACAAAATAAAACAGAACAGTAAATCGTTTAAATTGAAAAATATTGATTGGAAACGTTAGTATCTGTTTAGAATGAATATCCCAGGTGATTTTGGCATGAGAGATGGTGGGTTGGGGTTAAAGATATAAATAAACTGTTCTTAGCCTCTTATGTCATTAGCGGAATAGCAAAGGACTTAACTAGCTCTAGATAGTGATAGAAAAGTAGGACTTTAAATTTGTGCATTAAAATATCGAAGACCAGAAAATAAAAATAAAGAAGAAAACATAACAGTAGCAAAAAAGATCAAACCAACAGGGAAGTTAAAAAAGTGAAAGGAATTAAATGAAGCTATAAAGTAAGTTGGTACTATATCAACAATGTAAGCAATCAGGCTAAATGTGAATGCATTCAATTTTCCTAATTAGAGAGAAAATAGAAGGACAGACTCTCTTTTAAGTAAAGGAAGGGGATTTGTTAAAACCTCGCCCAGATAAACAAAAGCCTATTTTTTCCTTATAGGTTTTCTCCTTCTTCATCTTTTCTCTCCCTCCCTCCCCCCTCCTCTCTCTCTCTCTCTCTTGTTTTCTCTGTCTCTTAGCACTGACCTAGGTGCTAGTTAATGAGTTCCTTATTAGTATTTCTTTCTGTCCAGGAAAGTTTATTTTGGGAAAGGACTAAGAGCAAAATAGGCTGTTGTAGAAATTCTGAGTTTAAATGATGTAATGAAAAATGTCGGCATCGTGGTTGTAATGGAAGCAGATGAAAGCAGTGGTTCTATCAGCTGGCCAGGAGAACAAACAAGCGTCGGGCAGATGGGATTAAAAAAGACAGTGGGCCAATCTTGTTTTAAGACAGCTTAATGAATTTTTTTCCAACATAACATTTAACCACCTCAGATGAAATAATTTTCACTGCAATTCACTATTACAGATTCACTCAGTAGGAAATAGAAATGACACTAATATTTTTTTCCCCTCAAGATAATGAGCTGAACCACAAATTGAACTGAACATTTTGGTAATCTTTAAAGATTTTTATAATTTCACCAAAATTAGTCAGTTTCTTTAAAATGTATAGAAAAATTATCAGGAAAACACAGAGAAACATTAAATGTTGAGAAATTAATTCAAAAGAAATCTATCTCTGGTTCAACAGTGTATTTCTCCTTGTGTGTGGACACAATGTGATATATAGATTATGTATTACAGAATTGTACCCCTGAAATCTATGTAACTTTGCTAACAATTATCACCCCAATAAACTTTAATTTAAAAAAAGTTTGATGATTTGCTTTGCTTCCATTAGTTCTGGAATATTTTTACTCTACTTCAGTCGCCAGTTAAAGAATGACAACTGGACTCTCTTAAAGGATTATTTTGTAGTTTATCCTACAAAATGCTAATGTGCTAAGCAATTCCTATTTTTGCTGATGCTGTGCTGATATGACTGATTTTCTTCCATGATACCCTGGGCTAGTCTCATAAGGCTGTCCTCCCTGTCATTGACTTTCTTCCATTTGGGATCCCATTTTCCTAGTGGTTCCAGTCCAAATTATCTGTGTAAAACAAGGGAAGTTTATCAAGTTGGATAGCCTGTCCAATGGCAGTGATTCTCAAACCTGGCTGTGTATTAGCTTTTAAGATTCCTGGTACCTCAACCAATTAAAAACTAGAATCTCCAGGTTGGGACTCAGGCATCAGTATTTTTAAATCTCCCCAGGTATTTCAATGTGTTCTTAACATCCAGAATTGCACGCAGGGTGTTCGCCAGTGCTTTATCAGCAGGCCTACTCACTTTAGAGCTCCGCATTGAAGCTCTGATGTTCCCCTTAATTACTCTCTGAGATATGAACAAACATGAGCCAAATAAAGGGCTCTTCAAGGGAGAAACATGAAGTCCTTGTTTATAACACAAGGTCAGTGTCAGAACTCTTTGGTCTCTAATGGATTTTAGGAATAGAGTGCATTATTTTATTATCTTTTAACTTATTCTACCCAGTGCCTTTCATCATTGCTAACAAAATTTTCCCCTAAGCCCCTAATGTTTTCAGAATTCTTTTCAAATTTCCTGTTTTGTTCTAGTTAACTAGATCTAGACTTGAGTGTAATATACTATTATATGGCAGAATCTGCCTAATTTTACAATATACTGGAAATTGAGAACATAGGCATAAAAAAGACACTAATACAAATAATCATTGTTGTAAAAAATATTGGAAGGAAATAGATTGAAAGCAAATGAGATCAATAATAAGAAAATAACACCTGAATTAAAATATGGGCAAAAGATCTGAACAGACACCTGACCAAAGATCTACAAATAAGTATGAAAAGATATTCAGCATCATTTTCATTAAAAATTATAAAATTTAAACAACAATGTAATACCACTACATGCCTATTAGGCTAAAACAAAACAAACAAACAAACAAAAACCCACCAATTTTTGGTGGTGTGGAGCAACAGAAATTTTCATTCTCTGCTTATAAAAATGGAAAAGGTATAGCTACTTTGGAAGGCAATGTAGCAGTTTCTTACAAAGCTCAACAGTCTTCCAACAATTGTGCTTTTATCTATTTACTCAACTAATTTGGAATGCTATAGCAGTGTTAGTCATCATTGACAAAAACTGGAAGCAACCAAGATATCTTTCAATAGGTAAATGGATAAACTGTGGTACATCCATACAATAAAATACTATTCAGTGATAAAAAGAAATGAGATATCATGATACTCGAAGACATGGATGAAATTTACATATATTGCATATATGAAATATACATGTATTGCTAAATGAAAAGCATCAGTCTAAAAGGGCCATATACTGTATGATTCCAATTACATGATATTCTGAAAAAGTAAACAATGGAGACAGTGAAAAGATCCATATTTTCCTGCATTTGGAGAAAGGTAGAGGGAGTTGAATAGGTGAAGAGGAGATTGAAGTGAAATTGTTCTATATTATACTGTAATTGTGGATACATGCTGCCATGGATTTGTGAAAGCCCATAGAACTGTACAGCACAGAGAATAAACCTTAATGTATGCAAATTTAAAAAATGATTTAAGAGGTCAGGGGAATCCCAGGGTAGAATGTAGAATGTGAGAAAACAATCTAACTGAATAACAAATGTGTGAAATGGTTTCACTGAAGGTGGTGGGTGAAAAGGCACTGACCTAAGTAATGTTGGAAATGAGTGGCGTCTGTAAAACTAAAGACAAAAGAAGCTGTACATAAGCCCTTCACTCTATTTAACAAAGTTGTTTCCTAGCGGGTTACTGGTTAACAATTCCGAAACTACTAGGCATTTATACTGAAATTGAACAAGAAAATTAAATGGATGGTGGATGGTGGGAGCTGGGTTTCTTGCTGTTAGAGCAAGAGTTTATACAATAGATAAGCAAGGGGACAAGCTAGATTGATCCATATGGTAATGGATTAGAGTTGTAGCTATCATTATGAACTAATTTTTAACTTAATATTTATAACTATAGTTACATATAGAACTATTCATGAATCTGCTCAATTTTATCTGTAATGAGAGAAATGTAATTTTCAACTGACTTGGATATGTTTTTTTCATCTATCAGATTGGCAGTAATCCTAAAATTTGATAATAAATTAAGATATGGGGAACTTGATTGTCATGCATTTCTTGGGGGAAGATAAATCAATACATCACCTACTGAGAGGAATACAGCAAGAATTTTCAAAATTTTATATATATATATATGTATATATATATCCTTTGCCTTAGCAATCCTGTATTTGAGAACTTGTCCAACAGATATAGCTGCAAGTGTGCAAAATAATCTCTGTGTCAAATTATTTATTTCAGAATTGTTAATAACACAAAAGGAGCAATCCCAAAAAGTCAGTCAGTAGAGAATTGATTAAATCAATGAACTTCTCTGCATTTATTGAAAAATGTGAGAAAGTTCTCTATACACTGATATGGAAAGTTCTACAACATATATAGTTAAGTGAAAAAATCAAGCTGCATAATCATGTATGCGTATGTAATAAGCTACTTTTTGTGTAAAAAGGCAGGAAATATATATAATCTATATCCATATTTGCTCTCACATGTATAAAGTAATTCTGAAAAAAACATATAAGAAACAAATAGCTGTGATTGTCTGTGCTGGAGAAGGGGGCTAGGATTCCACTGAATACTTTTGGTTATTTATCTTTGAGCCATGGGCAGCTGTTACTATTCAGAAAGTTCAGTGAGTAAACTTCTATTTGCTCAAGGCAAAACTATTATCGATGTACTAGGAAACAATAGCCTATCAAGGTCATCCTTACTAGTGAATGACTCCTAGCCTTGTATATAGTCAAGGAAGATGGTGGCCTTAGTGCTGTGTTTGAAGAAATACTAGCAGCACTCCTTGACTTCAAAATATGGGCTGCTATCCTGCTGTACACATTCTGAAAACACACAGATTGGTGAATGACCCAAAGTCCCATGCTCTGTTTAAAAGAAAAAAAAAAAACCTAATAAAAATTCCCCAATGTATATGTTCTCAGAATGAGTATTTGGAAAGGAGCATGGCAGGCCACATTGTGGAGTCCAGAAGCTCTGCTTATGTTTCTTTAATCCCAACACTTCAGGCCATCATCTTGTCTGCTTTTACACAAGGCTGGTTTTGCGTGTTTAATTGAATTGAATTTGGAACCTGCTATGGTCAGAGCTTTCAGGCACACATCCAAAAATGCCAGAGGATAGTTTACAAGAATTGAGTTCAGTCCTTGTGAAATAAATGGAGCCTATCATGGAGAACTGAGATTGAAGGCTGAATGTGGTTTTATTCTCAGTTAAATACAACCAACCATAAACCATTACATATTACAATAGATGTAGCTTCATGTTCAAGTTCAATGACCACCATGTTTCATCTTTAGGTTGAAAATATTTTGTTGTTCTACACAAATTTTGTTGTTCTACAATAAAACCTTTATTTTGTGTATTTTGATAGTCTCTCAACCATCTAGACAAAAAAATGGATTCACAATAAAAAAAGAAATTTTGTTCCATGATGACCAAGTCAATGAAGAATAGAAATTATGGAACAAAGAAACAGTTTTGAACCTCATATTATTCAAAAATGGAATTGAGTGTATCATGTCATTTGCCATTACTGGTACCATTAGGGTGAGAGAGTATCTATTTTTATATCCAACTTTGCCATAGCACCTCAGACAAAGCTGTTTTGCTGAAATTATTTCTAGATGACATAATGGAATTCCAAACTGAAGGAATGAATTAGTCGATGGATGAATGAATGTATTTATAGTATGCATGGGGGGCAGAAAAAAATCAAATTTAGCCAATTTTAAGATACATAACAGTATAGTAGTCTTTTCACTGAGTAAAATCCAATTAACTTATTTTTTTTCTAAAACACTCATGATTGGTCCAATTGGGTTAATTCTCTTCTCAAAGGTAGCATTTGAAAATAATTTGAATGGTGTTGACCTTTTCAGTGTCACAATTACAGCTTTGTGGGTTTCAAAAGTTTCCTTCTCAAACCTCAGATGTTCTTGATATGTCAGCACAAGTAGACCTTTCTACACAAAAATCACTGAAAAACATATTACCTTGGCACTGAATAATAATTGCCAGAAGATTCTTTTGAAAGGTGAGAAGTCATTTCCCAAACTATAAAATGTTATGGTCTTAAAAAAATTTATTTTATCAAAAATTTTTATGAAGGTATAATTGACATATAACATTATTAGTTTATGGTCTTAATTATGTGAGACAGAAAATGATTAGGGAAAGTAATCTGTAAGTATATATCTCAGCTGTTGATTCATTTGCTCTCAGAACACCAGGCTTGGCTTCAGAATAGACACAAACTAGCTTTACTCCCCCTTGGTGAAACTGGAAGTTGGTCAGTTTTGGCACTCTTCCCTGAATAGTGTTACCTACAATTGACTGGTCTATTCTGCAGTAAACTGTTCTTAGTGATTGTAATTCAATCTCCCCTTGAATAGCCCTTTTACCCTATGCACAGACTTTCCCAATCCCATTCAGAAATTTGCTCCCAGAAAAAAATTCACATACTTTTCATTCAGTCAAGATCAAATAATGTGAAAACAATCCAAAGATATCACAAAAACTTTTAGGACATTAAAGTATCAGAATACAATTTTTTAAAACATAGCGTTCATTGCTTTGTTACTTTGAGGTTCTTTTATGCCATCAGGTACTATATCTGGCAAACCAACCTTGTCTGAAAGCAGAGATTGTAAAGGAAGGAAAGGAATACCACATTTCTGATTATAAGCTATGGTCTGCCTGTCCTGGAAGGGCTATGAGTAAAGGTAGGTGGTACTTAACTATATTTCTGTGTTCTTCTGCGGGGGGAGAATAGGGGAGGAGAGGGGAAAGAGAATACTATGGTAGGCAGAATAGAGGGTCCCTGAAAAACAACTCCATGAAACATTAGACTTTATGTCACAAATACAATACTCCTGACTTTATGTACTGTACTTGAAATCCTCTGTGAGAGCGCAAAGTGAAGCAATCTTTCCTCATTTGAGGACATATGTTTCATGCAATAATTCCATCTGAATATGTATCCATCTAGTTTCAAGAAACCATATTTCTCTCAACACTCTGGGGCTTTAGGCAATGCATAAAAGTTGCTCATGCTACCTCCCTTTTTCTTCTCCATGAATAGTCTTTGAGAATATGCTTTTGGCTATCTTAACAATTGGACTCACTCTAGCTCAAATAACCTGAATTACAAAACATTGACAAGAATTTCTCAAAAAATGACACCCATAAACCATTTTTAAAAATCAGAATGACATGGGGATAGTTGTTATAAATGCAGAGTTGTGGATTCCCACTGAATCAAATTTTGATGGGGTGGGATCCCAGAATTGGCATCTTGGATGAATTCCAAGGTAACTGTTATGTGCCCTATAGTTTGAGAAGCTCAGTTATAGAATCACAGGACTAATTTAATTCTTCAGTTTGGCTTAGATGAGCTGGCCCTACCAGGAGCTAGCTGGAGATAGGACCTACCGCGGAGTTGCAGCCCTGTTCCCAGCAATGGACATCTACATCAGACCCTGAAGACTAGGCGTATGTGATGAACCAAGCTTCTGCTTCCTGAAGGGTTTAAACTCTCAGAGAGAACATTTATTTCTCCATTTCCAGGTGTTAGCCAGTTGTCAGAAATACTCTAGCAGGAGTAAGAGTGTTTTGTTCATACATATCTCCATCAACCACAGCAGGTAAAGAAGCTGATGTTACTTTTTCTGGATCCTATTGTAAAGATTTTATGCCTTTGCACAGCAAGTTTTAAGTGGTTTATCTTTGACAGGTTCATTCCCCCCATCAAAGAACTGGTGGTATATTTGGGCTTTTAAGATCTTTTAAGCTTAATTTTCTTTTCTCTGGTTCCCATGGAGAGGAATCATTTTTGGTGATCAGAACACCAAGACTGAAGCAAAGGTGGGGCTCTCAGTGTTCTACAGAGAGCCTCTCAGGAATGAGAAGATGGCCTCTCTAAAGGGAAGTTTTCTTGTCCAACTTGTTCGTTTCATCTTTTTCTCTGTCTGCTTGCCTCTCTTTCAAGAGAGTCTGGACCAGTTAATTAGAGTCTTGCAAAATAAACACAGAGAAGAATTATTTTACTTCCACTCTGTGGTTCAGTATTGTCATTGATATTATTGAGCCGGGCTTTCTCTGTTCACTACAGTTCTTATAATGAATATTTGGATCAGGGAGGAAATTATACTTTTCTTCTTGAATATATTTATGCCAGAGCCTGTCAGCATACATAACTGGACTGTGAAAACCAGGAGATTAGAAAGAGGATAGTGGAATAGTGTTTCTAAGCTCCAGGGATAACCAGTAAGTTGCAGGGTGCTATTTATAACTCACCTGCAATTTCCTGAGGGTGAACTGTCCTTTCTCCCCACATACCTATTTAGTTAACTTCAAACTGGTTTTAAACAACCAACATGTATTGCATCTTTCCCACACCTGGTTCAGTTAGATTGCCAGAGAGCCCTATAACCTTGACAAGGCAAATAGAGAGAATTGTACATCAATTCTCCAAAGAGGTCATTGGAAAATTTATAAAACTGAAAACTGATTATACATAACTCATTGCCTTAAAAAAATTAAAATAAGACCTTCCGAGAACATGAATCAGGCTGTTAAAACTAGAAGATTCTGGGAAATGAATCTGGAGAGTGAGGTTTTTGAGGACCAAATTTTGGAAGGCATCATTGTAATTGAAGTGGAGTAATGGTGCAGAAGATTCATAAACTTAAGCTAATAAAGGATCCGGGGAAGAGGCTGAGTTTCTGAATTGTTTCAGAATAGCTCTGAATGGTGGTTTCCGAGCCTCATTGATTTATGTTATTAATGTGCTGGCTTTGAGCTTTCTCCGGATAAAGAGAACCATCATAAGAGAATTTTGAACCCTTTTTCCAGCCTTTCATGGATGCATTTCTTCATTACTCAGCAGCTTTATGATGCCAGTGTCATTGCACAGGCACTTCCACGACTTTGCAGTATTATAAGATAATACTACAGTGAATAAAAAAGAACATACTCTCAACAGAGTCAGACAATAGGTGCTGGATCTTAAAGCAGCAAAAATATTAAGTCTGACAGATTTTCTATTTCCCGGAGTTAAGGTATGCTTTTACTGAAAAACCCACAAAGATTGCAGGAAGAAATAATAATGTGGCAAAAAGAATTTTGGAGCATATAAAAAAACCACTTTGGATATGGTCTTTGAAGAAAATATTAAACACTGCACTCTCCATCAATATCCTTCAGCACAAAGATTATTTGCCTTACTGGAAGAAAGTTTACAAGATGCCTTAGTAAATGGAATTTCACCTTCATCATCCAGTCCCTTTGTTTTGATTCCTGTTAAAGGACCTCCAACGGAAACACTTTCTCAAGTATTCTGTTGGGATCAATTCTCAAACTTCCATAGTTTACTATTTCAAAAGTTTGCAACACTTACTATTTGGGTTTTTCCTCTCAGTATTTCTAGGAAGGCTGGAAAAAAAAAACCCTATGTAATATTTCCATTTTGTGGATATAGGAATTAAAATGCCCCCCCAAAAAATCACACTGCAAGTCAGTGGCAGAAGTTCAATAAGAAGTGAAGATTAGCGCTTCCAAATCATTGCTTATTTTCACTATAGCTCTAAATGTATGAGAAACATCTTGCCAAAAAATATTCTTTTTTCATAGACAAGTCATAAAATGTTCCCCATGAAAAGCTTTGAGGGAAATCTCTGGTGGGAAGAGCAGCTACATGTATGCCTATCACCTTAGTTTTAACCTTCTTGAAATTCTTTTCTCTTTTCCCTCACAGTTGCTATCATAGTTAGCCTCAGGTTCTTGGCTGCATCTCTAGCCCTAACAGAAAATAAATCCTTTAGCTTAGCTAAGCGAAATAAGTGACACAGAAAAAGTCGAGAACCATATGATTTCACTGATTTGTGGGATATTAAACTGAAAGCAACAGAAGAACAAGACAAACAAATAAACAAAAACTCAGAGACACAGACAATAGTTTAGTGGTTACCAGAGGGTAAGGAGGGAGGGGGTGGTAGATGAGGGTAAAAGGGGTCAAATATACGGTGATGGAAGGAGAACTGACTCTGGGTGGTGAACACACAGTGTGATACATGGATGATGTATTACAGAAACCTATGTAATTTTACTAACCATTGTCACCCCAATAAATTTTAATTAAAAAAAAAGAAATTTGTTTCTATTTATCGTCTCTCAACACAACTAAAATAAGGTGATATCTTAAATGAACTTGATAAGGAAACAAAGGGGTACAAGAGCAAAAATAATAAAGAAATTGTAAGCTGCATGGCAATGGTCCCCTTTCAGGCGCATCACTCATCCAGCATGCTTCATCCCACATCTGGTTGGAAAGACCCAATACTGGTGATTCCAAGAGGATATCAAACCTTAGGAGGCAAAAGGCCAGAGGCCATTTCCATGGTCATCTGCTTCCAATTGAAACCATCCTTTGGAGTATTCTGTGAGTTGATTTAATGAAAGACGGTGACCCTTTTCCATTTCATTCTGATTTCTATCCAGAGTTTTAAAACTCAGATACCTCAAGGATCTTTGCTTTTATTTATTTTAAAGTGTTGAGACCATAAAAATACCTGTCTGTGAGATTACATGACTGCTGGAAAATAAGCTATACAGAACAGGTACGTTTTGTGCTGCAGGATGTACCATTTCATAGGATGAAGCTAGTACTACGGAAAGTTCTGTTCTTTGACCTGCCTGGAAAATGCGGGTAGTCTCACATGTTGCATATTGTTTTTGGATTTACATTCTACAATCAAGAATAATGCGTATGAGTTACATGGGGGGGGGGTTCCAGTCATCACCAGGAAATTTTTTCTAATGATTAGATCTGTCCAAAAAGTAACTTGGACTCCCTTATAACTTTGGAAATATTTTGGGAGTGACTCAGTGAACACCTCTTGGGGTACAGGGGACAGATTGGTACAGTTCTGACAAGGGATTGAAGTAGGATCCTGTGAAATATACTGACATTCTGGTCAAGGGTAATTTACTGCATAGCTAGATGATCAATATTCAAAGAACTGGAGTTCAGTGACAAACACATGGCACTATGCAATCTATCTCTGATGAAACAGAAGCCAGAAGATGTTTTAGGCTCCTTAGTGTCCTGGGCTATTTATTGCTGTGACTATAAATTAGTCAAGACAATGTATAAATGTATGGACCTGCTGGTTAATTGAGGCTACTGAATATAGAAGGGCAGATAATAGTTTACTGTAACTGCAGAAACAGCCTTCCTATTTTTACCTTTCTTTTTATTTAGGGTTAATAATCGATGACTCTTTGTGATTCCCAGTGTATAAAATTATAATTGGCAACCACATATGGGTTTTATATTATAGGCAACTTTCCAAAAACTTAATTAATTCATATTGTTTAGAGCACAATGTGAGTTAGGGGAGCTGGAAGACCTGATTGCCTTGCTCAGAACCTCAGCGAGAAGGAGCTACTGCCAGATCTAGATTTAGAATTTAGAGAGTTTCTTCATTCTTGCCTTCTCTCCTTAGAGCTTTCTTTGGAACTAGAGAAATAATAAAACATCCCTCCCATGGTTGGAAAAGTTTGTTATTACAGTGATTTTGCCTTCTAACTTGTACCTCTTAAAGGTTAGGTTGAATTACATTAATAATAATTATATCCACAATAAATATTTAGGTATAGGGAAGGGAAATGTAGTGTAATAGGCATAGTAATAAAAAGAATGGGTGAACATTTATTGAGTACTTGCTAGAGACCAGGGTCTGTGCTTAACATTTTATATACACCATTTAATTTAATCCTCATATTCAACTGAGAAAACTGATCCTGAGAGCAATCTTTTCACAACATACAGCTGGTAAGTGGCAGACCTGGTAACCAAACATTGGCTTTTCTAACTCTAGAAGCTAAACTAAATTAGAATTTTCCAGTCATGTTTTTATCCCAACTCTCTCAGCATGCATTGCAATTATGTTTCTTTTTTCTTTGCATTTTAGAGGAAGCTTCTGATGCAAATATCAAAATAAGCCTTAAGGTTTCTTTTTTGATGGGAGGATATTTTGGTAGTGTGGTAATAGAAATCAAAGACAGCTTGCCATTTAATGAAGATCAGATCTTGGGTGGTTATGATGCAATGAGAAAAGGGGATGGAATAAACTTGGGTCCACAATATAATTACAAAATTGTGATAAGAGGAGCTTTTCCCCCTAAAGGCTATTGGATTCTAGTCTCTGAAGAAGTATTTTCCCACCACTTGGTGGCACTAGCTACCAATTAATTTACAGGATTGTTTTTCCATTTACTACGAAAATACTGGTCTTTATCTCTAGCTGGAAGTGATTTTTTTTAAAAAGATTTCTCCCTTCAATTAATCATTCTTTTCATGTAATATCTTTATTTCTACCAGTTCCTCTTGGACATTACTCAGGTAATGCTCTTCTACCTCTCAAGTTAAAGCCCTTTAATTTTCCTTTAGAATAAAGACCATACATAATTACAATAGAAAAGTTTCCTCCATTCAACCTTATAGCTTTAGAGGTGTTTGTTCATTGTGTGGCCAACCTAAATGCGGTGATAACAGAGCTTGGTAAGAATTCATAGGAGGGCTTATCAAGCCATAAATGGAAGGGAACGGACAGTCATTGAATAGTAACTTACTAATACTGGTTTACAAAATCAAGGAACTTCAAGCATGTTGTCTCAATCGACAAAATCAGTCCATTTTCCAGAAGAAACTGAGGTTCAGAGAAATGTGAGTGATCTTGTCCAAGATATTCTTGAATGGTGTACCCAGTTAATAAATGACAGAATCGGGATTTAAATCCCAAACTGCCTGACTGTACAGTGTTCCCTCCCCACTATCTTATATTGACTCTCCGATAATGTTATCATCATGTCTAAGAAAAGAAGCAGCTATGAAAGACTTTTAATTTTCAAGCTCAAAAGAAAATATCAAAATTCTAAGGATGCTCAACTCTCCGATGTAGAGGAAAAAAGAAATGAGTTTATCTTGATACAGAATACATATTGTCTAACTTGGAAGTCAGGAAGCTGGGGTTGCCTACCAAAAGGAGCTAAGGCAAATCTTTTTTAGGAGGTATAGATAATATTAGTCTTAAATAATTGTAGGGAACTATCTGAAAGCTGAAGACTGGACTAATTAACTAAAATTTAGTCCTTAAAAATCATGTTTTCTTAGAATATATTAGGCCATGATGAAATGCTTATAACACTATTTTAAGTTTAACAAAACAACAAAATAAAAAAGCTTTATATCTATTTTGTTTTTATATTAAAAAAATATTTTCATACATACAAAGCTAAGGCAATATATCACAATATAAAAAGTGATTATCTCTGAGTAGTGGGATCCTTGGTGATTTCAATGTCATCTTTGCTTTTATATTTTCCCATTTCTTTACAGTAAACTTATATGAAATAATAGGATATTTCATTTACTATTTTCAGAAGTTTGTTCTGATCACATCATATAAGCCATGGGTCTACGGCTTTAGCATTTAGAGGAGTTAATGAATATGAACAAGATGGAAAATAAGCCAGCAGAGGCAACCCTTCTTAAAAACAGAAAAGATTTATAAAGTGTACTATGAAAAGAGCTAGTAAAAATATTTCCTTCTCTGGCTTTACGTTCCCACCATGTGAATATATATTTGAATTAAGTCACAGTATCCCCAAAGGGCATCAATTTAAATTCCAACGTATAACTTGGATGGGTTTTAGACACAAAGAGCTAGTCTCCATATGGGGAAAACACTGTTTTCCAGCTTTATGTGTATTTCAGAACCCTTGGTGATAATCCACAGCAGTACTACGTGTCCTGGAGAGTTTTGTTTTCAATGAAAGGGAAGGTCAAGGTCTTTGGGGATTTAGCAGCTCTTCCAGAGTTCTCTCGTCCATGTATCCTCCTTCCTTTCTCCTACCCCCTGCTCCTGCTTCCAAACAAACAACATTCACAAACACTTCTCTCCTCCCTGGGGCTAACGAAGCTCTGCCCGTTGTAGTGTAAACTGGGATGTTAGTGAATCATACAATAGTAATGTGACCAACATCACTGTATTATTTTTATTTCTTGCTTGACAAGAGTCTTTACCATTTAGGGTGGACTTTTGTCCATGAAGAGAGGCAGCCGTTTTCATCTTTAAATCACTCTAATTGTCAGAAAGTTCTTTCTTGCATGAAGCCTTTATCCCTGCGGTGTTTACCCATTTCCCACATTTTAAGACACGGAAACCCTTGACCCTGTGTTTTCTCTAGAACAAACGTGTTCTGGTTTCTCAGTCACATTCATGATTACTCCTGAATGTTCTATCATCTTTCTCTCTGGGTCCCTTTAAGAAAAGAAGTATCATATCAACAATGGAATTGCCTGGAAGGCAAATCAATAAATTGGTAGACCTTCTTTTAGTCAAGAGAAGATATCTTTCTGGCAAATTTCCAGATGTTGAGGACCCTAATCATCATATGTCTGGTCCATACATTTCCCTTCCCTGCAGATATTTGTATCTCAGGAGAATTAACACATGTGAGTTTTAAACTGGTGGACTTTTGCTGTTGGGTGGTAGCTACTTTTTAAAGCAGTGGCCCTCTGGCCACTTCTTTGTCTGTTGCACGCCATTTTCTACTCTTAAATAAGACAACAGAGATTAAAATATATGGGGTCTACAATGTTTAGAAGTCTATAAACAAACGCTATCCATTATCCAATTTTCTTCCTTTACTGGTTGTTCTCTACTTTACAGCACTCAATAAAATTAACATCATTCTCTCAGAAATCAAGTAAGGCTTGTAGAATTTATACCCAAAATGCAACTTCAGAATCTGTGGAGGAAATATCATGTATTTTGTTTTTGTACATAGTTGTTTTAAAGGTTACAATTTCCCAGTGCTCATTTCCTTGAATAGTATTTTGTTCCCAAAGACATCTAGAAGGAGTAACTATCAATACTTGGAATAGGTTGAGGGGAATGGTTAAACATGTAATGCACTTTTAAGTTTTACTCTGATTTCTGGGGGGACAATAAGAAAAGCACCTGGTTAGAGGAAAAGGGCATCATGGTTATTTTGGGCTTTAGGGCAGAAGTAGGAAAAAGCAGGTTGGCATGTTTTGCTTTTTCCCCCCTGCTCAATGACATGAAGAGGAAACATAAATACTTGAAGAGAAAATAACCCATTCCTCTAACAAGATAGGTAGTGTGATGGTTGTGTATCAGCTAGCAGCTGAGATTATGAGAGGGAGGAAGGTATCTACAATGTCTTCTCATGTTGAGCTGCTGGGTACTCTGAAATCTTAGAGAAGCCATATGTATGTTTCAAGACATTTCTCACTCTGGAAAAAGGTGAATCGATGGGTGCTGTCCTCCAAGGTCTGAGATATAGAACTATCACTGCTCTTTACAGTCAAACTTAAAAGAAATGGAGCATAGAATAATGGTTAAAAGTACAGACTTTGGAGTTAGGAAGGCATGGGATTTAAATCTGGCTATGGCTTGTATTAGTGGGACTTAAAGCAGCTACTGAATTTCTCTGAATCTCAACTTCCCCATCTGTAAAATGGATATAGTACTACGAGTATCCTGATACTTATTGTGCTATTAGAAGGGTTAATGAGATAATGCTCATGATGAGCTTTGTATAATTTCTAATACTGAATAAACCATTGCTAAATGGGGCAATTAATAATTATTTGAACACTGTGTAATAGTTTGAGCATCTAATAGGTACAGATCAGTGTCTGAAATCCTGACAGATATTATTAAAAACATTTTATGCATTCCTTTTTTTTTCCCCTCATTCACAGAATCTTGCCTTATGTAAAACTGTGTGAATATTTGCTCATGTTCCCTCCTTTATGCAGGTGGGTTGTCCAACATCAAATCAATAATATACTCAGGGATTGGGGTATTATTAGTCTCTTCCGACTTCTGACCTAATATGCTGAGCTGCAATTAGCAAGACTTTAAGGCATATAAGTGGACTACTTTCTAGAAAGTAATGATCAAATATATTAATTTCTATTTGATACAAGGAAAGTCTTCTAATTGTTGACAATAATACTTGCCTCTGAATGTGATATTTTACAGAAAAATACTATGTTAAAGTGGGTCCGTATTCCAAGAGACCAGAGAATAACACAGGATTTTGGTCATCATGAAAGCTTCATCTATTTTTAGCTCAGCCTACAATCATTCTGAATTCATTGCGCTCACAGCCAGATGCATGGGAGTCAATGAATAGATCCCGCAGGGATATTGTCAGCTCCAAATACTCACAAAATAAGTCTCAAATCTGCTTCCACTCATTACTTTCCTATTTTTATCACTCTTACTACTATTCTCTCAGAGGCACTTCTCATTTTCCAATTTTTCCATATCATTCCCATCAATCAATTACTGTATGCCATTAATTCTACTTCCACAGTGAACATCTTTTTTCATTCAGGCCCTCACTAGCCCTCACTTGGATTATCTAAGAGCTTTCTAGAGACTCTCCCTGCCTTTAATTTCTCCAATGTCATTCTAAGCATGATTTTTAGCATCTCATTTCTTTGTTCAATTTTTTTCAATGGCTATAAACTTCTTGGTCTGTAATTGGGCCCAGATGGATAATTCCAACCCAATTGCAAACTGTTTTCCTGCTGATATCCTACACCCAAAGTAGCCTTAATAATCTCTATATACTCTCAGTTAATCATCTTTGCTTATATGCACTTCTCTACTTGTTTTTATTCTTACTTATTGTCTATGGTTCATCTCAAATTGTCTGACCAGACACGATTCCATCTCTTCTTCCTGAATTCTCTGGGCACCTTATGTGTGTCTTTTTATGGACCTTCTTATGTTTTGACTCATATTATAGTTATATATATATATGTACGTTTATTACAATATCACTAGACCTTAAGCCCTTTAAGGAAGAGATTATTCTTTATTAATGTTTATAACTACAACCAGCACCCTACTCCTAACTCAAGTACTTACCATGGCCTCTGGTTTATAGTACACACTTATTAATTGCTAGAATGAAGAGTAATGTCGGAAGCATGGCAGCATGAGGGGTCCCTTTGATCTCTCCTCTTGAAGTTACAAAAAGTTAAACAGCTATACTTTAACAAAGGATTCCCTGCATAACACAGAAACACACTTGAGAAATCCACACAATGAAACATCTGAAGGTGCACTGGGGCCAACAGAGGAGGAGGGAAGGGAGAAGATCAGAGAAGGACGCCACGGATGCAGCCCAAAGCTCGGTGCAGGTCTCGGGAGAGGGGAGGGGTCAGGCTGCAGGTGCATTTTCTGTGGCCCCAAACATATGTCTGAGTGATCAGCACATAATACAGCTGAACCCAGTGACTGGGCCAGAGACCTCAGGGCAGAGACTGAATACAGAAGTGTAACAGCTGGGTTCTAGCAACCATCATTGCCAGGCAGAAAACAAAGCCATGGAGCCTAGCTGCCTCCCCACACCCTCACAGAGCTAGCAGCAAACCCCAGAGGGAGCTATAGTAGTGAGGGTTGGATTAAAGAACAGAATATCTACAGCCCTGAGAGCTGGAGAGACATTTCCTGAGTGGCAGAAACACACTGTGGCTAATCCCAGTGACAAAAGTGGTAATATAGAGGCGAGGAAGCTGTGGTCTAGTCGCCATTACTCGGAAAAGAACAAAGCCACAAACACACCAGTGACCTTTCCCAACCACCCCAACCCCACCCTTCGAGAGTGATCCCAATGGAGGCACCTGGGACAACTCAGGCAGTGCAGCACTGCATCTGGCTGCAAGGGCAGCACTGGGATTCCAGGGGCCCTATCACTCACCACATTCTCCCACAGGGTTAGTGTCCTGAGACTGAGATGACCTGGTCACAGAGGAGACACTCGCCTCCCCAGGGGATCTCCCACTGTCCAGCAGATACCCAAAAAGACAACCAGAGCAGTGCAAGAGAAAATAAAATACTCCAGTGCTACCTACTGGAAAACAAAGAAAGACATCTTGCTGTTAACTTGCTGAATTTACTCCTATAGCTGCCTAGGCAGAGAAAAAACCCATCAAATACCATCAACACTCAAGGTAACAAGGAAGCTCACAAAGAAAATGAAAGATCTCCAGAAAATAAACTTAAAGACATGAGAATATGTGACTTAAATAACGAATTCAAGATTGCAGTCCTGAAAAAACTCAGAGATGCAAGAAAACTCCGTCTTTTTAATGAACTAAGAAAGGAAAAAAAAATATATGAACACTTCACCAAAGAGATAGAAATTTTTAAAAAGAACCAAATAGAAATTCTGGAGCTGAACTCAATAAAAAAATGATGAATAATGAAATAGTGAGCTCAGGAAATAGAAATGACCAGATGAAGGAAAGAATTAGTGATATTGAACATAGAAATCTGGAAATGACACAGATGGAAGAAGAGAGAAACTTGAGAGTTAAAAGAAATTCAAGAAGTCTAGAAGAACCACCTGACTCCATTAGAAAGAGCAATATAAGAATAATGGGCACACCAGAAGGAGAAGAGAGGGCAAAAGGTACAGACAGCCTATTCAAACAGATAGTTAACAATAACTTCCCAAACCTATGAAAAGATCTGCATCCTTGAGTCAAAAAAGTAAGCAGAACAACGAACTATCTAAATCCAAAAAGGTCCTCTCCAAGGCACATTATATTAAAACTGTCACAAATTAATGACAAAGAAAATATTCTCAAGGCACCATGGAAAAGATAGCAGTTTCTGAAAAAACTCACAAAGGAAATTCCATTAGATTATCATCATATTTTTTAGCAGAAACTCTACAAGCTCTGAGGGAGTATCAAATATTCAAATTATTTAAAGAGAGAAATTACCAGTTAAGAATAATGTACCCTGCAAATTTATCCTTTAGAAATGAAGGGCAGATAAAGACTTTTTCAGACATGAAAAAGCTGAAGGAATTTTCCACCACAAGGCCTGCATTACAGGAAACACTGAAGGGGGTTGTTCTACTTGAAACAAAAAGACAAAAGGATACAAAACTATGAGTAAGATGATTAACAGACTGACAGAAGCAGGAAATGGCAATCCCTATTCAGAATAGGCCATTATACTCTTAAATATAAAGATTAAAGAAGTGAAAATATAAAAAAGTAAAAAAGAAGAAGGTAATTGCTACTGCAACTCAGAAATGAACTCACAACATAAATAGGGATAATTTGTGACAACAAAACACAAAAGTGGAGTGGGTAAAGGTCTGATGTTGCCAAGTGGAATGGAGATAAGATGCCTGCAGAAGACTAAAGACTACTGCATACATGAAACATTCTTTAGCATAAACTTAGTGGTAGCCAACAACAGCAAATAAATCCACAGCTGAGACACATGACATAAAAAAGAAAAAAGGAAACAGAGGAAAACAATTATAAAATACCACCAAACTAAAGTAACAGATGGAAACACAAGGGCAAGAAACAATGGAGACACCGAACTACCAGAAAACAAAAGATAAAATGGCTATAGGAAAACCTCATATATCAATAGTCACCCTAAATGTAAACGGTCTAAACTTGCCTATAAAAAAACACAGAGTAGCAGATTGGATAAAAAAACAAACCAAAATCATATGCTGCCTTCAAGAGACACATCTCAGCAGCAAGCACAAATATAGACTCAAAGTGAAAGAATGGAAAATGATACTCCAAACAAATCACATCCAGAAAGATCAGGCATAGCCCCACTTATATCTGATGAAACAGATTTCAAGATAAAAAAGGTAATGAGAAAAAAATGGAATTACATTATGACAAAGGGAGTCAATGTATTAAGAAGACATAATACTTATGAATATGCTCCCAATAAGAGAGCACCAAAATATATAGAGCAACTACTATTAATAACAGAACTAAAGGGAGCAACTGACAAAAACAAAATTATAGTAGGGGACTTAAATACCACATTGACAACTATGGGTAGATCATCCAAACAGAAAATTAATGAGGAAATATCAGCCTTATATGACACATTAGATCAAATGAACACAACGGACATTTACCAAGCCTTTTCATCCCAGAATACAAGATTACACATTCTTTACTAGTACACATGTAATGTTCTCAAGGATAGACCTATATGTTGGACACAAAACTAGCCTCAGCAAATTTAAAAAGACTGAAATCATACCAAGTATATTCTCTGACTACACTTCCATAAAATTGGAGATCAATTGCAAAAAAAAAGCAGAGGAAACCACAAATATGTGGAGATTTAAAAACATGCTACTAAAAAGAATGAGTAGGTGAAAGAAGAAATAAAAGGAAAGATCAAAGGA
>NW_017731493.1:637656-642046 GCF_001890085.2 Hipposideros armiger | reverse complement strand
GAAGATTTGAGGACCTAAAATGGCTAGAGCTGAAGTAGTATTAAAATCATTAGCAAAATCATGAGTTACAGTTATATTTCTTTCCCCAAAAGAACTGTTCCTTTTGAGAAAATCCTTTAACTTTAACAGGTTGGGATACAAAGATACAAAATTGGTTAGTTCTGCATATTTTTCATAATGATGTTTTAATTTCTTAATGTCATGCGAGAAAACTCAGCTCAGTCTATCACTAATAAGTACACTCTTCTATATTCATGGACAAAGATACCTTTATAGAAAAAAAGCACTTTTTTTAAAGTGTGGTCCTTTAAAGGCATTTATCTTTATAAAATATTTTGACAATTTTTAAAAGTGTTAGATGAAAGCATATTATATTGGGTTATCAGGAAAGTCATGATGTATTTTCCTATGTTTTTCGATGCAAAAATGCGTCATGACTTTCCCGACGACCCAATATATAAATGTATTTGTTTATATACTAGCCACTTTAGGCAAATTACGTACTCAATCTGTTAATTTTGATTCCTATATGTTTGAATTAAAAAGAAAACAGACAGAAAATATTCAGAGCTACAGGACTTTGATATTCCCTGTCCAAGCTCTTTTAATGTATACAGCTTGACTAATGAGATTTAGAATCTGTTTTTAAAGCCTTTTTGAAGGAAATTCACTTATTTACCTAAATCAATCACTAGTTCTTATGGCTATGGAAATATTAGCTAACTTTTAAAAATTAGCTTCAATTTCTCAGTTGCTTTGAAAAAGCAGCACAAAAAAACATACCAACATTTCTGCAGAAAGCTGTTTCCTGGAAACTCCCAGTAGGGAGGGAACCCCAACAATCTGTTAAAATGCTTATTCTGTTTCTGTGATAGTTTAGCAGTGCCAATAATTTGAGATTATTCTTGTTNAATAAACAGAATCAGAAATGAAAGAGAAGTTACAATGAATACCACAGAACACAAAGGATCATATAAGAATATTATTAAACACTATATGTCACCAAATACAAAAACCTAGAAAAAATGGACAAGTTCTTAGAAATACATAACCTTCCTAGACTGAATCACAAAGAACTGGAAAAGCTAAATAGACCAATCAACAGTAAGGAAATTGAAACAATCATCCAAAACCTCCCCAAAAGCAAAAGTCCAGGTCCAGATGGTTTCACTAGTGAATTCTACCAAACATTCAAAGATGATTTGATGCTTGTCCTTTTCAAACTCTTTCAAAAAAATTGAAGAAGAAGCAATACTTTCTAACTCATTTTATGAGGCCAACATTACCCTGATACAAAAGCCTGGTAAAGATAACACAAAAAAAGAAAAGTACAGACCAATATCTCTGATGAATACAGGTGCAAAAATCATAAATAAAATACTATCAAATCAAATGCAACAATACATGTAAAAGATGATAGATACATCACAATCAAGTGAGGTTCATTCCAGGGGTGCAAGGATGGTTCAATATATGTAAATGGATCAATGTGATATGCCACATAAGCAAAATACAGGGTAAAAATCATATCATATGATCATACAAATAGATGTAGAAAATCATTTGACAAGATACAACATCCATTTATGATTAAAATATTTAATAAAATAGGTAAACAAGGAAAGTACCTCAATGTAATAAAGGCCACATACAGCAAACCCTCAGCTAATGTCATACTTAATGGTGAAAAACTGAAAGCTTGTATTCTCAGATCAGGAATAAGACAAGGATGCAGCCTCTCATCACTGTTATTCAACTTAGTACTGGAAGTCCTAGCCAGAGCAATCAGGCAAGAGAAAGAAATCAAAGGCATCCAAATTGGGAATGAGGAAGTCAAATTGTCACTTTTTACAGATGACATAATTCTTTACATAGAAAACTCTAAAGACTACTAAAAAAATTATTAGAACAATAAACAAATACAGTAAAGTTGCAGGGTATAAAATCAAAGTACAAAAATCCATTGCATTCCTACATACTAACAATGAAATTTTAGAAAAAGGAATGGAAAAAACAATTTCCTTTGCAACTACAAAAAAAAAAAAAAGAATAGAATACCTAGGAATGAACTTAACAAAGCATATGAAGGACCTGTACACTGAAATCTACAAGACATTATTAAAAGAAATTCTAGACGACACAAATGAATGGATAGATAACCTGTGTTCATGGATTGGAAGAATCAACATACTTAAAATGGCCATGTTATCCAAAGCAATACATAGATGTAATGCAATCCGCATCAAAATGTTAGTGGCATTATTTAAAAAAGAAAATCATCAGATTTGTATGGACTCACAAAAGACCCCGAATAGCCAAAGTAATCCTAGAAAGAGTAACAAGGCCAGAGGTATCATACTCTCTGACTTCAATTTATACTACAAAGTGACAATAATCAAAACAGCATGGTATTGGCAGAAAAACAGACCAATGGAACAGAATTGAGGACCCAGATATAAACCCATATATATATATGGGTAGATAATTTTCAGCAAAGGAGCCAGAAACATACAATGAAGAAAAGAAAGCCTCTTCAATAAATGGTGCTGGGAAAATTGGAAAGCCACGTGCAAAAGAATGAAACCAGACTGCTGTCACCATACACCAAAATTAACTCAAAATGGATCAAAGACCTAAATATAAGACCTGAAACAATAACTTATACAGAAGAAAGCATAGGTACTAAACTTATGGACCTGGTCTTAAAGAAGATTTTATAAAATTGACCTCAAAGACAAGTGAAGTTAAAGCAAAAATAAATAAATGGGACTTATCAAACTAAAAAGCTTCTGCACAGCAAAAGAAGCCATCAACAATACAAAGAGGCAACCTACCAAATGGGAAAAGGTTTTGCAAATGATACCTCTGATAAGGGGCAAATATCCAAAATATATAAAGAACTCATACAAATCAACAACAAAAAAACAAATAATTCAATTAAAAAATGGGCAGAGGACCTAAACAGACACTTCTCCAAAAAAGACATACAAATGGCCAACAAATATAGGAAAAGATCTTCAACTTCACTAGCTCTTAGGGAAATGCAAATCAAAACAATGAGATATCAGCTCACACCTGTTAGAATGGCTATTATCAACAAAACAAGTAATAAGTGTTGGAGAGGCTGTGGAGGAAAACCCTCTTACACTGTTGGTGGGAATGTAAATTGGCACAGCCACTATGGAAAACTGTATGGAGGTACCTCAAAAAATTAAAAATAAAATTACCATATGACCCAGCAATCCCTCTTCTGGGTATCTATCCAAAACATCTGAAAACATTTATCTGTTAAGATATGTGTACCCTTATGTTCATTGCAGCATATTCACAGTGGCCAAGACATGGAAACAACCAAAGTGTCCTTTGATAGATGATTGGATAAAGAAAATATGGTACATATATACAATGGAATTTTATTCAGCCATAGAAAAGAAGAAATGCAGCCATTTGAACAACATGGATGGATCTCAAGGTTATCATGCCAAATGAAATAAGTCAGAGAGAAAAAGTTGAGAACCATATGACTTCACTTATATGTGAGATATAAAACTGAAAGTAACAAATGAACAAGACAAACAAACAAAAACTCATAGAGACAGACAACAGTTTAGTGGTTACCAGAGGGTAAGAGGGAAGGGTGGGTGTTAGATGAGGGTAAAAGGGGTCAAATACATGGTGATGGAAGGAGAACTGACTTTGGGTGGTGAACATACAATGCAACATATAGATCATTTGGTATAGAAATATATAATTTTACTGACCAATGTCTCCTCAATAAATTTAATTAAAAAAGAATGTTGATGACCTATTGACCATTACTTTGTTTTGGAAATAGACCCCTTGCTGGATTCCATGGCACTGAACTCATGTGATTGCCCTGCTACTTTTGTGTCCATCACTCCTTAATCTCTATTGTTGGGTTGTTTTTTTCCTACTCATGCTATAAGCTGGTATAGCTTCAGTTCAGAAGTTTCTTTTTTTGTCTTAATGCTCGTTTTGGTTTTAACTATTGCTTTTCTGGCGACAACTTCTCACATCTATATATCGAGTACTGTCCTCTATCTGAATTCAGAAACATAATTCCAACTGTCTTTTTCACATCAATACCTTCCTCATGTTTCAAACTGTATTATCTTTGTTTTTCTTTTATTCACTTCTATGGTATCGATTATTGTGCATCATGGTAGAAAGCTGTTATTTTTGCACTTCAAAATTTATTTATCCATCTTCTGGCAATTACACCTAATTTTTCTGCTGAGGAAACCATCTATTTCTTACTCTCAGTCATGTGCTTCTCATCTCCCACAGCCCTGAGGACAAGGTTTAATGAATTAATATGTTCTATCCTCTTTGTCACAATGATTGCTTCAGATATGACAACAGGCACAAA
>NW_017731493.1:629984-634448 GCF_001890085.2 Hipposideros armiger | reverse complement strand
AAGTTAGGGATATATATGTGGCCATGGACTACTGAGAAAACAGTTCTGCACTTTAGAGCAGAACCCCTAGGCTTCCAATTAGTCTTCCTTTGCCTTTACTTACATGAGGTAAGTCAGTTGAATTCTCTGGGCTTCGTCTTTAAAAGGAGGGAGTTGGATTGGAGGAATTTGTGAGTTCCTCTCTGCCCTGACATTCTCTGATCACTGATTTATATGGCCCTATTTCTTCCCACTCATTTTTAGCAGATACTTCTCCAATATCTACTCTGACATATATGACAGCACTCTGATGCTAAACATATCATCTATAATGAAATGATACTCTCTATTCTCTATTTATAAGAATGAGGAGACTAATATGAATATAACATGACTATGGACTTAAAAGAGACAACCCATGTGAGAATGCTTAGCCTTGGTCGTGGGATAAGGCAGATGCTAATAAATGCTTATCTTCTTCTTCCATTTGGAAAATTCTTTTTAAATGTGAAGATCCAGTGTAAATATTAACTTTATTTGTGAAGCTCTTTTCAACTCCTCTGTGTAGTAGTAGCCAGAACATAGCAAAATATACTCAGGTTTATTATAACACTGGTGCATTGATCATATTTTATGGTAATTATTCACTTTATACCTGTCATTACAAAGGTTTACTCAGGTATTTTTTGTTTTGTTTTGTTTTTTATCTTTAAAACTTTAGCACTAACACAGGACCTTGCACATACAAAAAAGTTCAATGAATATTTGTTGAATGGATAAATCAATGAATGAATTTCAGGTTAGTTGGGGAAGTGGGGAAAAGCCTCTCCTGTCCCAAACACTTTTGGTTCTTGCAAAATGATGCCTGAAATCCCCTTTTAAAAAGTCACACAGAGACTGGCTTCACAATTTAAAAAATAGAGGTTGAAAGACTTGGGCCACAGGAGCAGGTAACATAGTTGTCCATTTGGGGAAATGCTGTACATAACTCTCAGCTATTTCTGTGTCTTTACCTGCCAGCTAAGCTAAGTCATCCTTCCTAGTTCGCTAATAACTCAAATTGTCTTAAAGCCTTTGTTCATCTATTGTCATCTCTTAGGTAAAAAAAGCATGACGATTTTCCTGACCGGCGAATAATGTCTTTTGATTGAAAAGTGTGTCTAGATGAGAGCTGTCTAATGGAAACTTAATGTAAGCCACAAATGCAAGCACATATGTAACTTTGCATTTCTAATAGTCATATTTAAAAACAAAATGGTGAAAATTCTAATAATATATTTTATTTAACTAAATATATTTGTTATTATCATTTCTCCATGTAATCAATATTTTAAAAATGAGATATTTACCTGCTTTNGCTATGCTATGTCCCCCATCTATCAATAAAATTAAATATTTTCTAAGGGCTACATGAATGTATAAAAAAGTTAAATTGTTTGGCCATATTTAAAGCACATATTGGATGATCTGACCAATAATTAAGTCAATGCAGACAGCCAGTTTGAACATTTTAGGCAAAAATATCCAGATGAAAGAGTTTGACTTTATTCAGATTATGTTTGCATCAAGCAAATTGTCAACAAATAGGTGGCTGAGGTTTCTTGACTAGTAACTACATTGCCCAGTAATTTAGCTCATCTAACTTATCTAATTGCCAATTACCTAATTGCCCAAACCCCAGTAGGTAACAAGTAGCACCTGAGAATAAGAATGTGACTCAGAAAAGGAAGAGATTCTTTACCTGGGCTCTACAGAGTCCACGAATAGTTTTGATGATATCCAGAAACTTGATCAAAATTGTTCTATATATTCAAACAATACTATTTAAGCATGGAGAAGTGTCTACCAAATTACACATGAAATTTACACTGGTGGCTATTAATAATTTTGATGATATGGTAGGAAAGAGAACTTTAGTTTTTATCTTTCTTTTTAACACTTTGAAATGAATATTTATGAATTACTAGCATAATTAAAATTAATTTTAAAATGAGGTATAAGTGTACATTTGTAATTTTTTTTTCTCAGGATGGGGCAGTTTTCATTTCACACTAATGGGTATGAATTCCTTATGTTATCTATTTTGACTCTGGAGAAAAATGATATGTTATCTGGTCAGANCACACACACACACACACACACACACTTTCCTTCTCTAATCATCTAATTCCCAAAAGAGTAAGTGGGATCCTATCAGTTGCCCAATCCCCAAATCTGGGACTCATTCTTAACACTTTACAATGGCATCTCATCAAATCTTACTGACTGTATCTCAGTTATCTGTGCTTCCTCAATTTTTATTTTATTCTTTCACCCTCGTCCATGTAACCAATATATCATACATCCCAGTAGCCTCCTAACTAGACTTGTGACTTCTTAACTTGTTTGACTCCAAAATGTTTCTAAACTGCAGCCTCAAATGGCTCCTATTATAATTTGGGGAAAATAAAAACCTTCTAATATGTGTCTTAATTGGCGTCCCTCCCCGTTAGTCTCTCCACCTCACCCAGTGCCTTCTAGCTCCTCCCGCTCACTTGCTGTCTTCCAGTAACCAGGGCCTTCTTTCAGTTTCTCAAACACCAAATTTTTCCTGTCTCAGGGTCTTTACCCATGCTGTTCCCTCTGGTTGAAACAATGCTTTTCCTCGTTCATCTGGGTGATGCCTCATTATCCTTCAGGAAATAGTGTTTCCTTAGAGATGCCTTTTCTGATTCTCTTATTATATTCTTCATAAGCCTATATCTCTCCTGTTTAACATGTCACAACCTGTTGTTGTTAATTTGTGTGTTATTTGTTCATTGTCTATATTCTTTTTTAAATTAAACTTTGGTAGATCAGCAAACGTGATTATTTTATTCACTGGTAGAGCCTCAGACCCTAGCTCCAAGCATAGACTGTAGCTGTGGGATCGATACTTGCTGACTAAATCTAATAGGAAGGAAAACAGAGGAATGAGCATCTGGCTCATGAGAACAAGACCAGAAACCCGACTGCCCTGATTTCCCGTCGTCCTTCCTCCACGCCACACTGTCGTTCTCTTCTTGACTCATCCCAACCCTGTACAGGCCACGTAGTGCAGGCCTGTCAAGTGTTTTTGCCATTGATCTCAACGTTGATTTGCCCTCATCTTCATAAGCCTAACCCCTTGGTTGAGGTGGTGGCGGTGAGGGATGTGGGGGGGGTCCCAGTCCCTGAGCTGTACTATCTTACAACTCAGTTCCTTGGGTTTGTTCTACCTTTATTTGATTTACAGATGGCCTAAATTGTCTCCGCTTTCTCCTCTC
This sequence comes from Hipposideros armiger, assembly GCF_001890085.2. Classification (NCBI taxonomy): domain Eukaryota; kingdom Metazoa; phylum Chordata; class Mammalia; order Chiroptera; family Hipposideridae; genus Hipposideros; species Hipposideros armiger. Next base: position 631,185 of record NW_017731493.1, on the reverse strand, counting down.
GCAATTCTGCAATCTTAGCATAGTATTTATCTTCAAAAGAAGTCACTTTTCCACGTTTCTATTTCTATTTTTTTCTTTTCTTAGTCGATGGAAAACTCTGCTAATTATGCAGTGTTCTTCTTTCCCTTAAGCTAGAACCGATTTCTTATTTTCTACCCCAAAACAAAACACTGAAATAAAGCAAGCCACACAGATACATATACCATGTTTCTTCCACTTCAGAAAATTTAAAAATTTTCAGAAGTCCAACTGGAAAAGGTTAAATGTGCATTTTTATCAACAGAGCCATGACCTCTCACAAATATAATCACCTTCACATAAAAATAAACTACCAAGAGGATAAAATATACAACAGGTATGTAGATGTGATAAGCAGTCCTCCATGAGCACCCAGCTATCTTGGTGGCTTAGCAGGCAGCATGAGCCAAGAGGCAACCACAGCAAATAAATGAAACTGAAAGCACTCCAGGGAGAATCCAAATCCAAACATCTCAGAAACTTCTCGGTGGCCCAAGACCCATATCCTTCACTGTGCAGAAAGAATCAGCCTTGATTCTCAGAACGCCATTCGTACACATCGCCCCCTCAGTGTTCATGTAATGTAGTACTTTTTTTGTATTTCATGCATTATTTATTGTGTTTTGTTCAATTCTGTTTTGTGATAGTTTCTCTTTTTTAAAAAATAATCTGTTAAATATTTTGAGTATGCTAAGTAAATAGGCCTTTACATGTTAGAGCTGTTTCTTCTCCAGCTGGCAAAGACAATTATGACTAAACTTGTAAATTTGGATAAGTGGGACTTTGAATTCGCAGCATATTTAAATGTCAATTGTCCAAATACATCTTAGGTATCGTCATTATTCATGTTGTCCTTAAAATGAAACAAAATAAAAGTATCTCACAGATAGCAGTAACAAAATCAGAAGAGTTTATCTCCTGAGTGCAAATTTTGTTATTTTTGCCAAATATAATAAATAAATGAATTTTAAACTTCAAACATATAAAAACTCAGGGTAATTATTTTTACTTTTGGAACTAAAGAAAAGTGCAACCAACATTGAACATCCATGTATAGATAATGTTGTCAATAACATTCTATTTATTAAAATAACAAACTTTTTATATATACATTACATAGGACTTCTGTATGATATATTTCATAATAACAATTTTTATATAACTTAAGGTAGTTTTACATTAA
>NW_017731493.1:625638-628444 GCF_001890085.2 Hipposideros armiger | reverse complement strand
TTATTTTTATATGTCAGGCAGCTGTATGAATAATTGAACAAAGGAACTTATGATCTTACAAATCCACCATCAACAGGAAAGTCACTTGATGTTGGGGTTAGGTTTGTGATGGGAGATTGATGTTTCCTTCAAGTTTTAAGATTGCCCTCAAGTCTTCCTTTTGATTCAGGAGACATGTCTTGGAACCAAAGGCTAGTATTTTGCCTTGAAATTGAGCAGCAATGCCTGGCTCAGCTGTCTTAGCCTCATATTCATCAAGTTCTGCCAAACAGAGCTCACCATGCATAGTTGAGAATCAAGAGCAAACTAGCCTTGTCATTTTTGTAGAACCCTTTTAAAATTGATCCCATCCTATTTAGATAAGGTAGCTCTTCACTTCCCAGATTTTATGTGAACGTGCCTTTGTTAACAAGCCTGGTCTCAATCCCCTACAAATCCTCCATTTTCTTGTTCTTTCCATGACTTTACACATGGTAATAGCTTTGCTTCGTGCATCTTCTCTCCTCTGCCCACTGGAAACCTGCCCGATCTCCAAGTCCTGGATGAAGTTCTCCTTCCATGAGGAAGCCATCCTTGACCCCTTAGTGATACCTCATATTTTAAACTATGTTTAAATACATTGTTTTGTGTCTTCCTGACTTGTTCTCATAATATTGAACAATCATGGAGATGCATAAGTTAGTTTTATGTTTTTAAAGGCTAAAGCTTAAACTTTAAGGGTAAGAACAATTTAGTCTCATATCTCACACTCTTCTGAGAACATGGAAGCTGTGCTTGTTGATCAGTTGACTATGCCAATCTCTTCTGGAAAATAGATACAAACAGTGATCAGGACTTGGCCTTTATGCCTTCCAGCCTGACTCATCTACTCAGGAGTGGGAGCAAATAATGAGGTAAGGCCTCAGTGAATGAATGGCTTTTATCATGAAAATTTTCCACACAGTGCAACAGAAAATGTACAGATTTTGAAACAAGGCTGCCTGGGCTTTAAATACTAGCTCAGCTGATGAAATAACAGTGAACACTAGGTAAGTTCTTTTTTCTACATATACTTGACAAATTATTACATTCTTCACAAAGTTGTTAGAATTAGCAATAATAATGTATACGAAAGCACCTGAATCACAGTTAACTACTAATAAATCATGTTTAGCACTATTTCTACAGGATAAAGGGCTCTAGGCAACATGTCTCCCCAGGCGATTGACTTAACCACTGATATTTTCTTCTTGTCTGGACCACAGAATTTTGTCCAATATTTAATAACAGATCATGAACTATTGGAACTTAGAATTGATTCTCAGGATTCTTAATACAGGTGCTAAAGATCATGGAAACTACTTCACATTATAAGTATCATTGATCTAGAGACTTTATCTGTTAATAATACAGTGTGTAATAAACACTGATTCAAAAGCTACTTGGATAGGTTAAGCAAAACTATATAAGCCTCCAAGATAATAAGTATCTTTGTTATAAATATTAATTTTTTTACTTTATGACAAAAACTTACATAGTTTTATATGTTTTTTGAGGACTTTGTTTCATGACATAACTAATAGTTATGATATCCCCACCATTTGAGTTGCCTAATTTAGATAAATGTCTAATGATCTGATTACTGAAAGTTTTTATGATAGAGTTCCTATCACCCTCTCCACTTCTAAAAGAAATCAAAGAGGGATGTCTCATAGCTGCAGCTGATTCCCCATTCAGCTTGAAGCTGAATATTTTACATGACCTCTCTGATACAGATATTTTGGTACATTCTTGTAGTTGCTAATGTATTTACCTGAATTAAGTCGAAAGCTACCCAGACATATACATGGGGGAAAAACAAAAAAGAATGAGTCAAACTAGAGTTGATTAAGGCTACTGGAGAAATGTTGAGACCCAGTGCACCACTGGTGTACTGTAGGTTCCAGGCAGTCATGGAACAGCATGAGGGCAGTAGAGGAAAAGGGCAGCTAACGCTCAGTGAGCACTTAACTTACTCTGTGCCAGGCTTTTGTTTCTGACAACTCTGTAAGTATTGTCTTCCTAACTTCACAGCAACCCATGAAAAAGGTACTGGTGTTTCCCTCCTTACTTAGTGAAGAAACATAAGCTATCCAATGCCACACAGACCGAGTGAGATGTATGAATTCGACCTGTCATTCAATTTGAATAAAATATTCTGCATTCATGAGAAGGACTGCGTATTTTGAACATCACAAAAGAAAGTAATCACACAGTTTTTTCTCTCTCCACCTCTGTCTCTCTCTTTTTCTCCTACAAAGATGATCAGTGAGAGTCTTTACGTACTATAACTAATTATTCTGGCATTGCCCATTTAGCACGTTGAAACAAACATTTATCTGCAGAGTCACCACGTGGTAATTTGACTAAATTACTTAGACAAAAAAAATCAAGTATTTTAAAAAACTCTGGGCTTATTTAGGTATAGAAATGCTATTTGAATGTGTAGGATTATATACGAGATCTGACAATTAAGTTCGCAAACACATCCTAGCAAAAGTGCTACATGCCTCATTGCTGAATATCGCTATGGTCACCTTCAAAGCACTCCCTCTGGGAAGCTATGCACCAATGCCAGCGCTTAGTCCATCCTTCAAAGCAATTTTGGAACTCTTATTCTGGAATGGCCTTTAGAGCTGTCTCGTAGTACTCTTATGTCTTAAATGTCATCAAAATGTCTTCCTCTCACTATTTCCTTGATCTCTGGGTAAAGAAAGAAGTCATTAGGGAACAGATCAGGTGAGTAGGGAGGGCGTTCCAATATAGTTATCTGTTTACTGGCTAAAAA
>NW_017731493.1:613031-624311 GCF_001890085.2 Hipposideros armiger | reverse complement strand
GTTTTCCTTAAATGAATTGGACCAATTTAAATATTAAAAATAATACTTTAGAGCAGTTTTTATTTATATGCAGAACCTCATTTATATTGCTATGGTGTGGATAAGAATGTACAGTATGTGAATTTCAACACAATCTTACAATTGGCTGACTTGTTGCCATGATGAATCAGGAGTCAACATAACGGGTATGGGCCTTAAAGATGCTATAATTTTCACTCACCTAAGTATCAGATTTATTAAGCAGATAAAGGCAAGGTATACAAATCAAGTATGCTCCAGAAAAATAAGCAGTAAAAATTACTCAAACTTTATATGATTTAGATAACAAAAATTTTAAATGTTGTAAAAGACTATGTTTCTTTGAGGGGCAAATAAGGCTTAGAAAAATTATTTTAATATATTTTATAGGATGATTATTAGGTATACATGGATGGAATTTAGCATGGTATATATCAAATACAACTCAGAATCAGATGTTGTTATGGACACCACCATCTGAATGTCTAGATTTCCAAGTGTCAACCTACAGAGACAAAATAAAATTCTCTTGGATCCATGAATTTGTGTACTACTAAATACAGTCCATTCCTATTATAAATGATGCACTGGAGACTGAGAAAAGTGACTATCATACAGCAACTTGGAAACTTAGCCCTGTCTATTTAACTCTCTGTCAATAAATCTTACACATCAACTATATTTCACATGACTACGTCTTTTCCAAAACAGTTTATTAAATGGTTCATTTATTGTTATCTAAGAGTAATGTCTTTTTTTTTCTTTTATGCTTTCAATAAGGTGACTATATCTGCTATAACAAAGAATCAAGAAGAAGCAAAAATTCTGTAAAGGCACTTATAGCTTTCACTATGAAATTATAGTTAAATGACATTTTTCCTTCTACATGCCCACATCTTTTAGACTGATCACAGAAGCACCCTTTGCCTGAGTATGAAATAGTAACTGGAAATAATCTTTATAAGCATCCCCCTCATGGATGTTAAGCCCTTTATCTTGGTTGTATTTTATTTTTAAGCTACCTTTAAAAACATTTGTATATTTGGGTCCAAATAATCAAAATAGGTGCCTGAGTTCTTAGTGCATTTGACCTAGATAAGAAAGCTTATGATGTTGGGGTCCATATATAAGAAGTAATCCTTTCATAGTACAGTTTTATTTCCATTGAATTCTAAAACTTAATTCAGAATCTTGTAATAATGATATTAATGTGTGAAAAACCTTCATGGCACCAATCAAAACACACTCTGATTAGAGACTCTGGTTATCCTGACAGGCTAATTATTATAAAATCCCATCCAGTGTTCATAAGTAATATAGATTTTTAATTCATAAAACACCAAAGAGATGAATAATTTTCTATTTACTTTTCCTCTGCATCTCCCTGGAATCTCTTTGGAAAGTAAGAATTGGTATTATTATTATTATTATTATTATTATTATTATTATTATTGAAATGTGAGGAAATAAAGCTATTGACTTGCACTGGCATGCAACTTCCCATGGTCTGGCCCCACCCTCTCTTTCCATTCTTATCTCCTCCTCACATACTTAAGCCCTAGAAATATAGAAGAACCTTTTCTTCCTGGAACATAACCCACCCTGCCCCAGTTTTTTGTATTCATCCATGCTGCCCAAAAGACTTTCCTTTCTTGCGTCCTTCACTGCCAATCTGTGTACCCAGTGTTAGCTGCTCACGTTTATTCATTGCTTACTATTGAATGCTGTACTTTTTACTAAGAGCATTATTTCATTTGAGCCTTCTAACAACCCTATTTTACAATGTATGAGGAAACATTGGCTAGTCATCCAGATAGTAAATGGCAGATCTGAGATTTGCACCCAGTTAGACTCCAGAATTCACACTGTTATACGTTAATTCCAAGTCCAAGTAAATTTGCAAGATCAAGAGAAAAATTATAGTTCTCCAATGGATGTTTGGCTGAACACCCCAAACCTCCTCCCTTTATCTGCCCCTTTATTTCTCTGAGGTCAAACTCTAATTTGTCACCACTGGTAAAGTTAATGATGTACCCATCTGGCTTCCTCTATTAGGCATTCTGATTCAACTGAATAGTCTTTGTGAAATAGTAAAATGCCTTGCACATGGTAAGCCCTCTATAAATATTGCCTTTCTTAGATCATTATTGACAGAATTAAGAGATAATTCAGACTGTGTCACAAATGACCTCTGAAAAATAATTGAAAAAAATCAATGTAGCAAGCCTATGATTTGATAAACAGTGATAATGTCTGGGTGTTTATTTCTTCACAAATTTTATTTTTTTAATGAAGTTTATAAAAGTGATCAACTGTTTGGGCATTCTAGTTGCAAATCAATTCATTCAGTCACATGTATTTTTAAATTTTACTGAATCAGACAATAGAATTCAAAATGATTATTCAAGGATCATAGGTAAATTTTGGTCACTCTAAAAAAACAGTTAAAATGAAAATAATTCTTTATGATAATCATGATATATATTAACTTTTATTTGCTTTTCACTGAGCTGATTCAAAATTTTCATTTTCTGTACATACACATATGTAAACTCATCTAGAAATAGTAAATACTCTGCAAAGAGAGATAAAATAATTCATTTTTCTTACATGATGTCAAATATAACCATCTTTTTTTTTAATTCCTGAAGATAAACTGGATACTTCAATACTACTTAGAGACAACTTAAGTTTATTTACTCAATTTCTTAAATTTCAGAAGGGAAGTGATTTGAAGTGTTTTAGGTTTTTCCCTCATAAGCCCTCAAAAGATCACATTTTCTTCCCATTGCTTTAAGTGTTGACATTATATTTCATTCTGACAATTGTCTGATAGAAGTTTTAGAGTCTAACTATTTCTGTTAAATAATAATAATAACTACAAGTCTCAAAATAATCACTACTACATATTAAGATGTAAAATCAGATTTAAGATTTGCCTTTTAGGCTTTCATACTTAAATTTTAAATATGCATTCATAAAAATTACATAATAAAGAAATAGGTAATTCACTCAGAGGTTGGTAGCAACTTGTTATTGAGTTTAGAACAAGAATTCTTAGAGGAACTCAATATTAGGATTGAACAACATTTTTCTTTTTTCTCTAACTTGAAAAATTAAAATATAAAAACTAATTTTCCAAAGGAGAATCATACCAGTTTTAAGAATGTTATGTAGAATTTTCCTCAAAAATGAATTACTTTGGAAAGATTTTTCTGAGCTCATCAATGATCATTTTTTTCTAAGTAACTTAAAGCACAGGTAATTAAGCCATGATTGTAAATTACACCTACTGGTTATTAGTGATAGAATAACATCCTATTAAATTATGATCAAGCTAGAGACCCAGAAGGATATAGCAGCTATAGAACTTAAAGGAGAAGAAAAGTTGGTTTTCACAATTAGGCCCATACTAAGAATAGTGCCGAGTTATTTTCTTGATCCTTGGTGGAAGAAAGGGGTCTTTAAGGCTTTCCTGGAGATTCACCTAAAGCAAATAAAGAAGTTTGTTGTGTCTGCCATCTGACCTAGAGAAACAGGATGACATTTTCTCTGAGCATTTAGGTACTGTTTGAGCTGAGTTATTCTCCAATAACAATGTTGTTCAATATCATATCATTTGTTGTTTAGCTTATTGCCTAGAACTTACAAAAGAGTTTTCAGATGTGAAGTACAGAAAGCTAGCAAGGGAAAACTAAGAGCAGTGTTTTCTGGGGTAAAACGCTCCTTTCACACACACCACATTTCTCTCTTCCTGGCATATTGGTGATGCCCTTAGTATAACTTGGACACCGGTACCCAAAGATAAATGCATAACTCTATGTTCACTTGTTCCTGGTACCAGAAAATGATGTAACACTTTCATTTTGATTTTCCTTGTAAAAAAACCAAGAACCAAGAAGCTAAGTGAGTCTGCCCTTGACAGGTGTGGTCCCCAATGGGCACCACTGGTCAGCCTTTTGCAGATCCAGCTAGTGAAAACTGCCCTCCTCCCCAACTTTAAACAAAGCCATTTAATTTGGTGGTAAGTCAAGGTAAGAAAAAAAAAAAAAGAAAGAAAACAACTACTAAATAAATAAAAGAACAACGTAAAGAAGCATCGCCTGCCAACATGAACCTACATGCAAGTCAGAGGAGATTTATGATTTTTTACACCCCCCCCCGAGGGAGGGAGTGACTAACGCACGCACACTGACCATCACCTTAAAGAGGTAAAGAGAGAGTGAAATGGCTCAACGTACACACACCCCGCTCCATACCGGGGACGAGTCTCCGAGCTGCGGCTTGTGCTGTCGGAGGGCCAGGCTGAAGCTGACCGCCCCCACGGCCACGCTGGACACCCCCAGCCCTATCTCCAGCACAGAGAGCACCAAGAGGCTCCCAATGATCTGGCCGCTGGTGCACATCCTTCCTCGGTCATCATTCCTTCCAGATCAGAGAGGGAAACCAACCATCCACCTTCTTTCTTCCACTAGTCTCCTTAACCCCTCCCGCCCCCTATCAGACCCCAAAACTTTTTTTCTTTCTTCACCAGTGAAGTGTAATCCACAAGGACTGGATTTCCTGAACCGGAGACCCTCTTCCCTGACCGCGCCAGAGGCAAAAGAGCTGCTCCACCCCCTGGCACGTTCCGGCAGGGATCGTAGAAGGGTTTCCCTGGGTTCGGTGGTCAGAGACCAGGAGAGGACGGCACGCCGGTTAGCAGGGCTTTCGAGCAGGAGCCAGGAACCCGGAGGAGCCCTGAGCTCCGAGCCCGGCTCGCGAGGCGCTGTCCAGAGTTCTGCCGCGTCCCAAGCTCCGCAGGGAAACCCCGCTGCCTCCTTCACCACCCCAGACCCTTGGAGGCTTCCCTTTCTTTCCTTGACAAAGATGAGCTTTGCTTCCCACAGATCCAAAGCGGAACTGCTCAGAGCTTCTCCTCTTTCTCCCTGTCGCTCCCGCTCGTCTCCTCTCCTTTGTTTTCGTGGTCACACAAAGTGCTTCTGCGAGTCCCTCGGTCCCCAGGCTGAGCGGGCGGATGATATTCAGCACCACGCTCCTCGCAGTTGCTGTGTCGCCAGAAAAAGCGACCTTGTCTGATGGCCTTTTCCCGTCTGGGTTTCTTCTCCCTCCTCGTCGTCTTCCTCTTCCTCCCCCTCTCTCTGGATCCGATTCTCTCTCATTGCAGTGACCTCATTGGGATTTAAGAGGCTGGTGGGGGAGGGAAGCGCTTGATCTATTTGTGGGTCTAGAACCAATACTCTTGGCTGGCCCTTGATCGGCCCCGCCTCGGGACCCTCACCACAGCGATCCAAGCGATCCCCACCTCCGCATCTCCCCCACTCGCTTCCTCCTGGGCTTCTATCCAGATGGGAGGGGAGCGATGCCTACGTCAACGCTGGGCTCATTCTGTGTAAAACTTTCTTCTGCGTATGCAAGGGTTGGGGTGGGGGCGCAGTGGGCAAAGAAAGGCAGAGAAAGCACAGGGGGTGGAGAAAGGCCAGGCTCCCAAATTCACTAGGACTCTGAAGGACCCCCACCAAGGAGCTCCCTTCTCTAGAAGAGCTAGACTCCAGCCTGCTAGTAAGGAGCGTTCACTCCCCTGTCACGACCTGTCACCTTCCTTGTCCGAGGTTGAGGGGGGGACGCAATTGGCTGGGGTGGCACTTCTGTGGGGATGTGGCCGCGGTTCTTCCCTGGCCAGCAGACCCTTGCTGTTCCCTGGAAGCGCTGCTACACTTTCTGGGTTGCGTTGCCAGACCGAGCTCGTCTGGGACCGTGTGTTCTCGCTCAAATTCAAGAGATGTGTACATTTAAGTACTATTGGAAAGGACATTATTCAAAACAAAAACCTGGCTCATTGCAAAATTGTTTATGACAGTCTGCCCTCGCCAGAATCATTAAAGCAGGGTCCAACCTTGGCTTGGGTATTTTTTGTGTTGTAGTCTGATGCGTATGAAACTCTAGAAGTCTGCAAGTCGGTCTCTGGACCTCGTTTTCATGCCTCTGATTTTTACCTCATGAAAAATCACAAGGCTTTCCATCAAGGAGACCCAGGAAGTGGGGGGAATGAGAAGGTGTTTGGGAGTATGGGTCCTCTTTCTCAAAAACTGGGTTCCGCAGTTAGAAATGGATTGAAGGAAAATAGAAGAAAGGAGGACTGAGATAGGACACATTACACAAGACCAGGTCCCCTTAACCTCTGAATCCATGCAGACTCGTGCAGTGCAATGACCTTTCTGATTAGAAGCTTCTTTTTTTAAAAGCTCCAATGCTGAAAACGCTAAAGCTGAGTGATATGGAAGAGATTGCAGAAGTGCCAGTTTCAGTTTTCTTAAATTTGATTCAGGGTTTGTTTCATATTTTAAATTTAATTCTACACTATAATTTACTTTCCTTATGATGTATTTATATTCTACATTTTGTTTAAAAATTGAGTCTTTTTCACTTAAAAATAAAAAAGCAAGGAGGGGAGGATTATAAGTCATTAGGCTTTAAAGAGTCTTCAGTTATTGTGTTATTTGGAGAGCAACTCAAACGTTTCTGTTGTATAATTAGTGATTCACTTTCTACTTCTAGAAAAATCAGTCCGCCAAGCAGTCAATCATTAGAATCCTTCAAATAGTTTTTGGCTTTAATGAAGCATAGTTTATTTTATTTAAATTATATAGAGTTCATCTAAATAATTTAATTTATATTTGTAAATCATGAAGCATGTATGTCACCTAACTTTGGTTTGTCTTCAATCACTATTTTTTTGTTTTTTAATACTACCCCATTAGGAAGAGAATAACAAGCTATAGTTATTGTTAAAATGGAATGGTTAATGCAGTTATAGAGGAAGGAATACAAGTTATAGGAAGGAAAATTAATTTTGTAGAGAACATGGAAGTAGTGTTAACAATAGATGAATTTCACAGAGGAAAGAAATGAGCAAATCATGTATTATGGTTGAATTTTCATCTCTGAATGTGATAGCAACAAATATATTTATTTAAATACCCCAAAGCCTAATCATAAGTCCAAATATAACCAATCTTGATTGATCTTGAATTATTGGTACAAAATCTAAAACTCCTGAAATCAAATGTACATAGAAGAAATTAATTTTCATCTTCATGTATCAATGACTACTAATAAGTCACATGAAAATGGAAATATTTATGGGAACAAAATTAAAACAATCATTATCCACAGATGAAATTACTGTTTTGTGTTTAAAAACATGAGGATTAATGTTGTTAAATCTTTCAAAAGAATGTTACATTACCCGTTCTCGGAGACTAAATATATATTGCATGACCTTTTAAATGTTGTAAAGATCCCCACAAAGTAAACACAAGGGCAGCTAACATTTACTCTTAATTGTGGAAATCAGAGCAAAAGATAGATTCAAATCGACATCCTATGTCTCTCAAAACTATTTGTTAGAGAAGGAATTATAGGATAAAACAGTAAATCAAGAGAAAATTAAATAAAGTATAGTGCTATCAAAATACCAGTGGCTCTGCAACTAGAGAGTTTAATATTCCTTATGCCATAGTACTCTGAAAGAGCTATTCATGAGATCCATTGATACCTAGTTCAATGCTTCTTCAACAAGAGCAGTAGTACAAAAAAATCTTGTTTGGGCCAGCCGAGTGGCGCGATGGTTAAGAACTGGCTTGGGATGCCATAGGGCCCCGGTTCGGATCCCACATATGAGGGCCAGTGACACTGCCCTCTACAGCTAAGATGATGAACAACAGCTCAACCTGGAGCTGGGCTGTTGTGAGTTGCCGGCAACGGCGTAGGCTGCAGCCCCTGTGGCAGTGGGTTGCCATGGGCTACCGTGTGTAGCCAGCAGCCAGCGTGAGTGGCCAGCAGCTGCCATGAGCGGCCGTCCAGAAGCCGGCGACTGATCTGCCTCACCTGGGAAGAGCGCAATGATGGTGCCAAGTTGGGCCAGTGAAGCAACGTCCTCCACAACTAGACTGAAGAACAAAACGACAGCAACTTGTCTGTTCCCCTTCCCCCAATTCCCCAGCACTGTTCCCATCCCCCCAATTCCCCAATAAAAATCTTAAAAAAAAAATCTTGTTTGCCACCTGCTGGCTTATATATAACTCAATGAATATGAATGTGTGGATAACCTCAAAATACTTGTTACTAAACATTAATCAGAGTAAATTTCTTCATCATCGCTCCGTTTTAAGGACCTAATTATGCCAATAAGTATTAAAGAATTCTGAGATTCTCATGCACCCATTTACCCAAATAAGATTTATAGGAATTTTAATGTATGAATAAAGGAAAATCCATGCGTTAGTAAACAAATACTACCTATCTTAGTACAATGAAGTAAGTTATGAAATAATTCAATCACTGATATAGGATTTGTACCTGAAAAGGTCAAAATTTTAAGCTGATTAATTTTGAGATCTGATTTAAAGTGTTCGAGCTATTGTAAACTAAACTTGTTTGGTAACTCTAGGCACTGGACTGAATGACCAATCCAGGATAGAAAATTAAGGAAAAGAAAAGTCACAAAATTTTACAAATCATTTAGCACTTTTTAAATTCTACAAGTCTAACATTTCAATACTCTTTACAGTGTGGTTAGAAATTATTATATCTAAAGACTTAGGTAGGATTTGATAAAGTGATCAGCCAAAAAAGGAAAATAAGACAACATTTTTAGCACTTTTTTTCTTATTTAAAGATCAAGAGGCAGAGATAACTAGACCTGAATGTACCTTTTGTCTTTTTTGTCTTGTAGTGATAATATAGGTTATGTTATTATCTAATAGTAATGTCAGTGCTTCAGCAAATTTGACAAAGTATAGCATTTAGTACTGTATTTATTACAATTTTTCATTTATGTCTAAAATATCTTTTGAATATTAGTGGCTTCTAAATATATAAAAAAATCGAATGATTTTATAGTGATTTCTACTCTTTAATAAAGATTGTGGGTATTTCCACTCCTGGCCATTCTGGAGTAAATTGGACTGGACTTACTCTCCTGCTACATGCAATATATTTAAATACACAGTGTTTAGACACTGTACACTAGGCAGTACAGAACTGTTACCCCTGGGAAAAGAGAAACAAGCAAGATTTTCTGGTCTGGTCTTTTGACTTAGAGGCACTTAACAAACTGGGTTTCAAAAAGAGGGCTACGAAGCAGAGAAAGGTGGACCTACAGAATTTACAGTACAAATAGCAGGTTTCTTGGAGGCTGAGATAGACAACATTTTCAGGAAAGAGTACTAGAGAAAAGAGTGTTTAATGGAGAAAGACCTCCAGAAATCTCCACAGGGATCTCTTGCATTTGTTGTTAAATTCTAATCCATGCAATAATGGGGTGCAACTGCACAGGGCTAGAAATGGAATGATTCAAGAACTAAAATCTGAAGCTTACAAGAAGTCAGGGAAATGTTCATGTTTCTAAAGCCAAAAAGAATCCTTGTTGAACACTCAGCCGTCAGTAGAGATCATAGGTGAGGCATACAAAAGTAGTGGGGCTAAATATGCTTGGAGCAAAGGCAACTCTATATCGGACATAAAAGTGCATTATAACAGACCTCCAAAGCATCTGTTCTTCAAGTAACTTAACAAAGTCTAACATATCTTTAAGAAGATGACAGGAACCATCACTCAATGCAAAACCTACAATACATGCTATCCAATTAACAACTGAAATGAAGAAGCAGGAAAATTTGATCTATAACTAAGATATTAGAAATCTTTTATTATCAATATTAGAAATATGTTCAAAGATGAACAGAAAAACATTAATGTAATAAGAATATAAATTGAAGATATAACAGAACAAAATATAATTTCTATAGATGAAAAGTTATATATCTGAAAATAAAAATAATACATCTGAGATTAATAGATTAGACAATGAAGAAGAAAAGATCAGTGAACATTAAGATATGACAATAGAAATTAAGCTTACAGAGAGAAAAATAACAATACAAATTAAGTCACAAAGAAAAAAAACACAAAAAAATAAAAAGAGGAACAGTGACTCAGTGACCTGTAGGACAATTTAACAAGCGAGACACAGGTATAAGTTCTAGAAGAGGGGGATAAATCACAAAGAAAAAAAAAACAAAAAAATAAAAAGAGGAACAGTGACTCAGTGACCTGTAGGACAATTTAACAAGCGAGACACAGGTATAAGTTCTAGAAGAGGGGGATAAAAATATATGAATTTATAATGGCCAATTATCTTCCAAATTTGGTGAAAATTAGAAACACACACACCTAAAAAGCTCAACAAACTGTATGTAGAATAAACATAAATAACTGCCAGTAAGACAGACACAGGAGGGCATATCACAATGAAATTGCTGGAAACCGGTGATAGCAATTAAAAACGAAAAGAAGGCAGAGGAAAAAAGAAACATTATGTACAGAGAAACCGAGGCAAGAATTCTAGACTTCTCATCTAAAATTATTCAATCCTAGAGGCAAGTGAATGTCATTTTAAACTAAGGAATTTTAAAAACAAACCTCCCCACCCCATTAACTTGGAATTGTATACTCAGCAAAAATACCTTAAAAATAGAGGCAAACAGATTCTTTCAGACCAACAAAAGCTGAGAGAAGCTACTTAGTAAATTTGCTTAGTAAAGACATAAGATCTTCACCATAAAAGAATACTAAAATAAATACTCTTCAAGCAGTATTACAATATGTCAGAAGGAAGCTTGGGTTTACACAGAGGAATGCTGAGCATCATAATGATACCTATGTAAGCAATATTTTTCTCAGTTTAGTTTTAAACAGACTTAAAGATATGCATGACCAGAATTGCCATGCAAGAAACAGAATGTGCAGTTCTACCACAGTCAAGAAAATTAATAGCAAAATCAAAAAAATATATTGCCTACTGGAGAATATTTTGAAGTGATCAAAAAAAAAATCAAGCCAGTCCAACCACAAAATAAACCAGTTATTGGAACTAACAGATAAGTATTTTAAGACAGTAATTATAATTATTCCCACTAAACTAAAGGGGAACATTTTTTTCAACCAATGAATATTTCTTTCAGTGGATAAATAGGAAATTTTAGTGAGGATTAAAAAAATGGGAAGTCTAGAAGTAGAAAATACAATTTTTGAAATAAAGAAAAATACTGGAAGGATTTAGCTGAATGAACATGACAAAGGAAAGAATTAGTTAATTTGAAAATAGATGCATAAAACTTAATAACTGGCTTTTTCTGTCAGACTTATTTCACTTAGCATGATAAAGTCAAGAACCATATGACTTTACTTATACGTGGA
>NW_017731493.1:604987-612116 GCF_001890085.2 Hipposideros armiger | reverse complement strand
ATATATATATATATATATATATATATATATATTATGGTTATATATATATTAGGTTGTCGGGAATGTCATGACTCATTTTTGCAATGAAAAACAGAAAAAATACATTATGACTTTTCTGACACCCCGATATAAAGGATGAGAAATACAGTCCTATATATTTGCAAGATTTTTATATTTATATAAAGTAATATATCATTGACTATAAGTGGACTATGAAAAATTAAAGATTTATTGTAATTTCTGAAGTAACAAAAACAAAATGCAAAATATATAACTAAGCACAGAAATATACTTAAAAAGCTAAATAGAAAACTTAAATAAAATTCTAAAAAATATTTTGAAATCCAAATAAAAGGCAGGAAAGGAGAAACATAAAAATAACCATAGAGGAGACAAGTAGAAAACAAAAAATAAAATGGCACGTCAATATCTAACAGTACTAGCAATTAAATTAAATATATTAAACATTAATGAAATAAACATTACATCCAAAATGCAAAGATTGTCAGAAAGAATAGAAAGCAAACAGACCCAGCTATATGTTGCATACAAGATACACACTTAAAATAAAAATACAGATAGATTGAAGCTGAATGAAAGAAAAAGACTATTTCATGCCAATAGTGACTGTATTAATAAAAGGTAAAATATATTTCAAAACAAAATTATTACCTGAAATAGAAATGATCATACAAAGAATAAAAGGTTAATTTAACAACTCGATTGTGGTAGTTGGCTTCTGACTACAATTATTTCTGCCTCCTGGTGTTCAAATCCTTGTATAATACCCTCCACTTGAGTGTGGACTAGACCTAGTGACTTACCACATGATGTCGTGTATAATGTGCAATTTTTTTGCCCAAATTTGTGAGGGAAAAATAAGGATGCACATCACACATGGGTAGTACTAATTTTGTATCTATATAAATGTTTTTAATTCATTTATTTAAGCTTATGAGTTAAAAGTGTAACTCTAGAAATCAGTAATGATATCTGTATGCAAAATAATACTCTGGAATATGCTAATCGGTTTTGTTGAACTCCTGTCTAATTGCAAAGACATAAAATTCTTGGTCTTCTATGATGCGTAAATATCGTAAATTTGTTACCGGTACATAAAATTTCTTGTATCTTGTGTCTGTTCCTGTATTTTGTAATTATTTGTCACATAAAATTTTTTGTACCATAATATGTTAAAAAAATAAATGCTAATATTCCTTTATAATACAAAAAAACAAGTATCTCAATGTAAACAAATAAAAATTTGCATTAAAAAAATTAAAACAAAAGACTTTTTCCCTAAAAGTTTAGGCCAAAAACATGGGTGCATACTATACATGGGAGCACATTATACATGGCAAAATATGGTACTTCTGACTCATAGAATTTGGTAAAAGTGATGGGATTTCACCTCTGCAATTAGGTTACAGAAGACTCTACCATGTTATGGTCATCTCTATTGCCTTCTGTGTATCTTTTAAGAAAACATGCTGATATGTCAGGAGGCCCAAAAGAAAGGAACTTAGAGCAGCCTTAAACCTACAGTCAATGAGGAATTGACACCCTCAGTCCAACAGGATGAGAGACTGAATCCTGCCAACAATCACACAGGTGATCTTGCAAGCAGATCTTTGACCAGGCAGCCTTGAGGTGACTGCAGACCTCGCCAACACCTGACTGCAAGAGAGGACCCACCTAAGCTGCACTTGGATACCTGATCTCCAGAAACTGTGAGATAATAAATGTTGTTTCAAGCCATTAAGTTTTGGCATCCCTTTTTACAGAACAATAGGCAAATTCACACAAAGATGTAACAATAATAAATGTGAAAACTAACAACAGAATGTCAGAACATATGAAGCAAAAGTTAATAGAATTAAAAGAGAAATGGAAAATTCTGTATTTACATTTGGAGATTTTTAATACCCAATTGGTAGATCAAGTAGAGAGAGAAAAAAAAAAGCAAAGCCATAGAAGAAATTAACAACACTACTAACCAAGTGTCCTAATCTATAAACCAGGGATAATATCTGCTGAGACTTGCTTTCCACCATAAAAAGAATCATCTGTCTGTTGAGATTCAGTGAAATGTAGCAATCCGCTCAAATTCTTACAGCTAGAAAGAGACAGGTTTCACACCCATTTCTGATTTCTGATACTCTCTTGAATGCTTTAAAAAAATAAGTGCTAAGATATTTAATAATTATTTTGTTATGTATTAATTAACTAAGCAAACATTTACATAATATTTCAGAGACAAATTGATGAGAACAAGCTATTAGGTTACATTAACAAATATGAAAAGTAGATTAGCATAGGATGGTGGAGCTGATAGCACCATGAGAATCCCTTTTGTTCGATTTCATTCTATCTTTCAATTTAAAGTACAACATTCCTGACCTCTTCTTCAACTCTTTTAATGACCAGGAACACACTGCATTTAAAAAAAAAAGTCTGAATATTAAACCAACATCTGTAATTTGTGAATTCCAGTCACTCCTCTCAATTCTAACTTTTGAAACAACAGAGAACAAGTAAACACTATTTTTATCATCATAGTTGTACATCTATTTTATAATTTTCATGCCTCATGTACAGTCCAACATTTATCGGCAAAATTTTCAAGTCCCTTAGACATCGTATAAAATAGTCCAGCTCACTGATACTAGTGAGTCTTAACTTGTCCCTGTTTCTCTAAAGTAAAAACACTTATATAACTGTGTAAAGTACAATAGGTGTGTTTTGATCAGGACCAAGTACTGAGGATAATTACCTCTGTAATTATATATTTTTTGTAAATGTGCCTTATAATGATTGTAGCCATTTTTGGCCACGCTTGGAACTACTGATTCATACTGAGTTTTCAATCAATGAAAAACCTAAAGTAGTTTTTCCTATTTCCCCAATCTTGTACTTGTACAGCTGATTTTTTTTTAACCTGTGGTCAGGTTGATTCATTTATCACTATTTGATTTCATCTTGTTAGCTTTGGCCCTTTGTTCTTTCCTGCTGAGATCTTTTTGAATCTCCTTTCTGTCATCCAATGCATTAACTATTCCTTCTAGGATTATATCATATGGCCCCAAGCAGTGGGCCTGTTCTGGCTTTATTCTTCTTGTTTTAAACATTTCTAAACATGTCACTTGTATCGTCTTTGGCATTTTTAACAAGCCTCTGCTCATTTATGCCTCTTGCTTTTCTGTTTCTGTTTTTCAGATTCCTGACACTCTAGGGCTTTTCATCATGTACTTGCCCCACTTTTCATATTTCCCTCAAAATACATGCTTATCCGAGTAGTTTCTGAGCAGGCACAATGTTTAATGGTTTTCATCTTTTTATTTTCCCTCAAATGTGGAATTTGTAGTTATAATCAGAATTTAGTTTCAAGAGATTTTTGTCCAGTTTGGCTCTTCTACAACTAAAGCATCTGGCCAGTAATGGCTCATCTTACATATTCTAGAGATTTGGGTATAGGTATATCTCACTATGTCAATACTATTTTCTCCATTTTGAGTTGACACGAATTTATGAACTCATTGAACAAATACTTAATAAATATCTGTCAAACAAATATATAAAAAATTAAAAGAAGTGGTGAATAATTGAGATAAGATGTTATTTTCTAAGACTTTTTCCACTTTGACTTCTTCAACTACTTACATTTAATTACAAAATTAAATAAGCATGGTGATTCCTCTCTTTACTTTCTTCCCTGGCTCATTTAAAAATAAAATGAAAGAGGCAAATAATAACCTGGGAAAATGTGAAGCACTTTTGACAAAGTTTTCTTTTTCACATATAAATAGCTATTTCAAACCAAAAACAAAATGACCTGATTGAAAAGGACACAATGTGTGAACAGGCCATTTTCATAATCCCCCAAAATATTACAAATGGCTAGTTAACATGTTAAAAATGTTCAGACTCAATAGTAAACAAAACGTGTAATTGGTTGTTAATTCTCCTATTGGACTGGCAAATATTTATTTAAAAGAGATAATCAGTGTTCATAGGAAAATATGTACGGATCTCAATACCTCCAGAAAACATCATTATATTCAAATTTAATTTTAAAATTTAAGTTAAAATGATAATATTTGGAAATTAAAGTTGTACTATGTTAAATATCCCCAGTTAAGAAGCCAGGGAAATAAATCACAAGTTTTAAAAAGATTTTGTTTTTAATCAGAAATCTGTAAGCTTTAAAAACATGCATACTTCTGCAATGAGGACTATGGAAAATCCAATAATATAGAAGGGTTTATTTCTCCAGTGTTAGGCTAAAACTGTAGTAGATCATAAGCCACAGGGGTTGAGTAAGCACAGAGTTTCTGAGATTTCAAAGGAAACCCTTTCTGCTCAGCCAACACTATTACATATTTTCTCAGCATGTATGACAATTGCTGTGAGTAAATAAGAAACACCAAAAGTTCTGTTCACTTTTGCAGGTCATTTTGACACAAATAAGATTAGTATTTTGTTTGACTTCCTGCATCTTTGGTTAATACAATTTTGAGGAATAAAAATAGCTTTTACATTTCTTTTGGTAGCTCAGGACTGGTCCTTAGTTCAACTCCATACAGACAATGGCAAATAAAAATCTAGGTTTACTAATTATCTGGACAGCTGCATTGTCTACAATAGCAGATTTAAAGAAGCAGGTCAAACTTTATTTTGAGGGGTTTGTGTTAGCAAGAGAAATATCATATAATATCAAAAACAAGTCTGATTAAATTAATTTTTCTTCTGAATTATTCCAATTAGTTTATCCTCACCCGCACACCAGACCTTGACTTGGGGCCCTATGTATGGTCTCAGACCCTGGAACAATTTCTGAGCAGGAGGACAAGGTAATGTTAATTCATGAGATAATATTAAAGCTGAATAATAGTTAATATTTATGAAGTGTTTAGTGTATAACAGACTCTATTCTAGCTACTGGGGATATACCATAAATAAGAAAGAATATCTGCCCTAAGACAGTATATATTCTGTGGGAGATTCATACAATAAACATGTCAACACATAATTATACAATGTCTGATAAGTCTAAGAACTTGTTGCAACGATTTTGCTTTTTTGATATCAGAGGAATTATTCATTATGAATTTGTATCAACTGGACAAACAATTAACCAAGATTACTATTTGGAAGTGCTAAAAGGCTGCACGAAAAAGTTAGATGACCTGAGATTTTCGCCAACAATTCATGGCTCTTACATCACGACAATGCACCAGCTCACATGGCACTTTGTATGAGGAAGTTTTTAGCCAGTAAACAAATAACTGTATTGGACACTCTCTCTACTCACTTGATCTGGTCCCCAGTGACTTCTTTCTTTACCCAAAGATAAATATTGAAAGGGAAATATTGAAAGGGAAACATTTTGATGACATTCAGGACATCAAGAGTAATACGATGACAGCTCTGATAACCATTCCAGAAAAAGAGTTCCAAAATTGCTTTGAAGGGTGGACTAGGCATCAGTGCATAGCTTCCCAAGGGAAGTACTTCAAAGGTGACCATAGCGATATTCAGCAATGAGGTGTGTAGCACTTTTCTAGGATGAGTTTGCAAACTTAATTGTCAGACCTTGTATGAAAATTTCAGATTAAGTAAATGAAATCAAGGTATGGGAATGAAGTGATGGATGGGTATTTTACATAGTGTCCAGCAGGTGATACATGATCAGAGAGACCTGAATGAAATGTATGTATGAACCTGAGGAAGAACTTGAGGAAAAGTGTAACAGACAAAGGGCAGAAAGGGGCATTCTAGAATGACTAGTGCCTAGTGAGTCCAGGAGAAAGTAGCTGAAAATGGTTGAAGAGGTAGCCAGGGACTGGGTCATTTAAAGCTTCGTGACCATGGTAATTTCGGTATTTAATTCTAAGTGGATAGATTAGAGGAATTTTTATAAAGGAAATGATATGATATGATTTATATTTTAATAAAATCAAATTTCCTAATCTGCTAACTACAGATCCAATCCACTGAGGGAGGGGGATAGAAGCAATAGTAGTCTGTTACAATTATAAATGAAGGCTTGGACTAGAGGGATAGTGTTGGAGGTGGTGAGACGTACAATATGACAGTATCATGCAAGAGAGAAATCTGAATTTTAAAAATGTAAAGATTCAGCTGCAATCTTATTTTATAGTGCTGGATTGAACTGAAGCCAGGCCAAGGAATTGAAGAGGAGACTATTAGGAAGAGGGGCTCCTGTAAAATTGCGTAAGGCAGAAGTTGGTCTTGGTATGGTACCATTTTGCAGCACGATGAACGTGTGACACAGGTGCCAGGAAATGTTTGCCTTCTCAGTCTTTAGAGAGGTTGGTGGGGTAGGGTGTTCTGTCGGCGGAGCCCTCCCTCCTTACCCTGATCTCCTTCCCCCATACCCACTGCTGGATACTTCTCACTGCTGGACGAATCTGCAACCCTACAGGCAGCAGCATACCCAGCATCCTGAGTATACTGAGCTTTGCCACGGAGATGCTCTATCTTTTGGCCATCTACTTCAGCATCCAGGTGCAAACATACCCATGGATAAGGTGGAACAAACTGTGCTCCAGGTGCATAAGGATCACTGAACAGCACAAGGTGATAAGAGTCAGGGGAAGCAAAATGAGTGGCCAAGTGTAAGCTTCTGGAGGGTGCAGCTTTAGGTAGTAGTGTCTTCATGTTTATTGGAAAATACTTTTTATGGGTCTTGTGCCCCTTTATTGCCCTGTAAGTCAGTTGCAAGCAGTTTTGAGATTACAGATGGTTATTAGGAAACACTCGAGATATTTTTTTTCTTGAATTTGAAAAACATTCACATTACTATACGTGGTCTGATGATTATATTTGCAAACTCATCCTAGCAAAACTGCTACGTACCTCATTGCTGAATATCACCACAGTCACATTTGAAGTACTCCCCTTGGGAAACTATGCACTGATGCCAGTGCCTAGTCCACCCTTCACAGCAATTTTGGAACTCTTTTTCTGGAATGGCTATCAGAACTGTCATCGGATTACCCTTGATGTCCTGAATGTCATCAAAATGTTTTCCTTTCAATATTTCCTTTATCTTTGGGTAAAGAAAGAAGTCATTGGGGACCAGATCAGGTGAGTAGGCAGGGTGTGC
>NW_017731493.1:602130-604545 GCF_001890085.2 Hipposideros armiger | reverse complement strand
TAACTGTTTCTCTATTGATGTTTACTTGGTCTGCTATGCTTCTCACAGTCAGCTGATGATTTTGACACAAAATTTGACAAATTTTTGCAACGTTTTCGTCAGTCTTGCTCTTACTGGCCACCCTGACCTCTCTTCATTAGTGACACACTCTCTCCTCTCAGAAAAACATTTAATCCATTTGTACACTGCCGTTTTCTTAGTGACATTATCCCCATAAACTTGAACTAACATGTTCCTGATTTCACTTCCACTCTTGCAAAGTTTAACAAGACGTTTAATGTTTGTTCGTTATTGTAATTCAAACTCAGACGTTCTTGAGACAGCACACAAAAACACGCAACAGCAATAATGAACGCCACTGAGCAAGACACTGCCACAGGTCGGCAGGAACACAGCTGTGAGACACTGATATACCAAGGTTAGGAACCTTACCGAGCTGTTTGTACAGTGCTGCCAATGTAAGTGTACGGTGGCAAGTTCATGAACTTAATTGTCAACCCTCATAAAAAATTGAAAAGCACATTTGTAAATTACAGAAAAGAAATAGCTGTTATAATTT
Organism: Hipposideros armiger; assembly: GCF_001890085.2. NCBI lineage: Eukaryota > Metazoa > Chordata > Mammalia > Chiroptera > Hipposideridae > Hipposideros > Hipposideros armiger. The sequence goes on along the minus strand of NW_017731493.1, from coordinate 603,986 downwards.
TTACATTTCAAATATTGTCATTTATAATGATTTATAGTAATTACTTAAAATTATTATCAACTACTTACCCAGATGTAGTTATTTGTCAAGAATTTAAAATGATCATTTTAGCAAAGTTTTAATCAAGGTTTATATATCTATTTCATGGAAAAAGGAACTTGATGTAACTATTTTTCATAAAAATTTTGTTAGATTATATTTGGAAATTTTATACAAATTCAAAATGTAATATTTCCCCTAATACTTTATGTAGTTTTTAATTATAATTATGTCATATAAAGGAAATGTAATTTTAAAAAAATCAAATCCCATATACATCTCGCCAAATTCCCTCCATTTTCCCCCAATGGGTTATATACTACCCACTATTTTCTCTATGAGTGTTGCTTTGAAGAAGGTCAGGAAGCTCAGGAAATACTGTACCTCAGGATGTGTATGGAGCCAGTTCAGATGTTCGTGTTTAAATAGACTGAGAAATTATCTTGACATATTGCTTCTAAGGCTCTTCAAAAAAGAATAAGAGAAAATTTATCTCTCCTATTTCAAAAGAGCAAATTGATCTTGAAACCTCCTTTGCTCTAGCAGAGAGCAAGAGGTTTTTTGTTTTGTTTTTTTCAGTTGGAAATTCAATTTTAACTTTTTAAACTGTAGGTGTGCAAATGTCTAACTATTACATTGTTTTGTACATCTGAGAGCAAGAGGTTTTATTTTGGAAGAGGGAAACAATTGGAGGGCTCTTAGAAGGGTTGAAAGAGAGGTTTGGGAAGACTAAATTTCCCAGGATTAAGGGACAATGGAGAAGGTAATTTCTCTCTGAGTGGTGAAATCTGGTCCCTATTCTCATGCGGGGCCCTGGGAGAGGTAGAAAGACAGAGCTGCTAGTATAGGAGTCTTGGAGAGATCAAAAAGCACCAGTTGCTGAAAGGAGCTGAATGGTTGCTGTAAATAGTCAAGGAATAGATTTCAAATGGACCACATGGACTTAGACCACCTTTTCCCAATGAAGATTCTGCAAGAAAATTAAACTTAAAGGAAATGAATATTTTATCCATTCTCTCAAGGACGGTTTACAGGTAGTGCAATTCTGGAAGCATAGGAGAAAAGTTAATTAATTACAAGGAATGCCCTTGGGCTTTAGGGCTTAACTCTTGGGGAACTCTTGATTGAGAAGGACTAATTTGCACAATGACTTTTCTCAGGGTGGACCATGATGAATCAAGGACAAATAATTTTCCCACTTCTTGGATTGTGTAATATCTCTTAAACTCTTATACAATAATTCTTGGGTGGAAAAAAATGCCTCCCCACCCATCCATCATAATTATGTTTATTAGAAACTCTGGAAATGGCATTTAAATCAAAGTATTTAAATTAAAAAGCAATATGATGTTTCTTATATTAGGTTTTAAGGAGAATGTTTGTGCCAATTTTATGTAATAGGCAATTTATAAGACAGAAGATAGCAAAGGGGTGAACAAATGCTGCTTTCATAAGCAATTGTCCCCTAAGATATAAACTGATCTTAGATTCTTACCATCTTACATTGCATTATAAGTATAACATTCACATACAGAAAGAAGTTGAGAAAAACAGGTTTACTCTGTGGGGAAAAGTGGTATCTCAACAAAATTGTAACTTTTTCATTTCATCTGTTATGCTTATCTTTATTATTCTATATGGGCAGTGATATTTACAAAAGATTTTGTAAGAAAAGCTTGGTAAGATCAGAAATTCCCATGTAATTTAAATTTTACATAGAAAATCTAATACTGTATTACTCTTTGACCTTCAAAGAGCTTTAAGGTACAAGAAAAGAAAAAATAATAGATTTCCAAATATGTAAGACTTACTCCATC
>NW_017731493.1:520441-601355 GCF_001890085.2 Hipposideros armiger | reverse complement strand
TTTTTTTCCTTACCAGCATGGAACTTCACAGATTCCTTGTACCACTTCCTAGGCTTCTCACCACTTGGTCAGCTGCTGGAGGCTCCTGAGCTGCAAAAAGTTAACGAAAAAAGTTTTCCAGGTGCAAGTGTAATGCAGTCATGTTGAAAATTATAATAATCTTCTCACTGTGACACTCTGCCCACAATAGCATTGGCATCCTTTGACCCCGTAAGGAAGGAAGCAAATTTTATTTTATCTTCATTTTATATCCACTTGGCAATCATGCCATGTGACAGAAGCTCATAAGTACAGGACCCGCCTTGATGACGGAGCTTGAAATAACCATTCTCTGAGTAAAGAATATGGGAAGTAATTGAAAATGAATAATATACCACTCATTTCTCCACTTTGGTGATCCTGGCAATACAGCAGTCTAAAACCCATAACAGAGGTAAGCATGGTTAATACTGGTTTAGCTATGTGTGCGTATGATGCTTGCGGATACTTTTATTTTATTTAGTCCTCACAATAACCCTTTTTGTTAAAATTAAAGTTTATTGTGGTGACAACTGTTAGTAAATTTACATAGGTTTCAGGTGAACAATTCTGTAATACATCATCTATATATCACATTGTGTGTTCACCACCCAGACCTATGATATGTTATAAATGGATAAACCCAGTTTCAGAAGTTAATTAGCTCAGGTTCTTACAACTACTTACTGACAGTTTCCATATATACAAAAACCTTTACATGACATGATAATGCCCCTCTGTGTTTTTAACTTTTTTAAAAGTAAAATATACAAAGAGAAAAGTGCACACCAGTGGTACAGATAGATGGGGTTTTGCACACTGAGCACAATTCTGTAGCGAGCTCCTAGACCAAGGGCCTCAGAATCTCCCCATGTCCATGTCTAGTAATCGTCCACCCCACCAGACTCCATGGGTAACCAGAATCCTGGCTCCTAGCAACACACATTTTTGTGTGCTTTGTACTTTATATCAGTGGGATCATATATTATACTCTCTTTTATATTTGGCTTTTTTAACAACATTATGTTTGTAAAATTCACCCATATTGTTGTATGTAGTTCTATATTGGTATTCTAATTGCTGTATGCTACTCCATAAATTTTAAGTAACCATCATTTATTTATCCACGTTACTGTTGATGGGTATTTGGGTATTTCTAGGATGGGGCTATTACAAATAGTACTATTGTAAATATTCTAGTATATGCCATATGGTAAAATACTGTGGGTGCCAACAAAATGTATACATGTGACTTGTATTCATATTTTGTTATTGGTTTATATTAAGTATTACAATTTTAATACAGTTTTTTCCTTTCTTAAAATGTGTATACATTTTTTTGGCACACACACACACACACACACACACACACACACGTACACACACACCCCTCCTGGAAATGGGATTGCTGAGGCATAGGTTGTACAAATATTCAGCTTTGGTATACACTGCCCAGCAGGTTTTCAAAGTGGTTCTACCAGTGCCTACCTTTTATTATTATTATTAAATAATGACTATTTAATAATAGTTCAGTTACATTTATGACTCCTGTTATCACCACTGTCATTTTTGAGTAATGATTATGAGCTAGGCATTACACCAAGTACTCTATACACTTATATAAAATTATAAATATATATTATATTACATATAACTGTATAGTATTTATATAACATAGGATTAACATAAAATATGTTATATGTAAATACATGTTATAAATATAAATATTATATAAAATAACTATGTTATATATAACATAAGTATAATATATATATGTTATATATAAAATAAGCACTCTATATACATATGTACATATATTATATATAGGAACTATTATAGTTAAACTCCTTGAGGTTGTAGTATACTTGTCCTTGAAGGTGGTGTATCTGTGTAAATTCTTTGAAATGATTCTGCATAAGAGACTTGTCTCTTCTCCCTGTTTATCCATTCATTCATTCATTCATTGAATCATTCATTTATCAGTATAAACTTATGGACATTTATTTTATACTTTGGGTTATAATACAATACTATTTTTCTTCTCAAATTGTTCTCATTGGTTATGAACAATTCCAGCCCTAGTCCTGGAATCAGCCATTTATTCATGGGTCCTTGGTTCTTTGTTTTGAAGTATGGTATTAGAAATCAAGTTTTGGATGCTTGGGGTGCGAGTTGCTACTGGAGTGTCATTGGTTGTAGGCACTCTCAGCTAACAGAGCAAATAAATATAGGATGTTAATGCCAACCTGTGTATATACCAGCCTGTGTATATACACATCTATAAATACTTCTATATGTAACCTTCAATATCTGTATTAATCTAAGCATGAGTCCATACTTATATCTAACTCTAATGCAGTGGTTCTCAACCTTTCACAGGGGTCACCTAAGACCATCAGAAAACACATATTTTTGATGGTCTTAGGATCTGAGACACCGCTCCTCTATCCGTCTCCAGGCCCACATGCATGTATGCCCACATAGAAGTATCTGGAGACCCCTGTGAAAGGGTCGTTTGACCCCCAAAGGGGTCACGACCCACAGGTTGAGAACCGCTGCTCTAATGCATTTCTAAAATATTATTCTAGCCTTCTTCCCATTTTTATCCATAAATTCCTAAAACAGTGAAAAAAACATGACTCCCACTATTTACCATTCATTCACTTAATTGTTCAATTTTAGTATATATGTATAGCAGTATTGGAATTGTTAACCCGTATTCTCATGGAAATAAACTTTATCAACTAGAGTACAGTGCATATGTGCTGTTCCTTTGCAGTTAGTCTTGCAGAATCCACTCATTTTAAAAGTTACTTAGGTCAGCACCTTTTCCCCACTCCATTCAGTGAAGTTTTTTCCTACATTCGTAATACAGTGAGATGTTCTTGTCATGATCTGCATTCCTTCCTTAGATCCCCAGGATCCTAAATGATTTTTGTAACGCTCACGAATACTGTTAGCTCTCTTTGCTGTAACGTTCTATGTGTTTTGACAAATTCACAGTGTCATGTATCTACCATCAGAGTATCATACAGAATAGCTTTACTGCTCCCAACAAACCTTCATGTTTCAACTATTCAACCCTCTCCCCAAACCTATAGCTACCCTAGATCTATTTACTGTCTCTATAGTTTTGCCTTTTATAGAATATTTTATAATTATAATTATATAATCATACAGCCTTTCAGATTTTTTATTTAGCAAAATGCATTAAAAATTCATTCATGATTTTTCATGACTTGTCAGCTCATTTATTTTATCACTGAATATTCCATTGTATGGATGTACCAGTTTATTTATTCGTTTACCTAATGGAAGTAGCATCTGTCTTGTGGCAATCATAAACAACACTGTTATAAACATTTTTGTATAGGTTTTTGTGTGAACATAAGATTTTGAATCAGTTGAATACGCAAATCAGTTGAATCTTTCAGTCCATGATCATAGAATATTATATCTGTGATTTTTAAAAATCAGAGTTGTGTTGTTTTTGCAGCTCTGATTACAGGTAGATCTAGGAACTCAGCAATGATTTCAATAAAACGTCTCTTTTCTCAGCTTGGCTCTCGCCAAGCAATGGTCTTGGAAAATTCACTTATTTTGGAGAAGTTTAGCAACATCAGGAGAAAGAGATGCCTTTTCCAAGCAGGGAAAATTTAGGGTGGGACCCAAGTCCAGGTTGTTTCCTGTGCACATTATGGACCAATCTGTTACTCCGATTGGCTGATGAAGCTAGGGGATGAGGTCAGTCTCATTTGACCACATAGACCGAGAGCGGGAGAAGACTGGCTCTCCAAAGCAAAATTGAAGTTACCAGAAATAGGGTAGGGGATTATTGATGCTGGTCAGGCAAAAGCTTACCACAGTGGGGAAGTTTTACATCTAGTCACAATCTAAACATGCGTCCTTTTCCTTTTTTTTTTTAATAGTAAAAGATTTGGGTTGTGCCCATATAGACAAGAAATACAAGGTTGAAAAGAAGGAAAACCATTGCTACCATGGTTATTCTACCTATATGACAATAAACAACTGGTTTGGCAGTTTTCTATTTTTAATTGATCCAATTATCATTGTAAAATATAGTCTTAGATTTCTACCAGCTCATGGTTAATTTCTGATTCATAACCCTGCCTTTCCTGACAAATTGCCTTTAGAAATTTCCCACTAAAAACGAAAGCTTAAGAAATGACTATTAGCTAATTTGAAGAACCTGGAGCCCAGATGAAGGAAATGAGCCAACTTATATAATAAGACTCAGATTTATTCAACTTTAAAAGAGTATACGAAGTCTGGGGTCTCGAATTTTTAAGATTATGGTTTAGATTTGGATTTGATAGTAAATATCTACATTTACATTTATTATGTATGATTATTATTCTAGTAAAGCAGATGAGGTTTACTTTAATGGAAGTATAATTAACATATACTATTGTATTAGTTTTAGGTGTACAGCATAATGATATATGTAGATTTTGTGAAATACTTACCACAATAAATTTAGTTAACATTTATCACTATGCATAGATGCATGTTTTCTTCTTGTGATGGGAACATTTAAGATCTGTCTTAACAAGTTTCAAATACACAGTGCAGTATTATTAACTATAGTCACCATGATGTATATTACATCCCCAAGATCTATTTATCTTATAACTGAAAGTTTGTAATTTTTGACCAACTTTCACCCATTTTGCACCCTTCCCTTCACCGCAGCCTCTGCCTCTGGTAACCACCAATTTGTTATCTGTATCTATGAGTTTGTTTTTGCCATGTTTTGTTTTAGATTCTACATGTAAGTCAGGTTATATAATATTTGTCTTTCTCTGTCTGATTTATTTCACTGTGCTTGTTTTTAAAAATAAATCTTGCTAAGCTATTCTTCCTTTGGAAGAAGCATGGATGACAACTATTTTCTCCTTCATAAGCAATCATAAAGTTCCTAAGAATAATATAAAAAGGAGTAGTCAACTAATATTTAATAAAAGTAGTGCTGCTACTCATTAAAACAGCAGATATGGGTGAATCAGAAATACACTACCAAACAAATGAGCAAGTTCATTTTGGAAATATCAGTACAAATATTCTGTGTGTGGCAGACTCCCTTAAGCATAGGTAAAGTCAATAGAGAAGGAAGCACACATTTAAAAATAGGTCTCATAAAATGTGAATTAGCCAAGAGAAGAAATATCACATATTTGTTGAGCTGAAATTTGCATGGTAAACATTTCATCACTCATTTTATTTCCTTCACTCTCGTTGAGCTCCTCCAGCATCGTTAGAAGAAAGAACACACTGACCATGCTATTTTTACAACAGTCCAGAAAGCAATAAGCAGGTTATAGAACAGTTTACAAATCACCAGTAATCTGAAATGGAACACGCGCGTTATTTTTTTCCCTTGGCATTATTTCAACTGTTTGTCCCTATTGACATTTCATCTTTAGAACCATAATAATAATATATCCTGTCAGGTACAAAGAATGGAGAAGTGATTCTTTTATCTCTTTAAATTTTCTTCCATGAGTCAGGCTTGAGCCTTATGCTTGGGCAAATAACAACTCTACCCTGTTGTGACTATTACCTTCTTTCCATTGTCTGGGAAGCCATGTTTCTCAGAGGCTATTACTGTGGGGTCTACAGAGGCCATGGCCTTGCTCTCAGCTATTTGACAACTATGGTGCTTTCTAGGAATAAAATGAAGCCATATCATAGGGAAGAGTGTCCATTAAATATAACCCAATTAGTGACATGTTTGGATATTGAGAGGGAGCATTTCATTCTTTCCCAAATCAGGTGTTGATTCAAGGCATATTTCAGCTCACTGCCCTTGACTCTCCCTCTGTGAAATATGTGTCATTAAATCTTTGCTTCACTTCATTTATGGATGCTTAACAATGTAGCAGAAGAGACTATTAATAACATGCGATTTGATTGTAAACACCTGAAACGGAAAGCTTGTGTTTATGTTCCTCAAGGGAGATTATTTATCATAATATCCAGTCATTTTCACCTCAGCATTCACTCTTTTAATTCAATGAACATTTATGAATAATGGACTAAATGGAAGACAGTTTGCTGAGATGAATGATACATTTTCCCCTCACAATCTGGACAAAAAAAGATAAGACACACACACACACAGCTAACTATAACACAAGGTAGAATAGAGTGCTGCACACTTTTTTTTTTAAACATGTTTTTCCAGTTTTAGCCTCACAGAACTCATCTAAGGTAAGAAGAGAACTCCCAAATCCAGCGATTCACTTTGACTCCTCCTTCTTCCTCCATGAGGACAGGGACCAGGCATGTTTTTGCCTCGTATTTTTCTTAACGTATCTGGAACATAATAGCTACTTGGATAACTAACTGAATGAATGAATGTGTATATAAATTATTTAATAAAGGATAAAAAACACAGGGCTTATCTGGGAGTAGAGGTGGTGAGAAATAGAGGAATCTCATATGGTTCCCTGGTTTCTAATTTTGGTAACTATTATAGATGGGTATTAAAGGCAGGATTTGGTGGGCGGTGGAGGGGAGAGATGATATTCAGCTTAGGAAATGTGGAATGGGACAGTAAATAATGCTGTCGAGACATTCAGGATGAGAAAAACAGTAAAAAAAAATAAAATGCATGTATGGCTTTCAGAAGAAGAACGCACAGTACAGATATAGAATTGGGGACCATTGCTTGAGGTCATAGGAGTGAATAAAAGCAGGAAGCGTGCAATGAAGGTGGCTAAAACTGGATCCCTTGGGAATGAAATCTGAAGGGCTGGGTATTACAAGAAGAAAAGGCCTTTCAATAAAATGCCACTGCAGGTTGAATTTTATAAGACAAAAAGTCAAATGTCATATAAGGTACTGAGTCTGGAGTGATTAATCTTGATACATGTAGAAAAGCACCACATAATATGTTGAGAAGAAAGAGAAAAGAGAAATTTCGCCTAAGGTCTCTATTATGAAAATTCAAATGACAGAATGGATTGGAAGATACAGTCCAGACCAATAAAATTTACAGGCTTTTTATGCCAGGATGACCAGAGGTTGAATTCGCTGCATTTTTCATTGTTGTCATAGTGGGTAGACTATGTTTATTTTGGAGTCAAAGTATCCTGTGTTCAAACCTTAACATGCTAAGTTATAAGACAATGAAAGAGTGATTTTGTCTCAGATCCTCAGTTTCATTATGTATAGAATCAGAACAATAATACTATACTTATGAGAATTAAATGAAATAGTTTAATAGGTTCATCATAATGTCTGGGCTATTACAGACACTCAATGAATCACATTTTTATTATAATGTTATTAATAGCTGAAATTAGATTTTTGAAAGAGAGAAATTTTGGCATGGGCATATAAACAAATTCCTTCTACAGGGGAAGAAATGTCAAATAATTGAAGGTGATACATTCTTGTTTTAGTAAACCACGAGAAATAGGAAATGAGAATAAAGGGCTGTGTAAAATCCCAGGCCCTTTCCAATGCTGGCTAGAGAAGCATTAATCTTTGGAGCCCCTCTGAAGAGGATGACTACATCTTCAACAGAGAACCAGCCTTTATCCTGAACTATTATATTCTCACATACTCTCAAGGGTCTTAAGGACAACATAAAAGTCATTATACAATTCAAATTTTAGCCACTGTTCCTGAATTAAAGAACTACACTTACCATGCTATTCAAGGTCCGCTAAAGTCTGGACCCAATCTGTATTCCTAAACATTGTCTACTATTGCATTTCAGTTGTTTTCTGCTCTTAATCAATGAACTCTTGGGGTTTTTTCTACCTACATCCTGCACTTCCCCACTTTTATTACTTTTCTCGCTCATGTTGTTGCTTTCCCCTGTAACTTCCTCATAATCTCTGTCTGGCTCTACTTACACCAAAAGGCCCTGCTCATGAGCCCTGACCTACAAAGACTTCCTGCAAGCAGAAGTAATCCTTCCTGCTCTAACTTTATTCTAATCACTTTACCTTTAGCCCCCTGATGACGTTTGTCGCTTTCTTCATTAGATTATATTTAAGCATTTTTAGCTTCTCTGTAAGACATTATTAGCACCTGGAGGAGAAGAAGCACAGCTGATTCACTTTTGTGCTCCCAAATGCCTGACAGTGCCTGGATGCAATACAGTAAATAGATAAACAAAAAAGGAAAAAAATAATGTATCTAGGTTTCATTGTATATACTGTCTCCATTACCATTTTAACTTTATTTCTAGGACTTTGGTGTCACCTGTTTCCCTCAAGACATGCAATAAATGCGTCCTCTGTCTTTTTTGAAGAGTCTATGCAATTTCTATGCCATAGAATCTTAAAGAGGCATCTTGACTTGGCAACTATTACCTGAATTAGACATTGGAGTGTTTCCAAGTCCTTCATTACTTTGGCCTTTATATTCTCTGAAATTTGGTTTCCTCTTTTGTAATATCAGCAATTAGATCTTTCTCAATATTATAATAAATAACAAACAATTTTGAAAATTTGAAGTTCTTTTACAAAATTTTTAAGTGTTAAAATTTCCTGTATTATCTTATCATCTTCACACATATTTTTGGTATTTTTTGATAAAAATCATGTTTCAATATAGTATAAATGTACTTAAAGACCAATCCTTACGTGTTTCAAGTGGACTCGTGGTTGATTATCCCTCTAATGCAATTAAATTGCACCTTTACATTTGATGTGTCAATCTGAAAATTTATGAAGAATTTAAAAATAGAAAACTCATAGTAGCACATACTTTATATACAAATTTTCATTTATTTAGTAATCTCAAGTCTTATTTAAGACAGAATTATATTCATTGCCATTTATAGATTGAGTGTATAACTTGTGCACTATTATCAAATGAGAAGAGGCAGCTTTTATAAATTGTACAGTGACACAGAAAATAAACTATTCTACTATTTATCTATTAGAATGGCCCAAATCCAGAAAACTGACAATATCAAATTCTACGGAGAATGTGGAGCAACAGGAACTCTCATTTATTGCTGGTGGAAATGCAAAATGGTAGAGCCACTTTGGAAGGCACTTTTGTGGCTGTTTACAAAAAACTATACATACTCTTGCCATATGATCCTGCAATTGTGCTCCTTGGTATTTAGCCAAAGGAGATGAAAACTTAAGTCTACACAGGAGCCTGCACATGGATGTTTATAGCAGCTTTATTCATAATCACAAAAACTTAGAGTCACCCAAGATGTCCTTCAGTAGGAAAATTGATACATAAACTGTAGTACATGTAGGCAATGGAATATTACTGGTCACCAAAAAGACATGAGCAATGAAGGCATGAATGGACCTTGAAGGGCATTATGCTAAGCGAAATAAATCAAAGAGACAAATGCTTTATGACCTCACTTATGTGGAATGTGGAATCTAAAAAAAAAAAAAAGCCAAACTCATGGAAACAAAGAGTAGAACGGTGGCTTTCAGAGGTTGAAGGGTAGGGGAAATGGGGAGCTACTGATCAAAGGGTAGGAACTTCCAGTTATAAAATGAATAAACTCTGAGGATTTAAAGAACAGCATGGTGACTATAGTTAACAACACTGTATTATATACTTGAAAGTTGCTAAGAGAACAGATCTTAAACATTCTCACTACAATAAAAATTATAATTATGTGAGGTGATTCATGTGTTAATTAAAGCTACTGTGTAATCATTTTGTAACACACACATATATCAAATCATGTTTACACTTTAAACTTATACAATGTTGCATGTCAATTAAAGATCAATAAAGCTTGAAAAAATGTTAAGTAAATAAAGTGAAGTAGAACGTTTTGACACTCAAGGCTAGAGAAGTAAGCGAGAGTGAGATCATGAAGGTCCTTAGACTTCAGGACTCTAAACATAGTTAAAGTGATTCAAAAACAAGAGTGACAGGATGTGCTTTCCTTTTAGAGCTTGCTGGGATTGTAGTATAACTGAGAGATTATATTGGATGCAAGAAATTCCTTTAGAAGGATACTATGAAAACATGGTGTGAGAGATTGGTTTCCTGGACTAGGAGATTACCTTTGAGAGTGGAAAGATGAAATGGATGCTCATGTTTAGGAGTTAAAAAAATCAACATATTTTTTAACTTGTTGATGTGTAGTGTGAAGGAGAAGAATTAAATATAATGCCTCTGTCAGTGCCCTGATCACTGCAAAATGGAGTACAGGATTGACTGGTTAAGAACATAAAGAGTTTCAGCTGCTATAGAACATTCAAGTAGATGAATACAGTGTTGGGAATTCAGACCTATTAATACATTTGTGGGTGGGAATTTTGACTTAGGAGTCACATCAGTGGCATTTGAAGACTTAGAAATGAAAGAAATATCCAATAAGAGAAGAGGGCTCTGGATAGAAAGAACCCAGAGACTCTCCAATGCATAATGGATTGGCAGAGTAGGTAGAGACTACAATGCAGTAGCAGCAAAAAATCTAAGGAAAGGAAAACCAGAAGGATATGGTATTCTAGAAAACAAGATTAAAAAGCACTTCAAGAAGGATGGAGTAGGCATTAGTTATTTATTAAGAGCTTAAATAAAATATTAATATGCTCTGCAAGGTCTGCATTATATTTGAGACTTTATTTACTAATTTCTACCACCATTGAGAACATAGATGATTATAATAATGGTATATTATTATAATTATTGTTCTTATTATAAATACCATTGTTATTATTAAGTCCTGACTAGAGATGCTGTTTTATTTTAACTAGGTTTTTAATGTCAATATTATAAACATATTTTTATCCATTTATCTTCTTGAAGTAGAAAGAACATTCTTTATAATTGAACTAAAAATGGCAATCATGCATACTTCAAAATCCACATAATATTCAGTTAATTGTCTGATAATCTCAAGATGCTTATGGTGACTCTAAAATATTTAAATATCGAATAGCTATTGTTCTAGAAATTAAATTTAACTGAAGTTTTTAGAATGTGTTGTTGTCTGTGTAGTGATTTATTTTAAAATGCTTTAGAATAAACAGTGTGTTTTTGTGTCTGATTTCCTTTAATGTAAACACAGGGAGTAATTTTTAGCACTGAAATTACCCTAATTAGGAATCAATGCTCTGGAGGTGGCTCTATAAACACTATAAATATCAAAATTGTTATCAGGAGTATATTAGTTAGCAGAAAGGATGCCAGAAATAATTCAAGATGTGTTGTTAGTTGTAAAACTCCAGAAACATGAAAGCTTTATAAGCTATTTATAAGGAATGGAATAAGTTTATGTAACCTTTTTAAATATACTAAAGTCGATATTCTAAAACACATCTAGAAATAAACCAGCATGCTTATTTTATGTGTAAACAAAATGCACAAATATTTTTAGAGGTCATTGACTTAGTATGTTTTAGAGGGAATAACTAAAAATCAATTTCAGATTTTGACCTTATTTAATTCAGTAATGCTATAATTTAAAGGATTAATCAAGTGATAACTTGCATGTCCTAAAAATAGACATTAAGAAGCGTAAACTTTTTTTTTTCCGATTTGATGCAGCACTGTTTATATTTTAAAGTGTCAGCTATTTTTAATCCTGAAGAACAAAGGGGATGTCTCATAAAACTTTGGAATTAAGAAACTATGCTATGTCACCTTTCTTAGATGAGAATTTCTTAATTCTCATCTAAGAAACCCAGAGATGGTTAGCCTTTTATGGATAAGCAAGAGAAGTCCAGGTGGAGAGAATCATTCCCAGGTGGTAAAGGGAAATAACAGACGAAAACATAACTCTCAAAACTCTAATGTATCCAGCAGAATTTTATGTTAAACATCTTAGAGACCACTACAGAAAACTATTATTAGACATTCAGTGTTTTATAATCCTCAGTGTCAAAGGTTTTCTACATCTAATGCAAATACTTAGCTTACAAAATCATTAGAGCTACTTCTTTTTCTACTCCAGGCAAAGGGGTATCCTCGGGAAGACAGATTCTTATTTAGCTGCTCCCTTGCTTGTTATTTGATGGATGGTAGCCATTGCTCATGGTAGTCTAACTCTAATATTAGTTTGCAAATGCCAGATCAGGGTGGGGTGGAGGGTGGGGTGGGTAACATTTCTGTGGACCTGAGGAAGGAGGCGGGACAGAGGGCAGGTAACAAAAATCACAGAAGACAGCAGTCCATGGAGAGATAACAATCAGGTCCAGAAGTTTCTGGCAGAGAGGAAAGAGGCAACCAGCAGGCTAGCCAGAAATAGCATACCTGAGACTAGAACATAAGTAACAACACTGTCGATTTCTTGGAAAGATAAGCTTGTAACAATTGATAGATTCTAGCAAATTTCGCCTTTGAATGTTGTTATCAAGGGGAGGCTACGCACTTATTGAAACGTTGCTGTTATGGCTCAAAACTGTTTTGCAATATTTTTAGAAAAGTCTTCAGAGCCTTTGACATGATCATCTAGCTTTCCTTAATGAAAGCAGAACTCTACCCATTAATAGAATGTTTGTCATAGTGTATGATATCCTGCAAAATAACTCAGAACCATCTAAAATACCTAGAAGAATAGGAATTTCTCAGGTTAGGATATGGGGGTTTGCATTTTTGTAGGTATTTCAGACTCTCAATAAACCCTGCATTAAAAGATGATTTGGTAAATATATAGAATGCTTGGGGGCCTAATTTGGTGGCCATGCACAGTTACACAAATATGGGTCATTGGTATACATAACTATAAAGGAAAGAGATGAATTTTCTTGTCAGTTGCATTAGATTTTTCCAGATGAAAATTTCCAAATGTTTGAGCAACATTATAATGGTAACATTTAAGTCATAGTATTTGGAAAATTCTGAAGGTCCTTGAAAACATGTACAATTTGTATGTCAGTTTAAAAATAGTAAGTGCCATTTAAAAATCGACATGTCTCTCAGTAAAAACCTTTTTAAACTCTCTGCATATTATTACAATATAAAAATATCATGTTTCTCCAGATTTTGATATATTCCTTTGTGAAGGGGAGAAGGCATGTTTTGTTGAGCATTATTATCTGTTTCCATTCAAAAGAGCAAGACTTTTTTTCCCAAAATTATAGCAGTTTAATTTGAATGTGCTTTATTGAACAGGCTATATGTGCTTTCCTTTAACATTCTGATCTTTCAGAATCTTCCCCCCCACCCCCCAATTGAGAAAGCCATCATACAGAGAATGTGGGAGGAAAACTGGACGATAAACACTTATTTATATCCATTTTTTTCCAGGCAAGTGTTGTTAGTAAACTTAAAACACCTATCAAGGACAATGTTCCTGCCAAGCTCATTGGTGGTGCTGTTTAGCTAGAATTTTCCATTCCTACTGTGATCAGATTCATAAGATGCTTATTTAATTTTCTTTTCATTTTATTAAGGACTTCATTTATTAAAGACAATGGTAGAACCTACCTCTTACTACTGAATTAAAGGTGTTGTCAGCTAAGCACTGGCTAGGGCACTGTTTTTTTGTTTTGTTTTGTTTTGTTTTTGTTTTTGTTTTCCCTAATGTAAAGAGATAGTGCCATAAACTCAGAGGACGAAATTTCCCAAATTTGCCTTTTCAGCACTATTGTCCCAGGTGGCTCTAAATCTTGAATGTCTAACTTCGGCTCAGGTTCTATCTTGGCATAAATAATAATAGGAAATTTAATGGCATCCAAGTGTGGAGATAGTTTCTACTCTCCTGGGAGTTGGAGACCTATGTGGTAAGTCTGAAAATTAGTTTCTGAATCTCACATATTTGCATATTCTTCTTTCTGTTCAGCACAATAGTTCTGCTGTGCTAAGGAAACTTTGCTAACATCGAATTTAAAAATACTTGGTGAATGGTATTCACAGAATGGGCAAGATAAATTGAAATCTTGATGGGATAGCAGCCAGATCCCAGAAAGTTGGTCAAAGACTCCAAGTTCCCTCATTTGGACTTGGATACTTGGGCTTGGACATGTCAGAAAAACTCTCACAACATAAGTGTGTTGACTACGAAATCACATGTGTGTCATCGTGAGTTGGCTAACTTAACTGCATTTGGGGGCATACTAATGAGGATTTCAGATTGTCATTTCAGTCTTTGGCATTCTAATTGTTTGTGTTGACAGATTTTCAATTTTTTCTAGACACACATCATCATACTGAGTTTTTTTTTTGCAGCAGTTTCTAATTAAGGCAATCATTTCTTGTAAGATACTTTTTTGTTTGTTTTGGTGGGCTGAATAATTAAATTATGTATTATGATAGAAAGCATCTAAGTAATGCATGATGTCCTCTTTTTTTAGTTGTTGTTAGAAAACACAGAGCCTCTACCCTGCCACATGGCCTCCTAAAGAAAACTGTATCCATGTCTTGGCCACTGTGAATAATGCTACAATAAACACAGGAGGACATATATTTTTACGGATAAATGTTTTCAGATTTTTTTTAGGATACCTACCCAGAAGAGGGATTGCTGAGTCATATGGTAATTCTATTCTTAATTTTTTGAGGAAACTTCATACTGTTTTCTATTGTAGCTGTACCAATTTACATTCCCACCAGCAGTGTACGAGGGTTCGTTTTTCTCCACAGCCTCTCCAACACTTGTTATTACTTGTCTCGTTGAGAAAAGCCATCATAACAGGTGTGAGGTGGTATTTCATTATGGTTTTATTTTGTATAGCCAAGACATGGAAACAACTAAGTGTCCTTCAATAGGTGATTGGATAAAGAAGATGTGGTACATATACACAATGGAGTATTACTTGGTCATAAGAAAAGATGAAATGCTTCCATTTGCGACAACACGGATAGATCTTGAGATTATCAGGCTAATAAGTCAGACAGAAAAAGTCGAGAACCATGTGACTTCACTCATATGTGGGATATGAAACTGAAAGCCACAAATGGATAAGACAAACAAACAAAGAAAAAAAAAATCTCATACACAGATAACCATTTAGTGGTTACCAGAGGGTAAAATGGGATGGTAGAAGAGGGAAAAGGGGATCAAATATATGGTGATGGAAGGAGAACCAACTCTGGGTGGTGAACACACAATGCAATATATAGATGATGTACTATAGAAGTGTGCACTTGAGACCTATATAATTTTACTAAACAGTCATCCCAATAAGTTTAATAAATAAAAAACATTGTAATGACAAAAAAATGCAAGCCATAAATGACATAAAAAGGTTCCATTGCTTCCCATGAGGCTTCAGCTCTAAGTCAGAAAACCTGTTTCTAAATAATGGCAGTGGCTGGTGTCATGGAGTTGGTTTGAATTTCATAGGCAAAAGGCAGAGAATAGTCATCAAGAGCTACCTAATTTTTAGCTGGATTACAGATTCTCTTACAGTTTAGTAATGATGTTCTTATGTTCTCAGATGGGGCAGTGACGGTATGGAAATTATCACCTCATGAGTTCTAGCGGATGGGAAGTAAGGATAATTACTGAGCAAAGACACTTTGCATTTCATCTTGCTTCTGATAAGCTAAATTCAAAATGGTTTAAGGGGGTTGAGGCGGAAGAACGACTGCCTTTGTTTAGAGCAGTAAAAGATGTAGGCCCCATCCCTCCAGGGTTAATCACATAACCCTCCACCCTGAGACTATTGTATATCTAACTAGTTTGCCTGTGTGTATTTGTGTGAGGGTCAGTTATGGCTCTTATTTTTTCTGCAGGCAGGGAATGGAGATGTTAAAGAAGGCTCTCTGTCTTGTTGGAGATGTACTGCTTAATACCAGTTTTGAGGCTCCCTAAATTATTCTTATTTATTTCTTGAGAATAGAAAAATATTAAAATGTATTTAAAGCTTAAAGTGAGACTCTAAGACTGTATGCTTTTCTCACGGATGTTTTTAAGATGCTGTATTTCAGATCATTACCTTGATTTTCATTATTATTCAATGATTTCTCTATGTATTATTGGCAACACATGAATAGACCGCTATGCTGAATCAGCAGAAAAGGTCCTTTTCTCCT
This sequence comes from Hipposideros armiger, assembly GCF_001890085.2. Classification (NCBI taxonomy): domain Eukaryota; kingdom Metazoa; phylum Chordata; class Mammalia; order Chiroptera; family Hipposideridae; genus Hipposideros; species Hipposideros armiger. The sequence goes on along the minus strand of NW_017731493.1, from coordinate 585,389 downwards.
CCTCAGGAGCCAGTGGACCATAACCTCCTCCACCTGCTATGGCACTTGACTTTGCTGTACCTGGAATTACTCTTTCCTAGACACTTGGTGGGGTAGTAACATAGTATAAATGTTGAACAAATCATCAAGGGGCTGAGCAGCTGCATCATTTGGGCTTTGAACCAGAACTCTAGCCCTTGGAAAAAATTACCTGCAGAAAATTATTGTCAACAGGTCCATTGAGATCACAGTGCTACTGCTTCTTGGATGCTCCAAACTATTGCAAACCTGGAAACTAGGAGGTTAGCTATTGTTTTTTTTTCTTTTTTGTAATATGTTGTGAAAATAAACAGAGACAGAAAACTATGTATAATATGATACAAAAATGTTTGCAAACCATAAAGGAATTATATGCATAATATGCAAACAACTCTTAAAACTCAACAATAAGGAAACAACTCAATTAAAGACATAAATAAATATCTCACCAAAGAAGATAGACAGATGGCAAAATGAATTTACATATATATAAAATAAAAAAATAGAATCATATTTCTTTATAATAAATCAGGTACACGCAATGATAGAGGCTGAGAAGTACCGAGATCTGAAGTTGGCAAGCTGAAGATTCAGGGAAGTCAAAGATTATGTCAAGTCTGCGTCCAGAGGTCTAAGAACTAGGAGACTCCATGGTATATGTTCTAATCTGAAAGCCGGCAGGCTCAAGAACAAAGTAAGCCCATGCATTAACGGGTCATGGCTCCCGCTGCCTGCATTTACAGGAGGAAGCATGCCTATATGATACTGCAGTGATGGCTACATGACATTATGCATTCATCAAAACTTACAGAACTTTACAGCAGAAAAAGTGTACCTTGGTGTAAAAAATTTGTTCTAAATAAGAAATAATTTAAGGAATTTGGATCCCAGGGTGAAATGTAGACTGTGATTTTTAAAATCTAATTATGTTATAATATATGCCATTACCTCATTGAAGGGGTTGGATGCTGACCTAAGAAACTTTGGAAATTAGTGAAGAATGTGAAACTTCATTTTATATTATCCATATAAACTTATGCAAGTACTGTTCTCTAGTTGATAAAGTTGTTTCCTATTGGGGTGGATACAGATTAACGTATATAAAACAATTCAGAAACAATCCATTCCCCAAAATTCCAGCCTCCCTTACTCCTGCTCTTGTTTTTGTTTGTTTTTTCCCATAGTGCTAACAATCTTCTAAAACATTGGATTACCTTTTTATTTATTATGCTAATTGTCCATTTTCCCCCCTATTCCAATGTGAGCTCTACAGAATCAGGCATCTTGGGCCTAGATCATAGTAGGTTCTCAATAAATTTTCTTGAATCATGTTTTAATTGAACTGAACATACATTGTTAAGCGTCAAAGTAATGTCCACTGGAGACAATACAACAAAACATGTTTAATATCGAGACTCCAGAGCCAGCTCACCTAGAAATGAGTCCTATCTCAACACGTACTTCTCTATGATCCTGGGAAAGTTACTTAAAATTCAGCTAGGGAAACCATCATGGTATATGATTAAAAAGCCGGTCCAAATATTTCTTAATCCTTCCACTCATATACTTACATTTCATTTTCTTTGGGGAGTAAGACTACAATTTTTTTCTCTACCATTAATTTTTAGGTCTATTAAAACCTATGCTGAGGCAGACAGGAAAAAATTCTATGAGAGATTTTAAAGATGTATCTCTAAAGGCTTTTTAAAAATCGATTAAAAAAAATAATCCTAGAATCCTTGGAGGTGAGAGAGCTAATGTTTTAGTTGACTTTACCTACATCAGAGTTCAGTTGCAGCAGTATTCCTGCAAGAGCAGCAGTGTAACAAGTAGATCAGTCAGCAAGGTTATTTGTTGAGTAAGCTTCCAAATGGAAAGTTTTGGTTTTCTGATTTAGCATACATAGGCAACACTCACAGTATTGTGGAAATAATGGGTTGTTCTCAAAATTGAGCTCAGCTGGTAGTGATTATCGTAGATTAGAATGGGGGAAATCAAATAGCCAATTCTAAGGATAAAGTTAGCAGAAAATTATTGATTCTCTACTAACCACTGCATTCTGAAGACTGAGTGTCCAAGATTTTATCAAATGTACTTAAACTACCTTATTCCTCTAAAATTGATAATAAAATATATCTGAGAAAGGAAGTGTTAGCTGTTTTGAAACAGTTTCTAAGTTTAAGTATTTTCCAAGGCATTTATGTATATTAAGTACTAACAGTAGTTAAATCTGATGAATTAAAAAAAATAGAAATAAAATAAATACTATCTATATCCTTGGCCTGACTGATAAGATAACCACAGCCAAATGATATGAAGAAGAAATAAGCCTATAAATACAAGGCTGGATGATAAATCCTCTGGAATGAAACTTGATAGAAAGAGAAGAATTTCAGTAAAATATTAATCCATAATCAAATTGTTGTTTCCTTGCAAATGTGAATCAATGTTGCTCGCTATCACACATAGCACCAAAATGGTCTTTACATCATTATGCCACCAACTATTCGCCTTCTAACTTTTCAAGACCCTTGTCCTCTCTGACCAGTTCAACCACAACAGCAGCTTAGTGCAAAATAATTCCAATGGTCATTTAATGTAGATGATAATCCTGAATGATTTGGGCTCCAGTGGGGAGACCCATGATGCCATCATCTCTCAACAGTATCCCAGAGAGAAGCCAACAACAATATCTATATTCCTCAAATACTTCCTGAGTGACCTGTATAGCTATCCCTCAGATGCTGAGACAGAAACTGAAGGACCAAAAAAGAGTAATAGAGTCTATCTGCCCTTAGGTTGTCCATAGTCTTGTAAAGGAAAAAAGGGTGGGAGTACATATTAACAATAATGATACAGTGTGCTATGTAACAATAGAATTGTGTGCAGTGACTTTTACAAAGCAGAGATTGTATTTAGCAAGTCAGAGACTTTTGAAATCTTCCAAGGAAAACGTAAACACATTTTTAACTGATGAATAAGAGTTTTATAGCCAACAGTCTGAGAATAGTCATTCCAGAGAAAAAACAGCATTGACAAGGCATAGAAGGGATATTCAGCGTTTGGGTATTTCTAGAGCATAAAACCAGAGATAAGGCCAATACTCAAGATTCCTATCTTTTGGCACTCTAAAAAAAATATGACCTGGTTGGAAATTAGTGACTGAAGTTATTTGAACCTGAGTGGGAGAGGAGCGGATTATGGTCAGATAATCATTTCAGAAAGAACACGCTGGCAACAGTGTGGATGATATCCCTTAGGGAAGTAAGGCTGAAAACTGATGAGTTGCAGTCCACTTCAGTGGTATGGTGACAGGTGAGGAATGTTTGAACTAAAGCCATGAAAGTGGGGATGGAGAGGAAACAGAAATTTTGAAATCAATTGAAGAAATTCAACTGACAGGACTTGGTGATTAATTGGCTACTCAGGTGAATTATAAAGGAGAGAGAAATCCGAGAGACCCTTCAGGACTTCGTGTACTGTATTAGTAAGGAATTGCCTTCGATTGGCTGGTAACAGATACCAGAAATAACAGTGGTTAAAAGAAGCAGTAGTTTGTTTCTCTCTTAGATGAGCCAAGGGTAAAGGTAAGCATTCCAGGCCTAGATCATAGCAACACAGTGTTAGCAGAGACCCAGGCTCCTTCATTAGAATTTGTTTTATCCAAGATGGTTGCTGGAGTTCAACTCTCATTTCCAGGCAAGGAGCAGGAAGTGAGAGAGCCCAAATGAGCACATCCCAATCTTTTCTTTCCCTTTTAAAAGGCCCAGAGAATTCCCACTTAACAACTGCCACATGTATCTGTTTGTATCACATCCAGGGGCAAGGGTGGCTGGGAAGTGTTATATATTATCGGAACAATTTTCCACTCTGAATACATTTAGCATTGGGTTGATAAAGAAAAAGGAGAAATGGATATTAGATGGACAATTACTTTCTTTACAAGTATCTTGTAACCAACAAGAAAAAGTATACTAAAAAAATAGGCGTGAGATAGAGAAGGGAGGAGGAGGAGTTAATACATTTACTTTTGCATATGGAATACACAATCAATATTGGTCAGGTAGACAAATGTCCAATGGACAATTCAACTCTTGGTTTAAAAAGAAAAGTAGAGTAAGCTATATTGACTGGAGAATCATCTGGTAGTCTGAAAATACTAAAGATAAGCCAAGATTTCCTGCTCTCATCAATAGTATTAGAGCTGAAATTGTAATAATGGAGTCAGCTATAATAACCACATTCAAGTACATACACCTCCTCAGAAGGGTGGTTTTTATTGGATTTGAAGTGTCATAAGAAACATATAAAATATTCTGAAATACAAAATAGGCTAAGGTCAATCATACCTTCGGCTCTTAGGAAAGTATCATCACCATGAAACAGGATGCCTCTGGCTCTTTTTTATTAACTTGTGTTATTAAATATTTTTAGAGCACCAAGCTCTAGGCACTGGACTGACAAAAGGAAAGTCAAAAAAGGATCCATGTTACTCAATAAACAATGACTCAGTTCTACCCTGTTATCAACCAGCATGGAAATGAAAATAAGTAGCTTAATACCTTGATATCCTCATTCTTGTCAGAAACTTTTCCAAACCTATGGCATGCAACATCAAAGCACAGTTATGTGTCTGGCATGTGTGGAAATTCCTATGATTATTTTGAATATCCCACTGTTTCAAAGAGCCAAAGCACTCTTTTTTCTAAATTGCATATTGGAGATAGTTGAATATATATTGTATATTTTTGTTGATATCTTATGAAAGAACTGCCTATGATTATAGAGATGATTTTTCAATGGAGACTATAAGACACAAGGATACAAACAGGTTTTCTTGAATGTTTTCCTTATGGAATATTAAGCTTTGTATTACCTAAAAATTTTACAACTAAAATGCTTTCATGTATTACATGTTAATTTGTTTGATAAGCTATTCCAGTAGACTAACTACAGTTTTGTTCTCTTTATAACATCCTCATTTTCTAGTATATTTCTTGCATTTCACTTATTTTCTATAAACAAGGCTGGTGTAACAAGTCTCAGATGTAAAGGTCACAACTTGATTAGGCTGCTTCCTAGGATAAAATCATTTGGTCTTTCAACAAGGTTTGGGTTTATTTTCAGGCTGAATTACTGGAGAGCCCAAATTCTGTTTTACTGGCTTATCGAATTTTGGAAGTGCAAGAAATTTTAACAAAATCATTCTATTTCTCAGGAAACGGTCCTCTCTGTGCTGGGATTACAATTCAAAAGTTCTGAGTTATTGACACTAGAACTAGTGCTAATTTTCAGAAATCATTTAAATGGGCCCTGTGAGTAAATAAAAGGAAATACATATTTGAGTGTGTGTGTGTGTGTGTGTGTGTGTGTGTGTCTAAATTCCATAACTTGGGAATTCAAAATGAAATGATATTTTCCAGTTACACAAGATAAATGCATTCTTTTTTTCTGTTTTTGTTTACTGTTGACTTCAGTAATATTGAACAACCAGGCTGTCCTTTAAAGTATAACTGTAATCCCCTCATACTAGCAAATGGCTTCCCCAATCTTTTTAATAAAATAATCTCTTTGGTAACATCATACTTTAAAGCTTTAACACTGTAGTATTTAAGGAATTAAGTAGAATCTCTCTGTAAAATCCCTGATAAAATTTGTAACAGTCGTGTGCTTCAATCGTTATATAATTTTTCCCTTTTAAGTAAATTCTTTCTAATCCTCAGGATGACATTTATAAACTCTTAGGACTATACCTTTTGAAAAGGGATACTTTATTCCTTATTAAATACATTTTCAAGAGCTATTCCTCAAATAGATGATCAAGTGAGATAAAGTAGAAAAGGTTAAGAGAAAAATATTTTTTTTGTTACTCATCAGCTATGAGCCCATGTGTTTATCTGTTACATGAGTTGGGTTGAAAAAAATTTTACATTCTCAAATACATACTTATCTTCATGCAATTTAACAAAAATAAGCCTAATTGATAAAAAAATGAGTCACAAAGTTGAGCACCATTTTAAACCTCAACGGAGTAGAAAGCCTAGTTTAATTTTATTGATTAATTCCATGCTACCCTTTGGTTTCAAACTTTGTGATTAAAATGACCTATCAAATATTTTATGTTTTTTTTGTCATTGTAAGAAAAAATGGAATATCAACCATAATTAACATTTCTTAACTAATTAAGGACTTCATAGTGTCACTATGCTGTAGTTTTACAGTCATTCTCATGGTGTAACACTCTATATATGTAGATGAAGAAGGTGCAAGAAAGGCACAGGTACATTTTTACTCCATTTGTAAAACCTGTATTTCTTTTATTATATAAATTTTTGTGCACATTTGTTACTTTTGCACTTGTCCCTTTGACCTAAAATTAAAGCTAAAAGACATTTCAATAAAGTTCATTGGTCACTGAGTTTGAGGATGTTGGCAATATCTGCAAACAAAATAATAGCATATATTTTATATACCTACAGTTCCAGAGTAATTACATACTCAGATTAAAGGGATAATGTCTGTTCATCTTCTGCTGAGGTTTATCTTAATAACTGTTCTTTGCTTTACTTGGATAGAATATTAATGAGGTTTGTTGACCTATTTCTGCATTATTTTTACCTCTGTTAAGATTCATCATCCTTAAGGTAGTTTTACCAACAGTCTCCATGTTTCTTGTTCTGAAATTATCAGAAATGTAACAGCTAGACATTTGAGTTTGAATGTCCAGTGTCCTGCCTTGTCATATGAAAAAGACTCAAGGAGAAATTAGCTGACCACATATAAAAACATATTATGCTGCAGATGAGGGAAAACCCATGTACATATATGCAAGACTTTTACACAATGGATAGGCCCTGGAAGGACTAATTTTCTAAGAGAGAAAGTAACAAACAAAAAAATGCCAGCTGAGTACAGCACTTGGGTATCTTTGCAGCATTATTTTCCGTATTGTACCTACTGCTATAATTGGAAGTGAGAGCTATCAGGGTTCAGAATTTTCCTCCTGATAGATGCCTTTTTGACATCCATGTTCATTCTACCTAAACTACCAGCTTTTGCTTCTAGTGCTGCAATCTTCCCAAAGAGCTTTTAAACATTTCATCTTTCTTTGAGCCTCAAATACAATGCTTTAAAATATTTTGAGCAAAAAATACAGCCATGTTTTGTTCTTATGCTCATTTAGAATGTAAAGTATCCTTTTTGGAGTCATTTAGGGCTAATGGTTCCAGGATTTTTTTTTTTTTTTTGCATATTTTGAGAGACTTCCAGTACATTTCAATTACTCCTCCAACTATGCAGCATCTTCATTACAAGAGCATCACAAGGGAAAACAATTTGATCTTATTAGAATCCACAGATTCAAAATAGAAAACTGTACTGAGAAAACAAAAGATTATGTGTCAGGCTATTTTTCATGCATAGAGAGCACACATTTTAAGCCTTGTACAAATGAGATCATAGGCATGAGAAGATGAAATCAGTTTCCTTTTTGAGTTGAGTCTTTTAGTAATTGTGTACTTACTCAAGTAGTTTTCATATTATTATATGCATACCTGAAATAAAAAAATAAAAAAAGAACAATGCCTTGAAAGAATACTGTGTGTTGGGCATACAGTGAGACTATGCAGACATTTCCTGAGAGTCAATCAAAAGAGCGCATATGAGGCTTCATAACATTAAAATATTTCCAGCTTTTCTCCCAGGGCAGAGAAAGGAAAAAGTAAAGTCATCATATGACAAATATTTAAATTTAGAGTTGATGAAAAAGTCAAGAATTCTGAGTGGTCTCTAGTGTGTTTTTTGAGTTAGGATTTTACTTCCACTTAATGTTGAACTTCCCCCCTTCTTATATCCTCAATGACTGGTTACATATATAAATATGAAATAAAAGATTAACTACCACATTTGAAAACTTAGAAGTCCATTAATTCAAACTCTGAAGGCCTGAAATGATGAAGACAAAATATTAATTATAAAGATGAATAATATAAATATAATTGGAATGAATTCACAAATACATAAATGTAAATACAAAGTATAAATCTTTTAATTTTTTGCAAAGAACTGATCTAACCTGTCATTATGTTTTTAATATGAATATATGCTATGAATAGCCCTACATATGTATAATGACTTTCCTTTATTGGACACTAGTAAACATTTCAGAATGTTTTTGCTATCTCAGAACTCAGAAGGTAGCAGGAGTGGAGCTGTGGAGCTACATATGTTTTATTTACAACTCTCAGCAGGAGCCCACACTCTATGATCTGTAGAATTGATGTAATCCCAGGTCACCTCAAATGCAATGCTGTACTTATAAGACAAGGATAGAAACTACAGAAGGACGGGATAACAGTCGCATTATACACATCTGACCCCCTTTAAAAATGGAATTTGGTTGAATCCACCCAGGGATGCCAAAAAAAAAAAAGAGAAAGAAATGGAATTTGGTTGGATTATAGTGTGATAGGAAGAGGCAACATTGAAATGACACTGGGGAGTATTTTGTAATGTCAAGCAAGGCTTTAAAAACCTTGTATTGCCAGCCCCTAATGGAATGGAAATTACCATGTGATCAATGAAAACTCTTAAGAGTCTTCAAACCTACTTGTCCCTCTCTGGTCCATAAGAACTTGAAACTCCTAGCAGCCAAAGCTATACGAGAGATGACTCCAAGACAAGTAAAAGAAAATAGTGAGACACAGAAACTGTGAGCAAATATTGCAGGATGTCATGGAGACACAATCTTGATCCCACCTGAGATGGTGGGGATTTCTCCAGACCTGGAAGAGGAATGCCTATCTGCCTCAGAAATACCAGTCAGAGAAAATGGGGTCCTCAGTCTGCCATCACAAATATCTCCCCCTAGTTCTTAGCTGCCCCCAGCTAAGGACTCCCTCTCTATACCTCACAAGCAATACAAACCACCAAATAAAACCAGAGGAAAAATAAACTTTCCTCTTTCCCTTTTGATAGAACTATTTTTTAAGAGAACACCAAAAACATCTAAAAGATACTTAAGTGACAGTAATAGAATCCCAGGCTTTCTTTGTAGGGATTAAGAAACAAATGAGGGAAAAAATGCACCTTCATTTTATTTTATTTTATTAATTTTTTTCTTAAAGATTTTATTGGGGAATTGAGGGAGGGGAACAGCATTGGGGAATCAGGGAAGGGGAACAGACAAGTTGCTGTCCCTTTGTTCTTCAGTCTAGTTGTGGAGGACGTCGCTTCACTGGCCCATGTTGGTGTTGTGATCATTGTGCTCTTCCCAGCTGAGGCAGTCACTCGCCGGCCATTGGACAGCCACTCATGGCAGCTCATGAAAGCGAATGCCAGCTGCCAGCCAGCCCCACTGCAGCCTATGCCGTCGCTGGTGACTCATGGCAGCCCAGCTCCAGATTGAGTTGCTGTTCACCATCTTAGCTGTAGAGGTCGCAGTATCACTGGCCCTCATGTAGGATCTGAACCGAAGTCCTGCTGCTCAGAGCTGGCATCCCAAGCCAATTCTTAACCAGTGCACCACTCTGCCTTGAACCTTCATTTTAAACTGACCTGATCCACCTGGCTCTTCAATAATTGGCAGCCTGTGGAGACTGGAGCTGAGTGCACACTGTATGGCATTAGAGTATCAGGTGGTCTGTGAATATTAAAGTAAGTGTAAATTGGCCACATGAAGCCCCTTTATTAACAGGAAGATACAAACACAGTCATACACTACGTTCTTGCAAACTTCGGGATGAGTGCACAGACACACTGACAATGGTCTTGCCTGAGAAAGTCACTCAAAGGTGAATAGAAACACACCTGACAGCAGAATCAGCTTAGTTTGTAGTTGAGTTTGACCACAGAGTCCTCTTTGGAACACAGACTCTGGGCCATGAAGAGTTCTAGAGATCACGTGTTACTCCAAAGGTGTTCAGCACCTTGGCAGAACTGGATATTTACATATTGTTTGTGCTAGAGATGTGTTGCCATTCTGGTGAACCCCATATCTTGAGTGTCACTAAAATTCACCAAAATAATTTCCAACAATCTTTATGTTGATATTCCCTCTGGTGTACACTCAGATAATGTTACTTGAAACCCCTTGCTGGTAAAGCCATGTGCTTAGTTGTTTCAAGCACCTGTACCTCAGATGTGAACTAAGTTAGCTAACACAACATGTGTATTCCACTTTTTTTGCCACAGAACTTTGAAATAAACTACCAATATGATATTTATGCAAAGATTATGTAGTACAAAAAAGGGGAAACTTATTCTGAATAATGAAATAAAATAAGTCCAAAGAAGGAAGAAAATTAATAATATACAACCTATAATATCAGGGAGATTCAAGGGTAAATTAAATCTATCAAAGGGAAAAGTCTGAGATTTAAAATAGTGCCTCAAGGGCCAGCTGAGTGGCACATTGGTTAAAAGGTGGCTTGGGACACCAGCTCTGAGCAGCAGGGCCCCAGTTCGGATCCCACATGAGAGGCAGTGACGCTGTGCCCTCTACAGCTAAGATGGTGAACAACAGCTTGACCTGGAGCTGGGCTGCTGTGAGTCACTGATGATGGTGTAGGCTGCAGTGGGGCTGGCCGGCAGCTGGCCTGTGCTTTCGTGAGCTGCCGTGAGCTGCCGTGAGCGGCGGTCCAATGGCTGGCAAGCGACTGCCTCATCCGGGAAGAGCGCAATGATAATACCAACGTGGGCCAGTGAAGTGACATCCTCCACAACTAGACTGAAGAACAAAAGGACAGCAACTTGTCTGTTCCCCTCTCCCAATTCCCCAATAAAATCTTTAAAAAAAATAAATAAATAGTGCCTCAATTGAAAAACAAAATAATCAAATTTAAATGTGCAATGGGGACCTTAAAGAATTACTAAGATACTATGAAAAATTAAGCCAATTAATTCAAAGAGCAGTTAGAGGAACTCTCCCAAAACACAGCATAAAAGAGGAAGAGATAAATAAAAGGGGAAAACAAGAGAAAAGACATGAGGGGTTCAGTATACATGTAATAGGAAATCCAGAGCATGAGAACAGAGTAAGGAATATTTAGGGGATCCAAGATTGATTATTTATTCAACAATTATTCATGCTTATAATTAAACTCAAGAAGTTTAATTTTAATGCAAAATGTGAATAATGATTGTCACTCCAGATCCATATTGTCCAATATGGTAGCCACATGCTACAATTGGCTATTGAGCACTTAAAATACTATGTCTAGTTCAAATTGAGATGTGCTGTCAACGTAAAAGTCATACAATTTTTGAAGACTGAGTATTAAAACAAGAATACAAAATATTTAATTAATAATTTTAACATTTATTACATGTTGAAATAATTATATGTTTGATACGTGGAGTTAAAATATATTACTAAAATTTATTCATCTGTTTCTTTTTACTCTTTCAACATATCTATTAGAAAATGTTTTTATTGGACAATACTGCCCTAGACAATACTGACTTGCTTTGGAGACATTCTGTTACTCTTATTTAGAATTATTTTCAAAGCCTTGGGGCACATTCCTGGAAAAACTTCAGAAGCAAACCTCACTTGAATGTGGACTGGATCTTGGAAAATAGTCAAAAGTCATTTTGAACTGAACCTGTTAAATGAGGTGGTGATAAAACTGGGTAACATACTAGGGGTCAAAAATAAGATTCGAAAACTGAATTTTTGTAATTTTGGGTGACTTGTAAACTGGATTATAGCACATCTCTTCAGATTTCAATTTCCTTTTCTATAACATGAGAAGTTTCTACTAATCTATTTTGAAGGCTCTTTCAGCTGTCTTAGAAATTTTGTAAATAATTTCACATTAGCCTTAATGGTATGAGATTGTGATGTTGGTTTTGGAAACCACTGAAATACCTAAAGAATCATTTTAGCCATGCTCAGATGGATTGATGGCACTTGATTCTACACTGAGAATAAAGACTTTAACCACTATAATAGAAGCCCACTAAGGGAAGCATTTCCTATTCTTTCTTTCCTCTTGTGTATTTGATTTCGCTGGGCCCTTTCTTTGTAAATGAAATAAATACATGTGTAAAGGTTCACTTATACTCAAAAACTATACTTATTCATCCCTTTAATGAACTTTCAGATTTCACAAAAGTTTCTATAGTTTGATCAATAAAAGGTATTTCTTTGCATCTGATTTATTGAGCCTATATAGTCACACTTATATTTGTCTTACATTTTGATAATTATTTATTTGATGACTTTAACTATAAACATTTCAAGAAGAACTGAAAGCAATAAAATCATTTTAATTGGTAGTTAGAGAAAAGTCTTTCAAAGCTAGGTGAATGGATTTATAAAGGTAATAAATCCTTTGGTCTTTTTCCATGTGGTTCTGGCAGAGTTTGCAATAGGAAAATAAATAAAATTCTTTCACTGCAAATGTATCTGTTATGTCTCTGAGCAGGAATGTGCTTTTTAATGAAATACCGAATGTGCATATGCTGTTCTAGTCAAATAACCTAAGGGTAAAAAATACATATTCGGTCATAACCTCAAATGCTCTGAAGTTTTCCCCTCCATATTTGATGAAGTTTACTAAATCACATTTTTTTCAAGGACTCTAGGGAAAATGCTTTGTTTTTTAGAGTCTCTGTGTGTAATTTTTGTATTTTTGGCTGATCCAAGGTATTTTCATATGGCCTCTTGTGGATAATATGAAGCCAGTCCACAATGAATAAAAATGATCAAAGCCATTTGATAATAACTAATTTATTAAACATTAAATAAATATTTAATTCTGGATACAGTAATAGGTATTGCACCTGTGACTGGGAATTCTCTAACCCTGAAAATCAATTTCAATTTTACCTTTATGTGATGACTAAGCAACTTGGGAAAGCGATTCTTAGCATACATAGGAGCTCACAATGTATTATATTTGTTGAAAGAATGAACCATTGAACTATGTTGTAATAATAAAAATAACAAATGTTTATTAAGTGCTTGTTTTGTGCCAGATACTGCATAACAACATGACATAATTTAATATTCATAACAACTCTGTGAGTTATATATTACCAACTTGATACATGAGGAGAGGAGGCTTAGACAAGTTGGGTGATTGATGTATGGGCCACACAACTAGTAAATTATGATTCTGGGATTTGGACCCAGATCCAAAGAACAACAAGAAGTATCCTATGAAGCCACCTGACATTGTCACCATAACACCATGGTGTTCTGAAACTGTGGGTATGTGTCAAGACACATGTAGGTATGGTCCAGCTGACAGTAGATCACACTATCAACACGAAAGCTTGAGAATTGAATGGGATCACCAAAATGCGGTAGGCAAATGGGGTCAATTATATGGCGATGGAAGGAGAACTGACTCTGGATGGTGAACACACAATGTGATATATAGATGATGTACCACACAGGATTGTACACTTGAAACCTAGAGTAACTTTACTAACCATTGTCACCCCAATAAATTTTTAATTGAATAAAAAGCGGGGGGCCAGCCAAGTGGCTCAGTTGATTAAGAGCTCGCTCAGGAGTGTGAGCTCTGAGCAATAGCGGTTCTATTCCGGACCGAGCTGAGTTGCTGCTGAGCTGCCAACAGGTGGCAGGATGGCTCAGGTGTAAAAAAAAAAAAAAAAATGGTTCAGGCAATGAAGAATTTACTCAGACTAAGTTTAATACCTCAGGCAGACCAAAATATCCAATGCTAATTGTTATCAAATGACACTGTTTTACCATATAGTTCACAAAATTGAACATGCACAGGAAATCTGCATTGCCTTTCTATTGCTGCTGTAACAAAAGACCACAAACTTGGTGGTTTAAAACAATACACATTTATTATCTTACAGTTCTTTAGGTTAGAAATCCTAAAATGGAAGTGTCAGCCGAGCTGCATTTCTTTCTGGAGGCTCTTAGAGAGAATTTGTTTCTCTGACTCTCGAGTTTCTAGAGGCTACCTGCATTTCTTAGCTATGGCCCTTTCTTTATCCTCAAGAGTTTTCAAGCAGCTGTGGGCTGAGACTTTCTCATATCATATCATTCTGACCTTATTTCCATTGTCACGTATTTTATCCTGATTTCTTCTATTTCCTTTCTCCACTTTTAAAGCCTCTTGTGATTACATTGGGACCATCTGGTTAATCCAGCATAATTTCCCCATCTCAAGGTCCTAACTTTAATCACATCTCTAAAGTTCCTTTTGACATGTATAGTAACATATTCATGGGTGCCAGGGATTACAACATGAATTATCTTCAGGGGAATCATGATTTTAACTAACATATATACTAGATCAAGTATCAGTATCCTTCATTATCAGTATTCAGTGTCACTACCAGTGTTCATTATCACCATTCAGTATATTTCACTATTTGTCTTATGTTTCTTGAGTTTATGAGCTTTGTAAACTTGGTTACCTGAGAAACAGATTGGGATTCTGAGATTTTGGGGAGAGCATTCCTGGGATCAACACCAGTCAGTGAGAGAAGAACACAGGATAGAATTTGAACTGTGATGTATTCACAACAAAGGTCTTGACCAATCCCATGGAAGCTGTAGAGCTGGGGTGTTATCTTACTTGGAGGCAGGAAGCTTGAGCCTGGATACCCCTGTACCATCCAGTAATTGGATAAAGGCTGCCTCTCTAACCCTCCCCAGATCGGGTGGGCCTATGGAGTCCCTCGAAGGAACTCAGCTGAGATCCCTCAGTGATCAACGTTTCCCAGCACCTGGGGGACCGATTGTCTCCATCCTGAAAGAAGACAGCACGCCATCCACAGAACAATCTAAGCCAATTCAGGGGTAATACTTTATGCCATGTTTTATGCCACTATTCTTCATTGTAGAAAAAGCCAGGAGAAAATGTTTCAAGCTAAATATATTCATCAAAGAGCAATAGGACTCATTCGCCATAAATTAAGTTAAACTTAGTTTCTTGTTCTCTCTTGGCATAATCTATTCCCACAGGCACAATATTTTTCCTATTTTTTTCCTAGCTGCAAAATGATGCTTGAAATATAATTTTGTCCCTTAATCAGTGCTAATATATTTAATTAGATGAAGTAATAAATGATAGACACTTTACCAAAACAACAACAACAAATATCATTTTCAATGGTTCAATTACTCACCTGTATTTAAGTTATGAAAACGTGTTATCATCTTTTCTCCAGGATGGTTATTTAAATAATAAAGAGAAAATATTTTAAATGCTGTATTACTTGGATTCGTTATTTAATTCTACCAAATGCCCCTTTCTCTAAAATAGAAAACAATAATTTTCTATCTTACAGTTGACAGAGGGAAAATGATCTCACCCTTCTTTGCCTAGCTATGTCTATGTGAAGAGCCCCAGGACAGAACAGCAATAGAATAGGAATTAAGAGGCCCAGGGATTTGACATCCTTTGTGATTCATGAACAAAAATGGGAAAAATTTATATTTAGCATTTTTATCATTTTGGGAATCTGAGAAAAATTAGTTTGAGGGCCCTTTTCTCAGAAGCATAACTGTATTCAAAGTTCTGGAGACCCTGAAGCAATTTTTGGTCATTTTTCTATCTTCTAAGCAAAGATGCTAATCAGGTAGAAAATGCACCAGATAAGCTACATGTCAGAGAGAAAAAAAAAATCAAAGACTTCTCATGCTTAACTTTCACAAGAAAATTAAACATTCTTGACACCCTAGGTAATCAAGGGTTCTGAGAAGATACAAATCATTTTAAATTCCTTTACTATTTTCAAAGAAAAGAAAAAAGATATTTATTGATTTACTTTTATTCTCTCAGAGATAAACATTATGCTAAAAACCATAGCAACTTGACATTATAGCACACAATGGTGTCCAGTCGACCCGCCATATCTACAGTTGCTCATCTGCAGATTCAATGAACAGCAGATTGCAAACAGTGTGTTTGATCCTTGGATGTGGAGGGCCAACTGCATTCATTGCTCTGCGTCATTTTACATAAGGGACCTGAGCGTCCAAGGATTTTGGTACCTGCACGGATCATGGAACCAGTCCCCCACAGATAACAGAAAGACGGCTGCATTAGTCCCCTAGGGCTGTGGTATCTATTTCAGAATTAGATGGCTTAAAACCACAGATGTTTATTGTCTCCCAGTCCTCAAAGCTGGAAGCCCAAAATCAAGGTGTTGGCTCTATCTGAGAGCTCTGAAAAAGAACCTGTTCCATGCCTCTCTCCCAGTTTCTGGGAAAAACCAACAATCCTTGACATTCCTTGGTTTGTAGATAGCACTCCAGTGCTATCTGTCTCTGTCTTCACATGGTGTTCTCCCTGTCAGTTTCTGCGTCCAAATTTCCCTCTTCTTGTAAGGGCACCGGTCACATGGATTAGGGTGTGCCCTAATGGCCTCATCTTAACTTGTTACATCTGCAAGGACCCTATTTTCATAGACAGTCATATTCACAGATACCAGGATGTAGGGCGACAACATAACTTTTGGTGGGGTGGGGGGGAGTGGGGGGGTGGTCGGAGTGGAGGGAGGGGTGGGAGTGGGTACACAATTCAACCCATAACAAAAGGGAAGATTTAACCACAAGAGAAGAGTCAAAGATGTAGAGAAGAGTAGAGATCTCAGATCCAGGGAGGGAAAATGAATGTTCTAGGTACAGCCTTCCTCCTTACCTATGCTGTGATTTCCAGACCCGCAGCGGGGTGAAACCTGAGAACTTATTAGCAGTACAGAATCTCAGGCCTTATCCCAGACTAACTGAATCAGAATTTGATTTTACCAAAATCCTTCATTTATTCCAACACAGATATCTGGTTTGAGAAGCATGCTCCACAGCCCACAATCTAGAACTTTTTTAAATACATAATGCTATTAACCATTGCCACAAGCACACAATTTATGATTTTTTCCTTCTGTCTTTTCTAGCTGCAAAATGCCCCTTGAAAAAAGCCGATGTCTCTTACCAGTGCTAGTATGTTCAAATAGATAAGATATATAACTATAGAGAGACACTTTACCAAAGTTGCACAACAAATATCAGTTTCAATCCTGCATCAACATAAAAATGTACAGTGGCTCATAATAGTTTACTTGTCCCTCTTCTCTTTTTAGGATCTCTGAAATCCCTCTGTGAAATATAGCTTACAGCATCTTACAATGCTCTCATAGCCTGCACATACATGAATTTGGTCAAAGCCATTCATATAGATGCCACTTAAAAATAATTATTGGCACTGGCAGCACTACATATACTCTTATTGAATTTAATTGACATTGTAAATTTTTGTGAAAAAGATTATACACAATCATTTGCCACTAAAGCAGAAAGTTATTGAGTACTCAGCAAGTCACAGAAACAGAACAACAGGGTATCAATATGTCAATGAAGCAAATATGAATTATAGAAATAATTACAATTTCATAATTTTTTGCAAAGACCATATCCTTTATAGGGTCTAACATAGCAATCAATATACCTAGAACTTGTTGGAAAACAATTTGTTGACACTTCTTGGTAAGAAAAGGAAAGCGTTCTCATTAAAATTGGTAGAGTGCATAATGTTTGGTTTAGAATAAATTTCATTATTTTAAGAACTATTATATTGCCATGGCTCTTCATTACAGAGAAGATGCTATTTGGAGAAAATTAATGACTCTGACATAAAAAATGAGTCAGAGGAATTAAATATTGATTCAGAAGAAATTTGAGAAATACTTTGAACATTATTTTGCTTACATTTATTTTTTCATATAGGCATAACAATAACATATGATTAAAAACATGTCTAAATCCATGCAAAATAGTTCTTTCTTTAAGGATAATGTACAATGCTAAGAGATAAAGAACGGTATTGGAGCTGAAGCAGCAGTGGTTTTTCTAGTTTAGTGCTATATAATTGTCTTACAGACAATATCTTATATTTGATGAAATAAACCATTAACAAATATTATGACTTAGATCTTGGTTTAAATAGTACACTACTGGTAACAAAAACTTTGTCATATGAACAATATATATAATTATAAAATACAAATTCAACCAATTATCATAGCAAAGAAATCAATGTATATGGAAGATAGACTAGCACTCCTTATGAAAGCAAAGTTATTAAGAAAATTTAGAGACGAGGTTAGTGGCCTCTTAACCTTAACTTTAAATTAAGCTATTTTAAGACCAATATTAATTTACAAAAATCGAAGACTCTTCTCATTAGTCCTTAAAATATTTTTGTTTTCTTCCTGGTTGCCCATTAGAGCCTTTGCCTTTACATGCATAGGGGTGATTTTAGGAACCTGGGGACATAGGCTTAACTAATTCACCCATAATTGTTTCCTGTTAAGAATATTGAACACCAAGAATTGATACCAAAGAGAAAAAAAAGTGATAGTGTGTTAAAAGGGCCATGATTTAACTACAGCTTGCAAATGTGTACAACATCTCCAGAGGATTTAATGCACTTGTTGAGCAAAGCTTTTGCATTAATATTTAATTCCAAAGTTGAAGCAGGGGCTTGGTTCATTACAGATTTACATATATTACATACTTTGGCATGTTCGGGAGGCATTTAGTTATTACTCAGACCTTTGCTTTTTAAGGCATAATTTGCTGTAAAAATACGAGTTAGGTAAAATGTTTCTAACATTCATATTGTCTTTTTTAGTGGACATAACACTGCAGCCATTTATGCTTTCCCTTATCTTCCCCATGTGTCAGTTAAAGACTAAAGTCTTCCCCCTTATATAGAATTTTTATTAGGGGTTCTTAAAGACAGCCTATTATACCCACATGAGTTTAGAACTGGACAAAGTTGAATTTCACTCCTGGGTGCAGCGTTTAATTAGTTGTATGATTCTGGATACCTAACTTAGCCCTCTATGTGCCTCAACGTCTTTGCCTATAAAATGGATATATAGGTAACTATCTTCTAAAATGGTAAGATACACACATAACACATACACACACACACACACACATACACACACACACACTCTACATATAGATAGAGAGAGAGAGAGAGAGAGAAAGCCCCTAGCTTTCAATAAACAGTAGCTAACTTTTATTACTGTTCAAATTACAATATAGGATTTTTATGCCCTAAAGTACATATACATTTATTTATCAATTTGTCAATAAGATATAAGCACTATTAAGGTAGAGATTATGTCAAATTTTTCTCATATATATGTCCTTAGCACCTAACACATAGTATATACATAATTAACCTTTTTATAATGAATGGATGAATTAGTATTTAGAGCTAATGAAGTGAGCATTTAGCAGAAGTTGAAGAGATAACACAAGCACTTTCTGACACTGCAGTCAGCACATGGCTCTTACATGAACATCTTCAGCTTTTCTTTAGTTTTCCCATTTATAAGAGAGCTCTGTGTCCCAGAACTTGTGATTTGGTTCTGTGACTGGGTGAGTGAGCTTCTCTTCAGTGTTGGAAGGAGTAGTATGAACACTGAATATCAGCATGACACTGGAAAAGTCACATTCTCCATGATTCTAAACATCTAAGTCTATAAAATGACAGATTTAAACTAAGTCATTGGTGTTACAATATTTTCTTAACATAAGAAACTTTTGCACAAAAGTAATCTCTTGTAGAACTCTACTATTGGGTCTTCGGAAAAGTCATGACATATTTTGTCTATGGTTTTTAAAGGTCATTTATTTATATAAAGAACAAAGATCAATCAACGCTATATTGCCCATTTTGCTCGATAACCTTTTGTCAATTTTCAGTGAGCTTCATAATTCCTCGTTCATAGAAGGACCTGTCTTTATTTGCGAAAAACTGAACAAGGTGCTGATTTACAGCCTCATCTGAATTGAACGTTATACCACACAAGGAGTTTTGAAGAGAGCAAAACAAGTGGAAGTCTGATGGCACAAGGTCAGGCACACAAGCTCCAATAATTTTTGACGGGTGATTAAGCTTGTGTGTGGTCTCACGTTGTTGTGATGGAACACAACTCCTTTACGATTAAAGAGCTCTGGACATTTCTGGATGATGGATTCATTCAAACTGTCCAATTGCCAACAGTACATATTCAAATTGATTGTTAAGTTCCTTGGTAGGAGCTCAAAAAACAAGACACCTTTAAAATCCCACCACACTGAGAGCATAACCTTCCTCTGATGAATGTCTGCTTTCAATGTCATTTGAGGCGAATCATCACGTTGGGACCAAGACCATTTGTGCACCACATTGTTGTAAACAATCCACTTCTCATCACCAGTTATCAGTCACTTCAAAGAAAAGTCATTTTTCTCATGTTTAATGAGCATATTGCAGATGTTCATACGTGCCATCAAATGAACTTCTTTGAGTTCATGCGGAACCCAAATATCGAGCTTGCTTACATATGCCAACTTCTTCAGGTGGTCGTGAACACTTGAATGATGGATGTTCAATGTCCCTGCAATCTCTCGTGTCATATAATATGGGTTTGACTTGATCAATGCCTTTAGTTTATCGTCATCAACCTCGGGGCCCCCCCTGACCAAGTAGCATCATTGAGATCAAAATGACCAGCACAGAATTTCATGAACCATCATTAGCATGACGTTATTGTAGAGCATTGTCACCATAAACTTTATGCAACTTTTCACAAGCTTGATGCGCATTCTTCCCTTTATGGAAATAAAACAGTAAAATATGGCAAAAATGCACAGTTTGGTCTTTCATCTTCAACTTGTTATAAAATCTCCAAAATTCAACCAAATCACTCAATTTTTTTTAGAATGAAGCTATAACTGTCAGCTGTCAAACGACATAGGAATAATATAGATGCAAATGACTCTAGTACTTCCAAAATGAACTAGTGCCATCTGTTGCAAACATGTGTCATGACTTTTCCGAAGACCAAATATATAAAATTGATAGAACCAGAAGTGGTGCATGAAATGACTATATGTCTATGAGTGTATGGGCGTAGAAGTTTTTGCCCATCAAGAGAGGCAGAAAATACAGTCCATCAAACCTCCTTTGAGTCGTGCTGCCCACTTCCTTGTCCCACCCACTTTGACCTTGCACACGTACTTATCAGACTCCAAGACAAGACAACTCTGAAATAACACTAGAGATCCACTGATCAAAGTTCGAAAATGGATAAGATGAACACCGGGTTCTCTACTTCTGCCTTAATGCTTTATGAAGTTGGAATTTTGATGTTCAAAAAACTCCCTATTCCTGTCTTCACCCATCACTTTTTGAAAACTGAAACAAATAAATGAAAAGAATATGATTAAAGACATTCTCTCTGTTTCAGAACATTGTGGTAGAAGTAAACTAGAAAAGACTGAAACAGGACAATGAGCAAGAGGCTGGACTTAGAGCCCCTGGGGTAACAGGTTTGTGCTCCTCACTGGCTCAAGTTCAGATTGAGTCACATTGAGTTTGTAGCTATCCCATGTTATCACTTTGATAGCTTCATTATAAGTAACAAATCAATAGAATTGAAGCAGACATCTTTTAAACTCATGGTGTGACTGAAATGACCAGCTGTTTGGCTGAACTGACGGAGCTGCCTCAAGTATAATGAAGACACAGCCTGAGAATTACTGAAAGGTTAACAAAGCTTTGACTTTTCCTAGTCCAGAAAAAAAAAAAAAAGTAAAAGAAGCAAGAGGCATGTATATGTGTAATGCAAGGAATGATTGGTAGAGCACTAATCAGCCAGAGAGCAATCCATAGCGTACATAACAAGTCCCAGGTACATTCTTGACTTCAAGGAAACACCTCTCTGTTTTGAAAGGTGATTTAAAATAAAGATATGTTGGGACTGGCCAAATGGCTCAGTTGGTTAAGAGTGTGAGCTCTGAGCAACAGGGTTGCTGGTTCGATTCCCACAGGGGCCAGTGAGCTCCACGTGAGCTGAACTGCTGCTGAGCTGCCAAGTGGCAGGATGGTTCAGCTGGTGAGAGCACGTGCTTCTAACAAGGTTGCCAGTTCGACTCCCACATGGGATGGTGGGCTGTACCCCCTCCCGCCCCTGCCCCCAACTGAGATTGAACATGGCAACTTGAACTGAGCTGCCGGGAGCTGCCGATGGGCGGACGGATGGCAATTGGACTTGGAGCTGAGCTAGCTGCGCCCTCCACAACTAAGATTGAAGGACAACAACTTGGCTGTTCCCCTTCCCCAATTCCTCAATACTGTTACGCTCCCCCAATTACCCAATAAAACCTTTAAAAAAGAAAAGAAAAGAAAAGAAAGACATGACATGTTGGTATGAGAAAGATGAAGGGAAAGGCTAATTTAAGACTAAAAAGTGAAAACTACTGCAATCAATACATGATTCATCACAAAATAATCTTAGTTGTTACAATGTAACATTAATTTAGATACTGTTAAGTTTCATGTGTATATCAATATTAACTTTTAACATGAAGCAAAAAGAAAAATGAGTTGTTGAAAAATGTGTTAATATATCACACACCTGCAAACATACAATCTATTCCAAAGCCAAAGAACATTTCTTTACCTCACTCTTTTAGCACTGCTTTGTGACCATTTATATTCATACATCAGTCCTGGTAACTTTGGAAGAAGCGGTTCCAAATTCCCCTTTGCTTCATTATAAGCATGGAACAAATCGTCTTACTTGTTTTCCAAAAAAGGCAGACATTTTTTTGCACAGTAAAAAACATAGATTAAAGCATGGGAATTTTATTCAAGGAATACTGAGAAATAGTCATGCATCGATTAAAGAATATAACATATGAAATCACTTTCTTAAAAGTCATATGATCAAAACTTAAAAAAAAATAATCTTCCATAAACAAAAGCAACATCATAAAAGTGAATGATGTATTTAATATTATTGGTAAATTAGGACTCTTTCAGACAAATATAAACAATAAAATAGCATGTTATTGTGAATTATTATCCACTATGATGTATTTATAAAGTGATGGCAGTAAAAAAATAGTAGGTATGAAAACAGTATAATCCCAAAATATCCTTGTCCACTTTATATTTATCTGTAGCATTTATATCCTTATACTTCATTATTTCTAAGATCATTTATAGCATTTTGTTTATTTTTCTTCCCTCTCACTATAAAATAGGTATCTTATTATAATACAATTTTGCTGTTTTGTTCGTTGATGTGTCCCCAACAATTTTTTTAAATAGCTTGTACGTAATAGGTGACAAATGGTAGAATAAATAAACTGATATGTGGCAACATGTGCCAAGAGATATCCTAGTTAATTTCCTTGAGCATAAAGAGAGAATTCTTTTGAACTCAAGACAAAAAGATCAACTATGAGGGGGATAAAATTAACCTGGACTCATATTCAAAAAACACTTTAATGCTAGGAGACAATGAAGAGATTCCTATAAATGGCACAGGGGACACTAAGATTTAGATTGTGATAGAGAAGCTTATATCTTAGGTATAAAGGCTAACTGTCTTGCAAATAATTATTGTAAGAAAATAATCTGTAAATCAATTTGAAGTTACTTTAAAATGACCAAAAGTGGGCAGAAATTATATATATGCAACCCTTGAAAGAATTAAATGGCACTGAGTCAAATCTGCATTTATTTCACTTTTCTGTAAAGGCATTTCCCCATTCATACGGCACAGGGCAGTTATAATTCAAACAAAAATCTGTTGTTTTATCAAACTGAGGTGTCAAAGGACAGAGTTTGAGGCTAACAGATGAGCTGTAAATTGAAGAGAAAAATCCTGAGAAGGAGGGAACCACAGGGAGAAATTCCTCAAATCAGCATATAAATTCTCCACCAATCCTTGGCTGACCTTTGAATGCACAAAGAAAACTCCAAGAAGTCTAAGTGGAAAACAACAGCTGGATATTTGAAAAGCTGAGCAGATATCTCAGCTCCTGTCAACTGCAAATGAGATAAAATATAGCATCTGAGTCTTATTTTGTTCACTTTAGGATTTCCACTGAAATTACAGAAATCCATAACTTCACACTAACTGCTACAAGCAGGACTAAAAAAATATCTTTAGACTAAGAGCAAAACAAGAAAAGACCCATGTTTTAAAAAGGAAAGACTAAAGTGCTGCATGTTCAAGGTAATTAGCCAGTGATTTTTTTTTGCTTCATAACACCAAAATAATTGTTCAACATTCAATAAAAATATTACTGAACTTGCAAAGAAATGAGAACATGTTAATCTGTAGTTAAAAGAAAAGCAATGTATAGAAAAAGTCACTGAGGTGATTTAGATTTTAGTTGTTTAAATTGGCAAACATTTTAAAGCAATTATTAGAAATATGTTTAAGGCTATCAAAACCATAGTGATGGCCATAAAGAGTGATCCTGTGGAAAGTCTCAGCAAAAAGCAAAAACTATTTGAAAACTGAAATATATCCTATCTTAAATGGAAAATTCAGTGGATGGGCTTAAGAGCAGATTGACAATGACAGATTAAAAAGGTAAGTGAATTTGGTGACAGATGAATAGAAATTACTAATGTAAAACATAAAGGGTAAAATATTAAACATAAATACATAAATGGTGCCTCAATGGCCAGTGGGAAAATAACAGCAGTCTAACATTTGCACATTTGAAGTCCCAGAGGAGAAGAAAAGAGAATGGGGCAGAATAAAAATTTGAAGATATGATAGCTAAGAACATTTTAAAATGATGAGAAACAGTAAATGACAGATCCAGGAAGGTCAGCAAAGTACAAGCCACATACATGTGGAGAAAACTATAATATGAGCAGACATACCATTATCAAACAGCTGAAAGTCAAATACAAAGTATTAATCCGAAAGTGACCAGTAAAAATGACATCTTATATACAAGAATAAAAATTATGCTTCCTTTTAATTTAAAATAATCGAGGACAAACAATAACCAGAAAGAAGGAAAAACATAGCTATCAACACAGAATTCCATATCCAGCAAATATATTCTTCAAAAATAAAGGTGAAATAAAAACATTTTAAGATAAACAAAAGCTAGATAATTTGTCACCAGAAAAACTGAGCTACTAGAAATGCTGAAGGAAGTTCTTCAGAGTGAGGTGAACTAAAACTGAATGAAAACTGTGATAATTTCAAAACACATTTTAACCTTTAGAAAACCACTAATGAAACCACAAGGGGTTAGGCTAAAAAGTCAATATAATAATTAATATAAAATTCCAAAAAATATTTAATAAAGTAAAAAGAGACAGGAAAGAAAGAATAGCATAATAAAAACATTTCAAAAGCAAAATATTAAAAAAAAGAATCCAGAAATGTATAAAGAAGATAATGTACTATAAACAAATGAGTTTTACCCTAGCAATGCAAGTTTGACCTAACATTGCAATATCAATCACTATAATTTACTGTTAATGGAAAAGAGAAATCTCTATGATCTTTTCTATGTATTACATAAAGAAAGCGTGTAACAAATTTTAGCACTTATTCATAATAAAAACTATCAGCAAACTAGCAATAGGAAGGAACTTCCTTATTCTTATGAAGAGCCTCTATGAAAAAGCTAGGTAGCATCATATTTAATGGTGAAATACTGAATGCATTTCTGGTAATCTTGGGAACAAGAAAAAATTACCCATTTTGATCTCTTTTGTTCAGCATTGTTCCAATTGTTTTAGTTAGTGCAATAAAATAAAAAATAATAAAAGAAAACAGACAAAACAAAATGTATGAAAATTGGATAGAAAAAGTAAAAAACTGTCTTTATTCACGTATAGCACGATTGTTCATTTAGAAAATCCTACAAAATCTATTACTAGAATTAAAAAGTATATTTAGGAACACTACTCAATACATGATCAAGATAGAAAATTCAATTGTAATCCTTTATACTATTATCAAAAAATTAGAACAGGGCTGTCCGAGTGGCGCAATGGTTAAGAACTGGCTTGGGACGGCAGAGGGCCGTGATTCGGATCCCATATGTGAGGGCCAGTGACACTGCCCTCCACACCTAAGATGCTGAACAACAGCTCAACCTGGAGCTGGGCTGCTGTGAGTCGTCAGCGATGGTGTAGGCTGCAGCCCCTGCTGCAGTGGGTTGCCATGGGCTACCGTGTGTAGCCAGCAGCCAGCCTGAGCGGCCAGCAGCCGCAGTGAGCGGCCCTCCAGAAGCCGGCGACTGATCTGTCTCGCCTGGGAAGAGCGCAATGATGGTGCCAACTTGGGCCAGTGAAGCAACATCCTCCACAACTAGACTGAAGAACAAAACGACAGCAACTTGTCTGTTCCCCTTCCCCCAATTCCCCAGCACTGTTGCCATCCCCCCAATTCCCCAATAAAAATCTTTAAAAAAAAATTAGAACAAAAAGTTCAAAAGTTTCATTTATAATAGCATCAAAGTGAAAAAAAATACTTAGAAATAAATTTAAGAAAATATGTTCATTGCATTTGAGCCAAATGCCAATTATTTGAGAGTGTACTTTGAATTTAGAATTTGGCTTGCATTACTACAAAGAATGGGTTGGATGGAATATGTTAATCAGAAGTAGTGACTAAGAAAACTATGAATCACTTACTGCCTACCATATTTACATTTATACTCATTCAATGTTGATCAAGCAATCATTCAATTTAAATCAATCAATTTAAACGCCAGTGAGAACTAACAAAGCAAGAAAGCTCACATCATCAGGATTTAGTCAGTCTCAATCTCCCTACCTCAGCCATTACCATTATCAGCTCCAGTGTCTACTGGCTCCTGTTTGAAATCTCTTTACTCAATCTGCAAAGGGACTCAAATTATTTTATGGCTAATGTAAGATGATTCATAGCCCACTTGACATACCCAGGACACAGACAGGAAACTTGTTGCTTAGTTGTTGGTGTGGCCGCTGCATTCTGGATTTTATGCTCTTCGGGGTCCTAGACATTTCAATGTGCCTGATATTCTATGTGTTACATCATTTTTAGCGGTGCCGTCACATTTCTAGTAAACAAGTAACATCTTTCTCTTAACAGCCTCTTATTCTCCTATTGAACAGGGATACATACAACAGATGCTACTTGTTTATAAGAAATGTATTATAATACGTAATGTTGATGTATAAACATGTCTATAATTTTAGAGTTATTTAAATCTAAAGTGCATGGCAGATTTTTTTTTTATATATATACTAGATGAGCTAGTCATATGTTCATGAGGATAGACACATTAGGTTTCTATTGCTGCGTAACAATTACCACAAACTTAGTAACTTAAAACAACACATTTATTATGTTACCATATCCTTGGGCAGGAGTCCAAGCATGGCTTAGCAGGGTCTTCTGTTTCAGGTCTTCTCATAGGTTGCAATCAAGATGTCCGCTGCGTCATCTCAAGGCTCAGCTAGAGAAGGATCCACTTCCAAGCTCATTCAGATGGTTGACGGAATTCAGTTATTTGCAGTTGTATGCCTGAGGCCCTCAGCTCATAGAAGCTTACAGTTCTCTATCATTTGGTCCATTTCCCTGATGTCAGCCTCTTTCTCTCTCCAGATAGCCAAGATGGAGTCTTATTTAACAATGTAATTATACACACAAAGTAAATTGGTAGCACGAAACATACTTTACAAAACTGTTTATAAAACATGATACACTCCAACATGGTCTCATCCTTAAATCTTCTTTACAGGTTTTTGTATCTGTCTTCTATGTTTTGATTCATACTCATTTTTTAAAGTGCATTTTTTAAAAAATATTTTTTACATGCTAAACCATAGATTTTATCATAGCAGCAACAGTGGTCGCTTCTCCACAGTTTTCATGGGGCTGCCAAAGTGGTCCCTTTATTATACTACACATAGCGAAGATCATTCTTGTTGATTCTTATTTTTGCATGTCTCACTTAGGGCTGGAGGCGGCCACCCGTACAGCAATACAATAGTTGTCTGACTAACAATAATCAATCATCTAATTGTCCTTGGGCTGAATCAATAGTACATCTTTCCATGAGAATTTCTTGATAAACTGAGTAAGTCATCCAAAAATAATGCCACAGGATAATCTTAAACTGGCAGTTTCCTTAGAATCACAAACGATCCTAGGACTTTTTTCTTCTGATTTTCTATCATGTATAGTCTGAAGATTATTTAGCAATATCAGAGAGTAGAAATAATAGTAAGAGTAGCAGTGCTTGCAACGGTCATAAACGTACTATAGGTAGTGAAAACAACATGGACCTTGAACCAGAAAACATTGCTGGGGAAGGGGGAAAATAATTAATATTACAATAATTAATATTCTGTACATCTTCATGAATTTCTTAAGACAAAAATAACAAGTTCTTAATTTCCATCAGATTGCTTCTGTTTTGACACAGTTGATGTTGGGACTACTGTTAGCTATAATCTCTCCTGAAATTAGGTATTTTCCTTTTTCCTTAGCCCAGATTTTACCTTTCTTGGGGGATTCTTGTTTTGGGATTGCCTCAGAGATTGGAATCATTGCAAATGGTTACAAAATGTCCACGTGTATAAATTCTGTTATTAAATTGTCTGGCTGACTTGATTCCAGTATTCCCTTTATCTTTTCTTTTATCTGCATTTTAGGAGCTTATTCAATCACTCAATGACTCTTGTTTTTTGGAAATATTTGAGAGTGGGAATTTCCATATTATCTCCTTTTGATTACCCCAATCCTCTTGGCATCAAAATGTCTTTCTTGATCTGTCTCCATAAATCATTCGTGGGTGGGCCTCAATAAGTTGCTTTCTACAGAGGAAGTTTTTTATTTGTTTATTTGCTCATTTATTGTGGTATTAGAATTAATTCTAAAAGAGTTGATAAGCCATCCCTACTTTTGAAGAAGTATCTATAATAAGTTCCCCACAATTTAGACATATGTAAAATGCAATTAACCTAAATTTCTTATATTGGGTTATAAATTCCTATAACTATACATACCTGATTCTATTTTCTGTTTTAGAATATTTGCCTGATTATAACAATAATAATTTATCATGTATTTTTAGTCTAATTACCTATCAAAATTCCTTTTTTTTTTTACCCATTGATTAAAGAAAAAGCTTTGCCTCTTATCTCTTCTGTTGATTAGATTTTTTTTTTCTTTTTTTGGTCCTTAGTGAATTCAGACCAGGGTAAAACTCTCAGATCTAGTCAGAATTCAGCAAAGCCCATTTCAACAGCAGCAATCTCATGATGCAAGGGTGAGACACTTGAAGTGTTGGATTTGTCCCATTCTAATATATCCCCTTTCAATTTTACATGGCTGCTCTGCTGAGCCACTCCTTTTATTTGTTCTTGTGCTAATTTGGTCTATTGTATCATTGGCACTTGAGTCCTAAGGCTAACAGAGGTAGAGCCAGTCAAGAACTCAGTGTCAATTTAGGCATTATAAATGACCTATACCAGTTACTCTAACAGAGAGTACCAAACTATTGAAAGTCATTCACCTTTTAGATCCAAAAACCCAATTGTCTGATGTGGTTCAAGCCGGAATCCTAATGATCTCAGCTGTGAGAACTAGGATCCATACTTATTTAAGGTTACTTCCTCTAATTTAAAGTCAGAATACTTTGGTGTAGGGATCAGAGGCATAGAAAATTACAACATGTACTTAACTTTCTGTAATATTCTTTCATCTCTTTCTATCCATTTAAAACCTTGGGATTTGCTTGTTATCTTATATAAGGATTCTCAAGTAAGGAATTATTTTTACAACAACAAATAGATGGTACAATTTCAAACTTTCTTTTTCTTTTTAGGACTGGGTATTTTTATTATTTCCTGAATAAAAATGAGGCTATTGTTGCTCTCCTGAATGATCAAATTATTTGAAGAAATGTAGTGAGGTTTCTGCCTATTGTAAGTCCTTTATTAAAATTATTAACATTTTCTCTACGTAAGATATGTACTATGATTGGGTTGTTAATAACCTCAGTTTAATCTAATGAAGTTATTAGATGTTCTCTTTTGTAATAGATTCTCCCAACCCTTCTCTCCTGTGTTCATGAGATTTGCCCTCATGACTAAATTCACCTATGATTTTATTATTTCACATTTTGTATCTACTTATCCTATATATTTCAGGGTTTATTTAAAATAATTTGTGTATTGGTATACAAATGGTCATTGATAGAGTAGAGTTGCAATTGTCCCCTGACATGACTGTAACGTTGGGACTGTCCTATTCTTCTGGTTTGGGTGGTTTGTCATTTAGAAATCCTGATTATTTTTATGTCAGAGAATCGTGTTCTTCTTCCTCTTCTTCCTTCTTCTCTTCCTCTTCATCATCATCATTTGTCTAAGTCCTTCTTTATTTTCTTGCCCAGTGTTGCCCTGCATATACCGTATTTCCCCATGTATAAGACGCACCTTAATTTGGGGGCCTGAAATTTGAAAAAAAACGTATTACATAAAGTTATTGAACTCAAGTTTTATTCATCATAAAATTCATACAACTCCTCAATGTGGGAAATGCAAGTAAAAAAACTACAACCACTGTATAAGATGCACCCAGTTTTTAGACCCCAAATTTTTCAAAAAAGGGTGTGTCTTATACATGGGGAAATATGGTAGTATTTTTAACTGGGTGTAGCTTTTCTGTTTCGCTCTCCTCTTTCCAACCATTTTTAATTTCTTTATCATTTTCTATAATGTTTAATTTTCCATCATGGTTAATAACTCGGGCATTCTTTGTGATGATAAATCATTTAGTTTGTTTTTGGGAATATCTCTGTCTATTAGGTATTTCAGTGAGACATTTGGATACAATTTTTTTCATTTATCATCTCTAGATCAATATATCTGATTTCATGATCATTTTTTTCTTTGCTTCAAAATTATATTGTTTATCTTGGGCAGCCTATGTTATCATTCTTAGAGTATTCTTTAAATACTCAATTGTCTTACTGCTGCAACAATGCCCAGGTTCAGCAATTTTGTCTCTTAACAGCCAAGTTGGTAAATATTTATGTTTGGGGGACCCAATAAGCAAAGTGAAGAAACTGTTCTTGCCTTTTACATTTTACATTGTAATACATTTTTTAAAATTCTTAATTCATAGGCCCTAAAAATATAGGTGGGATATCAGATTTAGTCCATAGGCTATATTTTTCAACCCTTCCTCTTTATCACACCTCTATCACGTGATGTGGTGACTTTCATTAGAATCTCTTAATTTTGTTCTGTGGCTTTCTTCTCCATTAGTCCCATTTGATATTTCCTTATAAAGTTAAAACATACACCTAATCTATGATTCAAATATTCTGTCCTGAAATAATTTGTCCATAGAAGATGTACACAAAAATATTTGTCACCTTTATTTATAATTGTGCCAACTGGAAGTAATACAGATGTCCAACAGGGTATAAGATTGAAAAAGCATTGTAATTCATTCAATAAAATACTGCTCAGCAATAAAAATGAAAAAACTACTCTTGTATTCAACAACATGGATGAATTTCCAAATCCTTGTATTGGGCAAAACAATCAAGGCACATAATAATGCTATATTATTTATATGAAGATCAAGAAAAGGCAAAACACCTGTAGTTTAAGAGAAATCAATTATGACAGTGTTTGTCTATAGGGAGTAGGAATTGATTGTATAGGGGCACAAGGAAATTTTATGGGGTTATAGAAATGTTCTCTGTCTTTATTGAAGGGTAGGCTACCTGGGTATAATCATATCTCAAAACTCATTTAATCATTGTCTTATAATCTATGCAATTCACCATATGTGAAGTCATTTTACTTCAATAAAACCACAAAGAGACATTTTAAAGATATGAACAGATATCCCTCATTAATATAAACAAGCACAATATTTCTTAAAATATTTATACTTGACAAAATATTAGCATATTAAATTCAACAATATGTAAAAGAGTTGTGTTTATTCCAGGAATGCAAGATTGGTTTACCATTTGAAAACCAATAAATTTCATTCACAAAATTAACAGAAGAAAAGGAGAAGTACCATATGATAACTTTAATGGATGCCTAAAAATGCTTGACAAAGTGCAACACAATACAAGATAAACTAAAAATTGTACAGAACATACTCATTCTGATAAATTGTCTCTAACAAGAAACCAAAAGCTAAATTTAAAATTGGTGTTGAAAGATTAAATTATTTCCCACTAAGATTAAAAAAAAGGCAATACTCTCTATTTCACAAATATTAAGAAATATTTTTTTCTTAAATATTTTTATTTACGAAAAAAAAGCAAATAAAAATCAGAAAGAGAAAGTAAAACTCTACCCATTTATTAAATTATCATACAATAAAATGAACATTTGTGTACAGTTCTATGAATTTTGACACAAATATCAACTCCCTTTCTGAGAGTCCAACAGACAATGAATCAGTCAAATAAAATCTTAGCTCTCACATCACTTTCCTGACCCAAGGGTTGGGCACTGTACCCTAATCTTTGAGCAACCTGTATCATTTTAGCATATGAAAGCTGAGATTATAGCTGCTAATATCACTGCCAGCAACACTACAGGATGGTTAGCATAATAAACTAGAAAGGGAGGGCAAGAGTGACATCTAAAGCCTTAGAAACCTAGCTTACATGTTCTACATATGGAAGACCGCTTCCATTTAATTCACACTCTATACAATATATATATATGGGTTATGTTAAACACATCTGCTTGAATGACCAGCAAAACTGCATAGAAAATTCTATTTTCTATTTGGATAGTAGCTTATATGCCTATAATAAATGAAATCAGACATTTAATACTTCAACTATGTGGGAGACACCTGCCTTTGGAAAAAAACAGTATCTTCAACTTATGATCTGAATTATCAAATGGCTCTCAGATTGCAGGGTCAGATAGTTGGTGATCGGCCAGGGGGTCACTCCACCTGACTAACTTCTTCGCTATTTTAATTTCAGAGTGAAGGGATAACATTATGGGCTGGAACTTGCTCTCAACTTTTGATGATATGCCCCTAATATTCTCTTTATTTTATGTACAATCTGATGACACTCATCCCTTTGATGGTTGTAGGGTGGACACTCCCATGTCCACATATTTCCATAAAACAGGATTCAGATACCATGAGATACATCATGTAGCAGGACTGGGTATCAGGCTCAGAGAGAGACTTTAGCCAATGGCTATGCAACATGATCAGGAGCGGGCAGCTAACAGATGAAAGCATGAAGCAAAGGAAACTTGGCTTCTGAACCTATTTTTTCACCTCAGAATTTATTGTTGGCAAGCAACCTGCCCCTCCCCTGTATATGAAAGACTGGACTGCAAGCCTTGAGACTCTGGACATACAAGTGTAACACAAAGGAAACCTTGCTTCCAGCCCCCTTTTGCCACTCAGGATTTATATATGGAGAACAGACCTTCCTCCAGCGGAATAGAAGTAACGAGGTCTGATTCTATAGATAGCAACTATGACATGGTGGACCAGTGGCCTCTTTTCCTGATCCATCACCTCCGCACTGTACCAGAAATGCTCATCTTATCCACTTAATTTGTATCTGTTTCCATGGAAATCCTAGGAGTCCTAGTACCTTTGTGGGAGGGTGGTCTATAGATAATGGTCCTCAAAATATGGTCTCTGTGTAAGCAGCATAAACTTCACCTGGGAAATGGTTAGATGTTCAAAGCTAATATATACTCAGAATTTCCAAGATTATATGATGTTATGTTCCTTAAACACATTAACCACAGAAACTTTTCTATTCTACATCAGCAACTCTTCAGACTTATTTTCTATAAAATACTCTTAATAAAACAAAGCTTTACAGCATGCTATTTGAAATGGGATGCAGTTAAAAATTATTCCAAATGTTTCTTTTACATTAGTCAAACAAAAGACACACAAGTAAAAAGCACATGAAGAAACCAGGCTGCTTCTTTCTTTCAAAAGTAAATACATCTATATTGAATGGATGAATTAATTCTTTGAGGTAACTAATGTTGAAATCTAGTTTTTCAAAAAATTTTACGTTGAGGTTAAATAATTTAAATTCCTAAAGGTGCCAACATATGCCTACTTGTCCTCTTTTATTATATTCCTCATTTTGTAACACACTTGGCAGATATGGCTATAATCAAGACAAATTAGATTTTTAATTAAAGAAATAAGGATAGAACATTTAACTCAAATCCCCAGTTAATCCAAAGCTTTATTTTAACCAATAGATTCAAATAAGCATATAGCTGTATCTTATTCATGGTTAAGTCATTGAAATCTAGAAAATGAAAAACAGATCTGTTACTATATATGTTCCCACAGTTTCAATGCCTATGAGAATCAGTGTGCTGGAGTTTGTCACTGTTCCAGGTTTTAAATAAGACGATGTCTGCATATTTGTCTAAATGGTATTTCAGGAAGCTCTTAAATTGATTTTAACTGCTATATCACAACAAAGTCACTTAATCTGAGCTAAGAACTGAATGGGTTTTTATCCAAAAATCAGTTCTGAAACTAATGTGTCTTTGTACCATCACTGATAGTCATTTTTCCATATTTCATGAGCTACAAAATACAGCTCTATTTCCATGTAGAATTGGTTTACCAGTTGAACAATTAGAACCAAATGAAGATAACAATGCAAATGTGAAAAGAGTTTAAAAGTTAGTCATCTCTTGGGGCTGGGGTGAGGGGGAGGGAATGAAGACAATTGAACATTTCATTTTTCAAGTAGATAAGTTGGCAATTAATAATCATCATAATCAAAACTTACAGTTATGAACTGCTTTTAATATTCCAAAAACCAAACTCAATAGGTTAAGTTAATTATTAATTAACTCAGAGTAAGTCTCTTTCTTGGAATTTATCAATTGATATACATATCTTAAACAACATATTTAATAGCAAAAGATTAGAAAAACCTAAATGATCATCAATAGGAGCATGGTTAAATAAAAATGAGCACATGTTTACAATGAAATATTATAATGGAAACAGATCATTGTATGTTCATATTGTTAAATTCAACTTTGGTTAGAAATTTTGACTAAAGCCGCAAACTTTAAACCTCAACCTTGTGACAAAGTACCTTAAAGGAATGAAAAATTATTGACACAGGGATTTCAGAAGTGTTTCTCAGACATTTACCTTGAAAGTACAAAGCATATAGACATTTAACCAAAAGGACTTTGAGAAGCCAGTGATTTCAGTGATTAGGTACCATGTTGGTGACATGCTTCTGTTAGAAGGACACTTGGTTGAAGGAGCCCTGCATTCCAGTTTCAGTGATTTCTTTGAGTGACATTATTTACATTAGTAAAATTATACAGCTGGATCAGATAATCTCTCTCAGAGCTCATTGCTGTAAAAAATTCTGTAACCTCTTGTATCATTGCCACTTAAATCATTTTCATCAATATCTTTGGGAGATTATATCTTTAACAAGCTGAGATAGATTTTTTAAAAAATTTCTTCAGAATCAAATACTACACAGCAGTATGTTCTCACCCTCAAGTGCTCTAAGTGATGAGAAGACTCCATATTTACTAGGGAGCTTCTACTGCTGACTCTGAATAGTGGGCCATTCCTGTGCAGAGGCCCTATTTCCAATCTTAAGTATTCTTCAATGTTGAGCTGAGCCTTAACTTATAAAAGGAAGGACAGAAGATGTGGGAAGAACAGAAGATTTAGTGAGGATAGTTTGGGCTTAGAAAAGACTTTAGGCTGGCTCTAGCTCTCTTTTTCTTCTTTTCACAAATACTATGTCTTTGTTTTGAAAATATGGTTATAAAATTTGAGTCAAGTTTGGTGGGTGATTGAGAATTATTAGATCAGTAAGTATTAACCCAATGGGCAGCAATTATATTTTAAATAAGAAACGCCAGATAACTGATGAAAAATGTATGCAAGTGCCAGAAAATTATATGTAATCTCTCACATAATTTTTAAGGCATCTGACCTGTGATGTCACATGGAAGAGAGCTCCTGGCAGAGGGGGGAGGATTGTGAATCATGACTGATGTAAACAGTGTTAGTTAGATTAAATTACCGGCTGATGAGCAATGCTATTCTGGAAACCTTTGAAAGTAAGATTTCTAAGTCAGGATTTAGTAAAAGTGCACTAAAAAATAAATTTAGGATTTGGAGTTCTTCCTGAATAATAGCAACAAAGGCACTAAATTCTTTACATAGATGCAATAAAGGGATTCTATCAATAACAAGCCTCAGGCAACTGGTTAAGATGCTACTACTTTCCTACACAATAGTCACTTTAAGTGGAAGGCAACAACGACATGAATGTCCATTGTCTTTCAATGGTATCTGATACCCACACAAAACTGCCAGAAAAATAACTCATGGACATAAGCAAGCTTTTCAGAAGAATCCTTGTATTAAAAACAGTATTAAATCATCTTTCCAGTTTCTTTATGTTTTTATGAGTATAATATTTTTCTTCCCATTTCATTAATCAATTCTTCTGACTACTCTGATCACTTTTATTGAACTCAAAGATGGAGCTAAGAATATACATACACACTGCATGAACTAGGAGATACAGTTTGGGCTGGTGAGTGGTCTCCTTTAACTACACATTACTGATGTGCTCCTAGAGACTTAAGGAGAATATCAGTCTATATTCATTGGTAGTCTGTTACATTGGTAGATTTTAGGATTGTGAGAATTAGCCAATAAAAATGCGAGCTATCCAGGGCTGGCCGAGTGGCACGTTGGGTAAGAGTTGGCTTGGGATGCCAGCTCTGAGCAGCAGAGCCCTGGTTCAGATCCCACATTAGGGCCAGTGATGCTGCGCCCTCTACAGCTAAGATGGTGAAAAACAGCTCGACCTGGAGCTGGGCTGCCATGAGTCGCCGGCGACGGTGTAGGCTGCAGTGAAGCTGCAGTGGGCTGCGGTGAGCTACCGTGAATGGCTGGCAGCTGGTGTGAGCTGCCAAGAGCCACTGTGAGCAGCCGTCCTGTGGCCGGTGACCAAACTGCCTCATTTGGGAAGAGCGCAATGATAATACCAACATGGACCAGTGAAGCGACGTCCTCCACAACTGGACTAAAGAACAAAAGGACAGCAACTTGTCTGTTCCCCTTCTCTGATTCCCCAACACTGTTCCCCTCCCCCAATTCCCCAATAAAATCCTTAAAAACAAAACAACAAAAACGCGGGATATCCAGTTAAATTTGAATTTCAGATTAACAAAGAGCAATATTTCAGTATAAGTCTGTCCCATATATTGCATGGAACATACTTACACTAAAACAATTTTCTTTGTTTATCTGAAATTCAAACTTAACCGAGTATCTTATATTTTAATACCTGGCAACTCCATTGCTGGCCCCTAAAAAAACATATCTGCTGATATCCACACACTTGTGTAACCCTCATCCCTTACATCTGGGTTGGGCCTATGACTTACTAAAGCTAAAAGAATGTGCTAGAAGTGATATGTTGCCAGTTTCAGGCCCAAGGCTTGAAGAGACCTGGCAACTTCTGCTTTTGTGGTTTGTGGGTGTTAAGCCATCTTATAAGAAATGTAGTTGCTCTGATAAGACTACGTGGAAGTTAGCATAGCTGACACCAAGATCTTAGAGACCAAGCACATGACCCTAGTTGAACTGTACCCGTCAGCCCCCGAGGACTTCAGCCATCCTAATGGAAGTGCCAGACGTGCGATTCAAGAAGCCATCTTGGGTGTTACAGCCCCACAGACATCACATGGAACAGAGACATGCCTGCAGTGCCCTGTCTGGTTCCTGACCCACAAATTATGAGAAATAACACAAATATTGCTGTTTTAAGAGCTAAGTTTTAGAGTACTTTTATGCCACAATAGATGACCAAGACATACAGGCGCCAGCCCTAACTTTACTAGTGATCTCTCCATTTCCCCTAAGGAAGTTTTCTGACTTCTCCAGACCTTTTGACAGTAAGAGAAGCGTATAACATTTACCTATTTCATAGGCATATCAAGAGAGTTAACCCATTCCCTTGTTTAATGTGTTTGAGAACATAAAAAGCTGTATAAATGTTAAATAGAAATATGTGAAGGTTTTGTAAAACCAAGGTAAATATTTAAAGTGAGCAACTCAGCATCAAAGGAGTAAGTTTGATCACCAGGGGTAGAATACTCACAGGAATTTATTACTTTTTTAAAAAAAATTTCTCCATTTTATTGCTTTCTTCTTTTTAATTAGCTTCCCAGAGCTTCAATTGAATGGGACTTTGCAGCTGATTATGTAATTTTAACTTTTCTACAAATAATTTCTAGTAGAAGGCTTTAACTCTTGTCTGTAGCACAACATTGGAACAAGTCACACAGCATTTTTTCACATCAGGAAGAAAGAAACAAGTCTCCACACGTTACAAAAGAAACCTGTACATTGCATGAAATGTTATACAGATTAGCCTGAAAATTGATCTAAAAGTTAAAACTTCACTTAAGCTAGATAAACCCAAATCTATCCATATTAATTAGGATAACATTTGGCTGCTTGTACCATAGAATTCAGATCAATGAAAAGTGGCTTAACAATAAACATTTTCATTCTATCATGTAAGAAGAGTACTGAGATGCACAGAGGGGGCTAGTGTGACAGCTCCACAAAGTGTTACTTCTTCTATCTGGCTTCTCACACAGTTTACATGTGTGTTACCTCATGATTGATAATACCTGCTTGAGTTCCGGTATTACATCCACATTCCAGCCAATAGGAAGAAGGGCGGGACAGAGAAGGGTGGACCCCTCCTTTTAAGAGAAAAACTTCCTAGAATTCTCACAACATATTTCTGCTTAATTTATTTTGGCCAGAACTTAATCACATGATCATATGGTTGGGAAACGTGACCTCTATTATGAGTGGCCAGGTTCCCATTTTAAGTGAAAATGACTATTTCTAAGGAAGAAAAGGAGAATTCTGATTGTGGACAACTAGCATTCTCCACTGCATATGGCTTATTCTTAACTAATTGATACTTGTTAATAACTGACTTTGCATACATTCTAAAATTATTTGCATATTTTAAGTAAAATTGGTAAGGAATTATCGAGGCAGGGAACTCTGTTAAGTGCTGTGAGGGATGTAAAGGTGAATAAGTTGGTTATGACATCACGTAGCATGCATCTATTTAAGAATTCTATAAAACATAATACATCATGGAAGGATTCTAATCCAATGTTTGATTAATGAAAGAAGCCCCAACAAATGTTCTGATATTACCAGGTAAGAAAAGATTACAAGTGCTAGAGATAATAGGCAAAATGTCAATGGGATAAATTCTCCTTCCACCAAAAAAGAATTAATGAAAGTGATGTGTGTGCTGGTTTCCCTTCCAACCTTTTATGCCTTAGGTATTCTCATATCATTACAACACTGGCAAAAAGAAACAAAAAAAAATCAAAATTAAAACTATGCTCAACCTCTTTTCCTCTCCTTGCCTTGTTGAAATCGGGCTCATCAGCCACCCTAGGGCCCTCTCCAAGCCCACTCATGTCCTGCAGAGCCCAGACACTTTATCAATAGTCTTCCAGTTCCCACTCATTTTTGGTACCATTTCTAGCTCAATACCCCTTTCCTACATGTAAAAAGTCCTTCTTCTTTGAGAGACTAATCCCCTAAGCAACACCTCTCTCTCTCTCTCTCTCTCTCTCTCTCTCTCTCTCTCTCTCTCTCTCTCCCCCCCTCCCCCCCCATTCCTGGTCATTGCCATCTATCAATAGCTCACTCTCTCCCTAATCTCTGAGAACGTTGATACCTGCCTTATATTCTGGCTCCACATTCTTCTGTAGGTTGTCTTGGGTAACTTCAACATCCATATGCTTGATGCCTCTGAGACCTTAGCTTCCAAGTTTCTTAACCTTCTGGATTCCAACTATGTTTAGCTGTCCTGAAGTTTAGCCACTCTCGCAATAGCAACATCTTTAATGGATATCATTATGAATTGAGCTATTTCAAATGTTTTATTCTTTAATGCCTAATGCGTACTTCCTGTCTTACAGCTTTTCAGCATTAACAAATCCTCTAATTTCTTCCCTCTTCCTTCATCATTATTAGTCACTTACTCCTGCTTCAAACCTAGTGTCTACGGGATATGGGTACCACTTCAATCATAACTAACACTTTCAACTTTCTATTTCCAAATAATGTCACTTGGGTACTCAGGGCAATTAATAGATAGACAGACAGACAGGAAAGAAGATCCTTCTCTTATTGTCCATAATGGGTATGAAGCACACATAACTCCAACTCAATACTCAATTCCTCTCCTATCTCACTAGTTTACCAGGTGACCTCACGTCTTCTTCCCTATCATTTGAGATGCTTATTCCTGTCAAATACTCACAAATTTATGTATCTGCCCTCATTCTTACTTTCTTTTCTTCCTTCTCTTGGAAAGGACTCTCCCTTCTCCATTTCAAGTCTAGGTCCTCCCCTCATCCTCTTTTTGTCATCCTTACCACCTCCTCAGGGTCGTCAGCACTGTTATTATCCTCTCTATTCTCCCATATCCCCTCCCATGTTTCACGATGCACACGCTTTATACTTACATTCCCTTCTAATGTCTGCCTTCTTATATCCCTTTTATTTACAGCCAAGATACTGGAGACAGTGTAATTTATATTCACTACTTCAGCTTTGCTCAATCCCCTCCCCTCCCCCCTCCCCTCCTCTACTCTCTCCTCCCCGCCCACTCCTTCTCTCCCCCACCCTCTCTCCATCCATCCCTCCCTCCTTCTCCCTCTTACCCATCACATACACACACACACACACACACACACACACACACACACACACATACACACACATGTCATCCAGGCAGACAGAATTTCCCAAGTTTGCAATTCTTGGTTGGTTAATTTTTTATAACTTACCTTTTAAAAAACCTTTCTTAAAGATTTTTTAACCTTAAAAAAAAGTTAAATGCCACACACGAGGCCTGGCATTACATTCCTGGCATTACGTTCACAAACTCATCCTAGAAAAAGTGCTACATACCTCATTGCTGAATATCGCTATGGTCAACTTTGATGTACTCCTGTTGGGAAGCTATGCACTGATGCTAGTGCCTAGTCCACCCTTCAAAGCAATTTTGGAACTCTGTTTCTAGAATGGCCATCAGAACTGTCATGTATTACCCTTGATGTCCTGAATGTCATCAAAATATCTTCCTTTCAATAGTTCCTTTATCTTAGGGTAAAGAAAAGACGTCATTGGGGGCCAGATCAGGTGAATAAGGGGGGTGTCCCAATACAGTTATTTGTTTACAGGCTAAAAACTCCCTCACAGACAGTGTCATGTGAACTGCTGCATTGTCATGATACAAGAGCCATGAATTGTTGGCAAAAAGTTCAGGCCGTTTTTCATTTAATTTATTCACACAGCCTTTTCAGCACTTCCAAATAGTAAACTTGGTGAACTGTTTGTCCAGTTGGTACAAATTCATCATGAAAAATCCTTCTGATATCAAAAAAGTTTAGCAACATTGTTGCAACATGCTCACAAACTCAATTGTCAGACCTCGTGTGTGTGTGTGTGTGTGTGTGTGTGTGTGTGTGTGTGTGTGTGTANNNNTTTTAGGTAGTTAATGATCACCTAAGGTCTGAAATGATTTCTAATATTTCCATGAGTCAGAGTCAGTTTGCTTTACCCATCATCCTCCCAAAGCTGACAGCAAGCCCCTCAAAGGAGAACTGGTGTGGCAGCCCCTTTGGACACCATAGGTACCAAAATCTATACTGACCACACACTGGATAAAAGCTTGATATAGCTCTGTACACCTGGGTTCTTCATGGTCCATAAAAAAGTTATCATCCAATGAAAGTCACTTTTCTGGGAGTTAAATAAAATGGCCGTCCTTGAAATTTTTAATCCAGCACTTGCCTTTTGCATGCCTTTATCTACTACCTCTGTTGCAAGGAAATAGAACTCCTTGGAAGCTCTGAGCCTTCTGAATTAGCTGACAGATGACTGAGGGTCTGCAGCCCTGACATATTCAGATAGGAACATACAAAGGTTACCATGGAAACTCTCAGCTATTTCACACTGTAATCTTTTGAAGCTGAGCTCTAGAAGGCAGTCTGACAGAAGTCTCAGAGGGAAATGGGCAACTGCTTGTCCCATATAAGTTAAAGCTGAAGTTCTGCAGATGAGTTATATTAAAAAAGAAAAAAGAAGCACATCGATACCTGGGAGTTTGCTTTAGTGATCTGATTAGCAATAATATAATGTGTCTCTTATAGACACATTTTTTTTTTTTTTGTAGATGCAACATTGAAAACTACCACCACAGAGGTATGGGTATTTTCTGGTTACCAGCCAGTTGCCACTTACTGAATGTTCTATGTAAGTTAAAAGAACAGCTTTTTCTTAATCAGTGTATTATAAAAAATATAATATGTTGTGAACATATAATCTTGTATGCTAAGGTCTTAGCAAGTCGAAGCTTTCTATCACCTTCTTTAAGGATCTATTTGATATAATGATTCATAGCTTTTATACTGCCCCATCCAATACATCTCCCTTACAGTTTCGTTTTGGAGGCTGGCTCATTTAAAAAAAAATAGATATTATAATTTCTTGTGTTTCCTTTTTGTGCTATATGAAAACCTTGGATAACCTCTTTGTTCTCTCTGGGTAACTCTGGTTATCACAACTCTATTATTGCCGATAAGCTCCTTGTAATTATATCTTTAAAAGAAATATAAAGTATAAAGGACTACTCTTTTGTGACTTGTAATAGCTCAGAAATCAATCCCATGCTTCTCTTCTATAATATTATCTTTGAATTAGAAAACAAAGCAAATACAATGGAAGCACAACTTTTTCACAAATATAAATGAGATTTTAGTTAATAGGTCTTTTGGCAAATTAACTTCTCCATGGAGGGTACCTTAAGAAAAGCAAGCATACACATTTTCATTTTGCTGGTGGCATTGATCATTTTGCTAGGGTTTTAGTGTTCTGATTGCCTAAAATTAGCTTCAGTAATTATTTTGGCTTCAAATCCCACAATGAAATTAACATCAGTAACAGAACTTGGCCCTGCAAAGAACACAGTAACAGCTCATGACTGCTGTCAACAATGACCGGGTATGGTGTTCCGTGTCCATGTGGCTTCCTAGTAATAACCTCTTGTTTAGTTTTCACATTACTACCTTGAACCCAGGAAATAAAATCTATGAAGACAGTTCTAAATTATTTGGGGGTAATTTATGAAATACATGCATTTAAATAGCAATGCATTTAAATTTCTAGAAGTGAGCCAAATTATAATTTTTGTTATTTTCACTTGAAAAACAGATTCAGTGTTTAA
The DNA here is from genome assembly GCF_001890085.2 of Hipposideros armiger. NCBI lineage: Eukaryota > Metazoa > Chordata > Mammalia > Chiroptera > Hipposideridae > Hipposideros > Hipposideros armiger. The sequence goes on along the minus strand of NW_017731493.1, from coordinate 542,218 downwards.
AAGCACTACAATGAATTGTTTGGGTTGCGTGTGGGTGTGATTTTATTTTTGGTTTTGCCAAGCACAAACTAGAAACTATAAACAGTCTGCCTATCCATTATGCTTTGCCTTTAGTTTTTTCATCATTAAAATCTGGATGTTAGCCAATTAGGAATTGAGTTAACATATGTGACAAAAGCAATTAGGGAACCACTTGCCAAACCTGAGCTATATTTACATAACAGAGACTGGGTGTAATATCATGCCAAAAGCACTTGGAGAGTTATCTAAAGAAATCATCCTTATATAGCCTAAGAGAATTTTAATTGATAAAACTAAAATAAAATTGTTCTGGATTTTTTTGCTGTACCATTAATGCTTTCTTTGAAATATATACAATAGCACAGGGAATACAGTCAATAATATTGTAATAACTGTTTTGGTGATAGATGGGTGCTAGATTTATTGGAGTGATAACTTTGTAAGGTATATAAATGTCTAATCATTATGATGTACACCTGAAACTAATATAATATTCTATGTCAACTATACTTTTAAAAAGGAAATATATGCTTGGTAACAAAACCATGTGTTGAAAGCCATTACTCCCCCAACCTATGTACGTGGAGATCCTAAAGGATAAAGTTCAAAACCAGGAAGCTGAAAATTCAATTAATTATGCCAAAGAAGCCAAGAATATATAATTGGGAAAGCACAACCTCTTTAATACGTGATGCTGGTAAAACTGGACCACCACATGCAGAAGAATAAACTGGACCCCTATCTTATAGCATACACAAAAAAAGGTGGATCAAAGACTTGAATGTAAGACTGAAAACCATAAAACTATAAGAAACATAGAGAAAAAAGCTCCTTGACATTGATATTGGCAATGAGTTTTTGGATTTGACATCAAAAGGAAAGGTAACAAAAGCTAAAACAAATAAGTGAAACTACATCAAAGTAAAAAGTTTCTGTGCAGCAAAGGAACCATCAACCAAATGAAAGGTAACCTACAAAATGGGAGATAATATTTCCAAATCCTATATCTGGTAAAGGGTTAATAGGCAAAATATATAAAGACACATACAACTCAAAAGCAAACAACAACAAACCCCAAACAATCCAACAAAAAATGGGCAGAGTTTCTGGATAGGCTTTTTTCTGAAGAAGACATACAAATCAACAGTATTAATTATCAGCAAAATGCAAATCCAAACCATGATGAGATGTCACCTCACACTTGTTAGAATGGCTATCAAAAAAAGGTAAGATATAACAAGCATTGGCAAGGATGTGGAAAAAAAAACCCTTGTACACTGTTGGTGGGAATGTAAATTGGTGCAGCTTCTATGGAAAATAATATGACTATTACTCAAATAATTAAAAATAGAACTACCGGGCCAGCCGAGTGGCATGATGGTTAAGAACTGGCTTGGGATGTCAGAGGGCCCCGGTTCGGATCCCACATATGAGGGCCAGTGACACTGCCCTCTACAGCTAAGATGCTGAACAACAGCTCAACCTGGAGCTGGGCTGCCGTGAGTCGCCGGCGACGGCTAGGCTGTAGCCCCTGCTGCAGTGGGTTGTCATGAGCTACTGTATGTAGCCAGCAGCCAGCGTGAGCGGCCAACAGCCTCCGTGAGCGGCCGTCTAGAAGCCGGCGACTGATCTGCCTCACCCAGGAAAAGCGCAATGATGGTGCCAACTTGGGTCAATGAAGCGACGTCCTCCACAGCTGGACTGAAGAACAGAACGACGGAAGCTTGTCTGTTCCCCTTCCCCCAATTCCCCAGCATTGTTCCCATCCCCCCAATTCCTCAATAAAAAAAAAATCTTAAAAAAAAAAAATAGAACTACTCCAGAATTGAGAAATCCTGCTTTGGGGTAGATATCCAAAGGAAATGAAAACAGGATAGTAAAGAGATATCTGCACTTCTATGTTCATTACAGCATTAGTCACTATAGCCAAGACATGGCAACAACATAAGTGTCCATGAACAGATGAAAGGATGAAGAATTACGTTATGTATATACAATTGTGTATACGAGGTCGGACAATTAAGTTCGCAAACTTTCCACTGTGCGCTTGCATGGTGGAAATGTGTTATAGATGCACAATTCAGCAATCAGGAAGAAGGGAACCCTGCCATTTGCAACAACATGAATGGCTCTTGAGGGCATTATGCTAGAAGACATAAGCCAGGCAGAGAGAGGCAAATGCTGCCTGGCATCACGTATGTGTAGAATTAAAACAAACAAACTCAACTTCATAGAAACAGAGGAGAAAAGTGGTTGCCAGGGGCTGGAGGAGGGTAGGGGAAATAGTGAGAGGCTGTAAGGGTACCGACTTTCACCAAAAAATAAACAAGATCTGAGGATCTAAAAAAGTCCTTCGTCGTCTCCCATACTCCTCATCCTCACATTCATCCAGCCCAGGCACATTTATTGTGTCTCTGTGAAGTATAGCTGGTCATGAATATCCTGCCTTTGCATATGCTGTCCTTTCTCTAGAATGCCATTCCTTATTTCTGGAGGGGCCTCTTCTATAAATATTTCTTTTATTGTTTTTGATAATGATCTTTAAAAGGCTGGTTTACAAGGACATTTAACTCATGCAGCTGTGAGGTCATCCTTCAGGAATAATTATTCAATCTTTGTTAAAATCCCCTTCTCCGTATGATTATTTTAAAGATGAACAGAAAAAACAAAGAAACAATTTTGTTAGGTGAACTGTAACAACAAAATTAGCATTGCATCCAGTCAAGTTCAGGCTTCAAATTAGCACTGAATCCAGGTGGACCTTTGCTGTTCAAACTAAATTCAGTAAACGGGCACTTCATTCATTTGCAAGGCTTGAAACGAGCTTAAATATAAGGCAACTAATCCTATTGGCATATTATTGAAAATGTAAAAAAAGTTATATTAAGGCATATACAATATATATGATGTCTCTTGCTTTAAGCATGTTAAAATATGATAAAATCCTACATCATAAGTTTTCCAAAATGGAAAAAACTGTGAAGTAATCTTTTCTATCGTTGTAAGAGACCCAATAGTATAAAGTTAAGATCCAACCCTATCACTATTAGGTTTCCTAGCTTTTGAATTTTCCTTAGTCCTGCAACCCGTTCTAAGTGACGTTATTATATAAAAAATATCTTGACTCCTACTGCATATCATGTGTATGAAAAAGTGGGATTTTTTTCTTTCTTGAAAGTTATGTAGCAGAGCCTTTGAGTATCCCCCTTTGCTATGGTTCTTACTGCAGTGGAAACTGGGAAATTATTAATTGAGGGTGACAGGGGGTACAGATCATTGCTCACTTGCTAAGAAATGTAGCCTTTGCTGTAATGACGTGAGGAAAAATTGGGTACCAGATTATTTATTTTATGACTCCCAATAATTAGATTTGGCTTTCATTCCAAATTTACATGAATCTGATGACAAATCATAGAATGCATACATGAGCCAAACTGTGTCTTGGGAAAGCAAGTCAGGGATACAGTGGAAATTGGTGCTGACACATTACATGACCTCTGCTTTGCTCTGCAATTCAAGGTTTCAGAGGCTTACAGAAATGCAGGCCTGCAGTTAATGATTGTCATCTGGTTTCCCCCAATCCTTGATTTTCTAGATCTCCCTCAAGAAAAGAATGGCTGGATGAACACATGACAGGCCTCTGAATCAATGAAGTGGTCTTAAACAGGGAACAGGCCTACTAACACATCTTTTGGTGACATTTTAAAGTAAATCATTGATTCCAGTTGGGGGACATTCTTGTTTACCTTTTACAAAGTCCTCATGTGTCATAATCATCTAACATTGCTCCAATGACCCTCTTTCTCTCAAGAGAAAAAAAAAATCACATAGACCTTGCTACAATATGTCTTTCACCAAAGGGATATAAATTGAATCTTTGAGTCTGGATACATCTTTGGGTACATGTATGAATTATAAAAGGTAAGAGTACAATGCACAGCATGTACTATTCTTCATTGCATACTCTTCTTTGGAACAGAAAAGATTTACTTAGAAACAGCAAATAGTGTTAGGATTAGTCACGCCTGCAACACAACAGCAGGCCTTATTCTCTCTCAAAGCCTGTCCTTTCCCAGAATGGGACAGAAATAATGAAACATTGTTTTGAATTTTCAAATGGGATAGAACACGTGAAAAGGGATTTAGTCAAAACACAGCTTTAACTTTAACACATTATAGTAAGCAAGATGTCTGAACATTTTTGGATCAGAATGGTTTCAAGGGTGTCTCAATGGCAACTTCACCTAAGTAGCTTTAAATCCTGCCATGCCCACCCATAGGCCATATTGACTTCAGAAAAGTATTTCAAAATCCCTAAAGGTATTAAAAGAGATCATTTAAGCCAATGACTTTTTTTTTTCTTTCTTTTTTCTGCTGGTAAGGAAGCTTAAGCTCAGTTAGATGAATGGCTTTTCAAAGCAAGCCATGAACAAATCTTGAACCAAAATGAAGTCTGTTGATTTTCTGCTCTCCTTCTGGTGACTTCTCAAATCCTGAGATGCATTAATTGGCCACCTTAATAGCCCCACAGGAGGAAGAGGGGTGAACGGCTTGTTTAGAGTACTGGCCTTTCACTTATCCCCAGTCCAAAACATACAACTGCCATGGCAACCATGACCTGAGCCAATAGCTTGTCCACCTCACAAAAACATAGAGTCTATTTGAGACACACAGTGGAAATAAAGAACGAAACTATAGAGGAGGCAGTCAGGGATATTCTGAGTCAGGGGCTCCTGAGAAGAGTAACTGGATGCAGACATGTTTGCAGAAGACTGCAAGTTCTCTTGGTCAATTTGAACAGCAGCAAAGACTCGTCAAATTTGCTGTTACAAAAGCGCTTCTTGGTTCTTAATTTATCTTCAAGGGGCTTCATAGTTAAGTTTTTAAAAAATAAATGTTTACTACCTCATTGCATTCTGAAATGTTTATAGGTCTGTGATGAGATTACTTAGACTTTCATGGGATCTTCAAGATGAGGACCATTTAATTAATAGGTCAAAGTCTTTTCAACTTAAAAAAATTGTTTTTTTAAATCAAATATATATACTGAAGACTATATAAAACATGTGAAAAACTGAAAGAATAATAAGAATATATATCTATGCATCCACCACCTGAGTGAAAAAATAAAACAGTTTAAGCTGAAAAGCCCCCATGAAGGCATTCCTTCATTGAATACCTCTCCCTCTCTCCACGCAAACCAATGACCTTCCAGGAATTTGTATTAATAATTCCATTGCATGTAATTAATCATTGAAAGGTTAATCATTTTTGTAAAAATGCATAGTTTTACTACTAATGTATGTTTTCTTAGATAATACATTGTTTTAGCTGCTCTTCAAATTTATATAAATGGAATCAGAATTTATTATTCCACTGATACTTAACTCCTTTGACATATCAACTTTTTGGATTTCATCCACTTTGAGGCATAAATTGAAGTTTACAGTGTTTCATTGTTTTAATATGCTATAATTTATCTATTCTATTAATGACAATTAGGGTAGTTACATTGATTTAGACTTCTACTAACCAACCTTAGGAACTCCTATTGCTTCACAACCTGGCTCACACTCCATATAGTCAGACTTTTTAATGTTTATCACTTGAGTGGGTGTAAAATAGTAACTCGTTGTTTAAACATGCAATCCCCTGATTATTAATGAGGTTGAACATTTTTTTCATATGGATTTTGAGCATTGGGTTTCCCTTTCCTCTTCAGATCTTTCCTCATTTTTCTATTGAAAATTTGTCCTTTAATGACATGTAACAATTCTTTATATATTATGGATACTTATCAACTTTGTCCATCTATGAGTAACAAATATTTGCTCTCAGTTTAGAGCTTTTTTAAATTCTCTATATGGTGAATATTAAGGGGAAAAATATTCATTTTACTTAGTCAAATTTATTGACCTTTTTCATTTATATTAGTTTAAACCTAAAATCATATTTTTGTTTTTAGGAACATAGATTTTCATCTTTGTTACCTAAAAACTGTTGAATTTCTACAATTTCATATAGTTCAGCATAATAATTTGTGTTCTACAATTTTTGCATCTAGTTTAAGATATCCTTTACACCTGAGTTCGTAATATTATATCGCCTCTAAAAATTTTACTCTTCACATCTTCTTTAATATGTTCAATAAAGTTCTATACTTTTCTCCCAAAAGGTCTTGATCACAAATTGTAATTTATATTTTGATACTATTTGTAAATATTATATCTTTTGAAGTATTTAATTTGATGTTTACAGTGATGTGTACTGTACTTTTTGAAAATCCATTTGACAAAGCTTTTTAAAGTTATGTATTGATGTTGAGTTATAGCAAATGCTTTCTCAGCACTACAAACATCATGTGATTTTTCTCTGTAATCTATTGCTTAGTCTTAATTAATTATTTCAGTATTAAAGCAACATTGAATTTCTGTGTTAACTCGACTTGATCTATTATTTTTTATTTTTCTTAGGTTTATATGCTATCTGTTTAACTTCTTAACATAAATATTGAGATCACTAGACGATGTTCTTCTTGAAAGCATTTACATTTATATATTTTTGTCAAAGAATGATTTTACTTTATTTACAATTTTTGGCACATATTATTATAATTACCTTTCAGTTCAGAATATTTTTGAATTTCAAATATTATTTCATTTTTAATCCATGGGTTACTTATAACTGTTTTTCTTAATTTCTATAACTATAAAAGTTGCCTGCACCTCTGATATTTCCTTCGTTAATTTCACTATAGCAGAGAAAATTTTTTATGACATCAACCTTTTAAAATTATTAAAATTTGCTTTACACCCTAGTATACATGTATGTTAATTTTTTTGTGTGAAAATTTTGCATATACTTGGAAAAGTATGTATATTCTTCATTTTGTTATTTTTTTCCCTCCCATGAAATTTCCACTTTATTGTAGTTTTATATACACTAGTTCAAATGCATTTCTCTCCAACTATTCCAACACAGCTCCTGTGGAATTATTTCAGTTATCTGTAACATGTGACTTTACCAAAGACTTTGATTCTAAAATAAACACAAAATTGCAAATTAACTTTTAGATGAATGGGATGAGAAATAAAATTATCAGATGATGGTTGGGGCTGTAATTTCAAACAACACACTTTGTTGAAATATTTCTTTTGATTTAGCAGTTATAAATTAGAACCTTCAAAAAACAAGAGCAGAACCAAAGTACAATAAAAGAGGCTTCTAGAGCCTAACCGTCCCATAGTCCTAAATCTCTGACAGAAGCAAGGTAAAGCATCTTTCTTGCAAATTAGGCGTGTCCCTGGTAGTTCCATGCAGCTGAGCTTTCAGATATAGACATTCGACAAAGCATTAATGTATGTACCATCTTGGCTCTGGTTGCATTAATTATGCTGGAAGAGTTAATACCCATCCAAGTCCAAAGGTGGAAGAACACATAAACTGGTATGGTAATGGGTAAGAGCAGGCTGTAAAAGCACAGGCTGGTTGTGCTAGTGCAGCCCTGTGGGAAGTGTTCTTCCACAGAGGCCGAGTAGAACAGTCCTGCTAAAGAGACCAATGGAATAAGGACAGTCAACACAGGAAGAGACAGAAGAAACATTCTTCTCCTCCACTTACTACCTGCCACCCTGACTTTTTAAAACGTAGATGTTATTAAGAAAATTTAGCTGTTTGTTGTTTTTAATTATGATCTAGTGCTTCTCCGTATCTTCTTGCTTATTTTGATGTGTCATCCTAGCAGCTTGTGGTATCATATTAGGAATCCCATCAATAATTGGATAGGCTATTCTCAACTCTTCATTAACCAGTTCATTTGTCGATGTTTCCTATCTGAGCGGCTTCTTGGAGAGCGGCCACACCAAGAACTCCAGCAGCAACGGGTCGAATTCATTTGGTTATTGTTTGTGGTGTTGTACAAGTAAATCATATCATTTATTAATCTTGTTCAAATATTTTATATCCTTCTGATTTTTAGTCTTATTTATGTATTAGTTACTAAAAAGTATATATGAAAATTTTTTGTATTTATATATTCCTGCTAATTTTTGCTTTATATATTGTAAGGGCATACTTCTAGCTGTTGACAAATTTAGAATTATCATGTCTTTCTGTTGAATTAAACATTTCTTCTTCATGAAATGTCATTATTTATCTCTAATAACTCTTTGTATATTGAAGAGTATTTTGTATGATATTATTATAACTATTCCGGCTTACTATATTTTCATCCTTTTGCTTTCAAAGTTTCCATAATCTCCTATTTTTATATATCTTATATAAACTGGATATAGTTAATTAATTCAACTAGCAGTGTATTGTAATTATAAACATATTTGGATTTATTCCCACAGTGTTCTTTTATTGTTTTTTTTAAGCTATCTATACTATAATACTGGTTAATTTTCTCTCCATTTTCTACCTTCTTTTTAATGATTTTATACTTTTTCTCATTCTATTTTATCTGTACTAATTTGAAAATTATATATACATATTTGAAGCTATATATTCTATAACTGTACTTCAATGATCAATACAATTACTTTGAAGTTCTGTCTAAATTTCATTAATATCTTTATCTTCTTCCTCCAAATTACATGACCCTTAGAATTCTTGAATTACATTCATCAGTCTCCTACTTAGATTATTATTAATTTTAATGTTTACTATAAAATACTACAAAAGCTTATTATATTGTTGGCAAGATATTTATTTACTTTTACCTTTTTCACAATTTCCAACTCTTATCTCTATCATATTCTAGTTTGTTTACATTCATATCCCAGTTTACTGATTTGCTTTCCAATTTTGTAAAACTTTGTATTTAGACTGTTCATCAGAATTCCCATTTCAATGATTATACTCTATTATTTCTAAAAATGGTATTGGGTTCTTTTTAAAAATCGACTTTGTCATTTTTATAGTTTCTTAGTCTCATGGAATTTATTTAGGCTTGCTTTCTATTTCTTAAAATAAAAAATATTATTTTAGTATTCTGTATCTGATAATTCTAATATATTTCTAATTCCTAAGTTTAGGACAGTAATATTCTCTTATTTAGGGTGCAGAGTTATGTTTCAATTCATACTAGCATCACAAATGTTACTTTTCAGGTCCCAGTTGTGTCTGAGGGGTGTTCTATTAACTCCCTACCTTAGGTGGATTCTTGGCTTTGCTTCTCCTTCCCTACCCTTAGACAGCATTAAAATTCCAACATTCACATATTTCAGAAAATGTCCCAATAGGAAACCTGGTTTCCACACTATACTTTCTCATTGGGTTTCTCTCTTCATTATGTTTGGACTGAGTCTACCAAAAGTTCTTATAAGCCCATTGATGCTTTTAAGAATAATTTAAAATATTTGATTCAGTATTTTAAATAATTTTCAATGGTACTGTTAAATAATTTACCTAGAGCACCAAATTGCCACAAGAAGAAGTCTAACCCTTTTGACATGAAATAGAAATATGAATGTCTTTTGTCTTCTATTTCTTTTTGTGAGTTTTGACTCTCTCATTCTATAATTTTTGGGGTGTATGACATATTGAATCATCAGCATTTACTTATTTGTTCTGCACCCATTTTGTTCTTTTTCAATCTGAGTTTTATTAGTGAGACCACAGATTCAGTATCTTCCAGATTTATAAATGAATAATAGGCTGTTATCTTTCCATGCAGAATCTGAGGGGTACAAGTGATACACCTTTCAATATAGTCAGAACCAAGCCACTTTGTAAACCAAGAGCAAAAAATAACACACCTGAGGAGACCTCATGGCCAAAGAAAGGACATAAACTCAGAAGAAACCCCTGAACTTAAAAGAAAAAAGACAAATTGAATTCCAACATCACTAAGAAGAAAACTTAAGGAGGCCTAAGTATAGCACAGTGAAAGGCTAAAACTAAAAAGCTGTGATAGTGCAACAAATCTTTCTTTTTTTGTTTAATTTCTAAGTTAACTTTTTCTTTTTTAAGATTTTATTGGGGAAGGGGAACAGTGTTGAAAAACAGCCAACTTGTCCTTTCACCTTAGTTGTGGAGGATGCAGCTAGTTCAGCTCCCAAGTCCAGTCGCCATCTTGCCAGCTGTTGGCAGCTCAGCTGCATCTCAGCTCAGGCACAGCTCACTGGGCCATGTGGGAATCGAACTGGCGACCCTGTTGCTCAGAGCTCGCGCTCTTAACTAACTGAGCCACTGGACTGGCCCCAACAAATCTTTAGAAGATGAATTGAAGGAAAGAACAAATAATGCTGATATTTGACATGGTTTTCAAGTAGGAGAAAAACCATCAAATTTCAAGGTACAAGTAAGAATAGAGGTCATAAAGAAAATCATAATACTTAGTAGATAGAGGCAGGCTGCCTGAAAACCAAGCAGAAATTGCAGAAAGATAAGAAAGAATAAAGTATGTAAAAATACTAATTAAAGAGATAGTAGGTTAAAGGCCTAGAGAGCATAAGTGAAGAGCAAGGAATTGAAAAATTATACAATTTAATAAAGAACTATTTCCAATATGCCATGTATAAATGTATATCAATTAATTGTTCATCTGAACTCTAAATTTTGTTAAAATTTGAGTGAAACAATCCAAGGAGAGAGTGAGCCAATGAACACTGATTAACAGGTCTTGCTAGCAACTTATCCTGGTCAGAGGGCATTGTCAGCAGAAGGTATTTGAGGAGACTTGTTGAGCGTTGCAAACAAGTTGGTCCCTTATGAGCAGCTACATGTACAAAAGGCTCCTATCATAGGGTCTGTGCTGAGATGCCAGTAACAATTTGTGGAAGCTGTTTTAGTGCCAATTTGTGTGTGTATTACATACATACACACACACACACACACACACACACACAAACACGGACAATTAAGTTTGCGAACTTTCCACCATGTAAGTATATATACTAGGGGTGCCAAAAAAAATGTATGTAAGTCGACAATTTGATCAACGTTGCTCAAGCAGTAGTTTGCCATAATTAGAAGTGTATGGACACTGATGATAACCACTTTGAGCACCTCTTGTAATTGCAGAAGTCAAACGTGACTTGTATTCATTCATCTTTTGTTATCGATATATATTGAGTATATACAATTTCAATAGTTTTCCTTTCTTAAAATGTGTATATATTTTTTGGCACTATATATATATATATAACTCTTTTAGAAATACAGATATATTCCCAATATGAACCTAAAGGAATAAAGATAGTTTTAGTGTTATGTCTGTGAAGACTAGCTTTATACAATTGCAATTAAAATATCTACTATTTGCAATAGCTAATATATTAATTTAAATGTTTTAAATAGGGCCGGATGAGACGTGTGTTGGTTAAGAGTTGGCTTGGGATGCCAGCTCTGAGCAGCAGGGCCTGGGCTCAGATCCCACATGAGGTCCAGTGACGCTGTGCCTTCTACATCTCTACACCTAAGATGGTGTACAACAGCTTAACCTGGAGCTGGGCTGCTGTGAGTTGCCAGTGATGGCGTAGGCTGCAGCCCCTGCTGCAGTGGGCTACCATGAGCTACCATGAGTGGCCGGCAGCCAGTGTGAGTGGCCGGCAGGCTGTCCAATGGCCGGCGAGCGACTGCCTCACCCGGGAAGAGCACAATGATCATACCAACATGGGCCAGTGAATGACATTCTCCACAACTAGACTAAAGAACAAAAGGACAGCAACTTGTCTGTTCCTCTTCCCCAATTCCCCAATAAAATCTTAAAAAAAAAATGTTTTAAATAAATATACACATACAATCTTCTCTGGCTTTCACCAGAGGGTACCTGATTACCCATCTATACCATCCTCTTCTGTCACTTCCCCTCCATTCTTTTGCCCATCTAGCATGAGCACAGAAAATCAGTAATTTCAGAAGTAAGAGTTCATATGGGCCAAAAGCTTATCCTTTTGACACAATAGTTCATGGTCTTCCCAAACTGATGGTTAGCATAAAGCAGTAATATCAACCACTATGGTTATTATTATTATTGATATCAATACTATTATTCCTAGTTGCTTATTTGATTCCAACCCATACGTCACCTCTTGGATATCCCATTTTCTCATTCAGTTCAATTCACTTTCCTTGCTGTCAAATCTCCAGCCCAAGCAGTTTCCAACCAAGTCAAATTCTTAGTTATATTCGAAGCCAATATGATATAGTCTATCTTAAAACAGCATTTCTGACAAAGCACTGCCTCCCAAACCACTAATGGGTCATGGTTTATCTTGAGAAGAGTGCTTTTATACAATTAGTTTATGATTCAAAACTCATAAAAAGATGCAATATGTTTATAAACTTTACAATCTCTTCTCTTTGAAAAACCAGTCACATCACATTCTATTTAGTTTAGCATCCTTTAACTCTCTGGATAGACTTAATGTCTTGTATTACCATAATCTGTCCCCACTTATTTCATTTTGTGCTTACTACATGAATAAAATGTTAATTTTATTAAATACTAGAAAACTAGGTCACTATGATGGAAAAGAGGCCAAAAGTGTTTTTTTGGGTACTCAAAAATTTTAAGTATGTATTTCCAGAATTGTGTGAAATGAGTGAAAAAAGTGGATATAACAAAAAGAAGTCATCCATTTTCTGGATGTCTAATGACTTAGAATTCTTGTTTTGACCATAAGGAAAAGAACATTATACTCATATATTATCTTTGTCTCTTAAAAATATAAGTTCTATTTTTAATGAAAGCCTCGGGATATTTCCTGTTTCCAAACAAGGAAACGAACAGGCTAGAAGATGGCTTGTTTCTTTTACTTTGTTATTTAATTCCCAATTTTATAATAGTTCTCCTCAGATAATCCTCAACTCTATATAATTTGGAGTTATTGCTTTTCAAAATCCTTTAGAAATTCCTTGTGACTGGGCCAAACCATCTCATTTCATGGGATCCACTAATATTCAGATAACCAGGCAGGGGTCTTAAGCAACCCAGGGATGGAGATTCTATGAAATGGGTTTTCAAAGATCTCTGACTATTGCCTAATGTTATCTCCAGAGAAGTAGAGAGGAAGTCCAGAGGGAGAGCTCAGTAATTTAAAACAACTGACACCCCATAGCTCTCCTTAAATCAGTCATATCCTTTTGGAGAAATGCCAGGATGTTCTCTGAAGTGCTTTCTAGAAAGCCCCAAAACTCCTGGTTCCCAGTAAGCTGTGTTCACTACTTATCATAGTTAGAACATTTTCACCAAACAGTGCTGTTTCCTGCAGATTACTTAAGTATATGATGATTTGTGGCTCTGTTACAAGCAAAATAAAATTCTTTATTCCTTAAGCGGAAATACTCCCATATAAAATTATTTTTTTAACACAGTATGTTCACAGTATGCACTTGTCTTGTAATAAATATACAGTTACACAGTTTCCTAAACCATTGGCAAATTTTCTGGCTCTATGGTCATAATAAATTGTGGAATATGAGAGAGGGTCAAAAAACACATGGGAACATTCTTTTGAAAGAAAAAGAGTTGAATGTTGTGCTTCAGACATTCTGTTAGGTAAATCATTAGAGACTAGTTAATTTTTGTCTTCCGTTTTTTAAACTGAGGCATGAAGATAACATTGAAATTCTGGCCAAATCAGCTCTTGCTGGAATTTACAGAGCAGATTTGGAGTTACCAATTTAAACTTCATAGTTGGCTGAGAGTCCAGCTGTGTCCACCCAGCCAGAGAGTGTAATGGAAGGTTAGACATGTGACATTATGTGACATTTTGTGACACCAAGCAAGAAGGGGTCTAGAGATTGGGGTCAGATTTCAGCAGAGAATTGTTCCTCTGTAGACAGTGAACAGCAGAGAGGATGCGATTGTTTCGCAGTGGAAATAGACTCTTTCTCGACATGAAAGGAAAACAATTTTGGCTTTAATTGTAGAAATAATTGCCTTAGTCTCCAATTTGTGGGTTGGGAGCAGCCAACAGAGTCCCATAACCCCCATGTCCCAGAGGTGTGAAAGCTGTTTGCTTTACACAGTGAGTCAAATGGCCAATTAGAGTGAATGTGACAGGGCATGATGCCAAATAGAAACGCAGTTTCTGCGGAGGCTATTTTTAACTATGTGTGATATCTCTTGACCTATTTCCCTTTGCTTGGCTATCTTCAATGTTCCCATTGTCAAGGATGACACATCTGAATACTATGCAGATGTGTTCCTCATTTCCAAGTTGGGTAAAGGAAGGTTGGGGTTCTGACCCTGAAATAAAGCCTAAGCCCCTTGGCAAGCTCACACATAGCATGTAAATTCGCTTTTTCTGCTTCACTCTCCCTATCAGTTCAGTCTCTTGCCTGGAGAAGCCCAATCCTACTTCATATGTGCAGGGGTTCTAAGTGGTACTTCTTAAACATATTTACAAGGAAAAGGGCCCTTACAATGAAGCCATAGTCTCCTCCTCTTTGTATAACCACAAATGTGTTCTAAGAACGCTTGATCTTCTGGTTTCTATATTCTCCAAATGCCAAAAAAATCCTGATTCTGAGTGTGCACATATATAACTACACACACAAACACCCATCATACACAGGGGCTAGTGGATCTGGTTTTAAGGTTGGGGTGAGGACGTGGAGACACCCTCAAGAGGGAAACAGACTATGAATGCCCTGAAAGCCACCGCAGGACCGCACGTTGGAAAATGGCCCCACATGGTGCCTCTGGTGAGCATTCCTCATTTTACATTCTATGACCAGGAGAGAAAAATAGGAGTGTCCCTCCATGTTTAATGGTGGAAGGAGTTAAAAAGACAGGAGACAGGGATTTGCAGTCATTAAAACCCAGCACTGGGCCGGCCAAGTGGCTCAGTTAGTTAAGAGCTCGCTCAAGAATGCGAGCTCTGAGCAACAGCAGTTCAATTCCCAGCCCAAGCTGAGCTGCCAACAGGTGGCAGGATGGCTCAGCTAAAAAACAAACAAACAAACAAACAAACAAACAAACAAACAAAAACCCAGCACTGAGTAGATAAAGCTCACATTTCTTTGGGGGAGCTATGTAGGTACCCAAAAACTTTTCTCCTGAGGCAGTCCACAGACCCCACTTGGTACTGGTACTTGGGTTGATAAATTGAACTTTGTTAGACCAGTTTGGTGCTACCAAGGCAGTAAAAGAGACACCCCTAATTCCCATTCTATACAATTCCAGTATATTGTCACTCTGTGAGAAAAGATGGGAGCAAGCTCGTGTTCACCTTGAAATGTGTACTGATAGGGCAATGTGTTTGAGAGCTACCAGCCTTCGTCTATCTGTAAGTTGCTACAGGTTTCCATGAAATAAGGAGCACTGCTACGGTTATACTCACTTACATATTTAGAAACAAGTTTTTATTTTTTCAAAGCACTTTAATATCATTTATCTCATTTAAACTTTGCAAACTTTTGAAGAAATTAGGGCAGAAATCAGTACAGTTGACCCTTGAACAATGCAGGGGTTAGAGGTGTCAACCCTGCCCCCCCACCACCACCATGCAGTAAAAAATCCATGTATAACTTTTGATTCCCTCAAAATTGCTAATAGCCTACTGTTGACTAGAAGTCTTACCAATAACATAAAGAATTGATTTACACAAACTTTTATTATATATATATATATATATATATATATATATAAATCTCCTTACAATGAAGTAAGCTAGAAAAAATAAAATGTTATTAAGAAAATTACAAAGAAGAGGAAATACATTTACAGTATCGTACGTATTTACTGAAAAAAGAATCTGCTTTTGAAAGTGGACCCATGCAGTTCAAACTCATGTTGTTCAAGAGTCAACTGTACTTCCATTGTGAAGACAAGTAAATGGATGCCTAAGGAATCTATTTAACTGATATAATGTGTTACAGAAACAACAAGGTAGTAACTAAGCTGAAGCTAGAACTCACCAGAAATTAGACCATTTCCTCCCTGGAGGGTTATGTAATCTGCCTTTGTTATCACAAACAGATCTGGTAGAGACACAAATCTGGGAAGCCCACCCTAAGGATAGATCTTGCAATCTAACAATTGGTTAAATGTTGAGGCAAAAGTGTCAGTGCAGGGCAGAGACATCAACAGCCAAGTCAAAAATTACCTAAGAGAATGCCAAGGTCAAACATTAAAGGAAAGATATTTTCTGATCTAAGAGAATAAGATGGAGTTGAGAACAGATGAAGCTTAAAAGGTCAAGATCCAGGTAAATACAGGAAGGGAGTAGGTTACGATACCTTAAACTGTCTTCTTCATTGGTCCTCACCCTGCAGTGATTTTGACCCCTGAGGGACGTTTGGCACCCTCTGGAGACATTTTTAACTATCACAGCTGGGAGTGAGATGGTGGATACCCTTGGCATTTATTAGGTAGGGGATGGGAATACTGCTAGACATCCAACAATGACAGGACAGCCTCCCACAACAATGAATTATCCTGCCCAAATTGTCAGTAGTGCTGAGGTTGAGAAACGCTGGTTTATTTAGGGTAGTCATCTGGTAAATGGTAGATCAGCTTGATTAAAAGGGAGAAAATTAGGATTTTCTCCTAATTTTGACATTTATTCCACCACTCCAGCACACCCTCTGCTTTGTTTCCTCAGAAGGCAGATCAGGGTGTAGTAGGTTGGATGGAAAAGAGAAGTCCAAGGGAAGCATGTGTCGTTTCATTCTCTATCCTGTTTTCACTCTACATGCAAATAAGTTACATAGATATTTGTTTCTTCTTTCCCATTGTACATGCTAGAAAATACTGTTGTTAAATTAATTTCTTATCAGAGGATTTACCCATTACAGGAGCTATTTGTGATATCATTATTAGCTCCTTTATTTATAAGGGTTGTATCAGTTATAAGGTTGTATATTGTATCAAATTTCAGAAACCATGTAAGAGAGATGTTTAATATTCATTTTTGTATATCCTTTTTTTGGTTGCTCAGTAAATGCATACAGATCCAGAGATTCAAATCAGCACTGGCTGCAGAGAAAGAAAGCAATGTATAATTAAGTGGGAATCTACAAAAACCCAAGGCTTGCTGACTGGCTCTGCTGAAAGCAATTGTGTCCTGTGCTGTCTCGCCTAATCCCCATTTGCAAGGGAGCTTTCTGCCAGCAGCTTCTTTCCTGTGCTGGGAAATTGCCCCTCTGCTTTGAGCACATTTAAAAAGAGATGTTTTGTATTTTCTCCTTTTGTATTGCTGAGAAGCGCACACAGGTGTAAAAAATAGGACAATGGAAGCAGGAAATGTAGGTTCATTTAATATTTGCTAGAAAAGACTCAGCTCAAGATGGTTGAAGGTAGGCCAGGCACTTGCCCCCTATGATCTAGACCTGTGCTGTTCAATTTGGTAGTCAAATGTAGCTATTTAAATTTAAATTAACTAAAAATTAAATTCCTCAGTTGCACTAGCCATGTTTCAAGCACTAAAATAGTGGCTAGTGGCTCCTATAATGGGTAGTGAAGATATGGAACATTTCCGTCATCACAGGAAGTTCCGTTGGACAATACTCCTCTAGTTGGGTAGATTCGAACACGGATAATAATATGACACTGCTGAAGGCCAGAGAGCACTTTCCTGGGCATGCAAAGTGCCTCATCTTGGTCACTTGAAGGCCCTATCTAGTGGGCAATAACTGTAGAGGTCTCACTGAATTTTCATTTCATTCATCCAACAATTATTTATTTAATATCTACTGTAAGTCAGATACAATTCTTGGCATTGGGGATGGAAATTAATGAAACTGATCGTTCCCTTGCCTTCAAGGAGGTTAAATTCAAGTGTGGAAGTCCAATAATATATACATAAACAATATACCTACATATTCCCATATACATACATACATAAACTATACAGCCAGAAAATGACCATTGTGAAGAAGAAATATAAGAGAATGTGAGAGGACAAAGTGATGAGATGGTAGGTGCTATTTCTAGTAGTTTTGTCAAGGAAGACTCTTCTGAGCAAGGGATACTTGAGGGGAGACCTAAAGGAAGCGAGGGGTGACCCTTGATAATACCCGTGGCAATGCAGTCTAGACATAGCGAGTAGAAAACGCAAAGGCTGTCAGCTGGGAAACTTATTGACAGGTTCAAGAAAGCCCAAGGAGGCCAGCCCTGCCCGGGTAGAAGGAGCAAGAAGAACAGCATTAAGAAATGAGGTTGGTTACAGGTAATGGCCAGCCAGGCCATGTGTGTATTACAAGCCATGGCAAGGATTTGAGTTTTGTTCTAAGAGAGACTGGAAGCCGTTTATGGTTTGAGTAATGAAACGATATTATCCAATGTGCATTATTTAAAATTTCCTGGGGTTTCTGTAAGGAGAACAAGTGTGCAAGGATGGACGCAGGGTGACACATTACTAAACCATGGTTGTACACTGGATAGGAAATGATGGTGACTTAGGTTAGGGTGTGAGCACTGAAGGAGATGAAAAGTTAGTCAATTTAAAAAAACATATTGAAGCCAAAGAACTGATGATTTGAATGTAGGCTCTAAAACAAAAGGAACAGTCAAGAGTAATTCCAGGATTTTGTTTCAACAACTAAGTAAATAGCAGTGTGACATTTATTGAGATTAGAGAGTCTGGGAGATTAGCAGATCTGTGAAGAGTGTGGTAACCAAGGGTTCACTGTGCGATATATTTAATATGAGACACTCATTGAATACCCAAGAAAAAAATTCCAGAAAGTAACGGAGTATAAAAACCTGAAGGTCAGAAAAGAGGTTTTGAGTTAATGGTAGAAATTGGAATATCATCACATATACAGTATGCAAAACTGGATAGACAATGGAGATCACAGACAGAGTAAATACAGATAGGAAAGTGGTTCCCAAGGGCTATATCCCAGGCATTTCAATTTATGGAAGTTGGGAAAGGAAGGAGAAGCCAGCAGAGGAGACTAAGAAATAACCGTTAAAGTAGGAGAAAATCGGAATAATGGTTTTCCAGCAACCAAGTGAAGAATTTGTGTTAAAAAGGAGAACAGTCAGTTGTGCCAAATAATTATAAGCTGACTGAGATGAGAACTGAAAAACTTCCATTTGTCTGTGAAATGAATCCTATTTTCCTCAATAATCTCTACTTTCTATTGGGATGAAAATGTTTTCAATATTAAATCTTTTTTAAAAATAAGTTTTCAAGAAGCTATCGACAAAACTTTGTATGGGAGACCTAGGGCATACTAAGGTGTCCTTTTTTGAGGATGGAGGCAGCTATTAGTACTTCCTGAACTTCTCAGCACAGTTCTTTTTCCACTCAGCTGTTGCCCTTGGAAGACAATCTTTAAGTATATAAATTTGTCAGAACCATCCTAAAGACACAAAATGTGGACTTTGCTAATTTGATACATGAACGTACTCTCATTCAGGATTTATCCATGTCCTCATCATTAAAAACAAAACAAAACAAAACAAAAACACAAATGTGACAACAGACCAATGTAGTAGGCACCACATGGTCCTGATTCACTTCAAAATATGTATCAAATACCAAAATTAAACCACAAACAGAAATCTCCCAGACGACTTTCCTGGAAACCGATTGGATAGATAATACACCCCTTTAGTGCCTTTGTAATTAAGAATGAGGGAAGAGATGAAAGGGGTTACAATGTATTTTTTCCTTTGCTCGCTAAGAATGGCAATTGTGCAAACATCTATGGTATTTAAGTGTACGTTTATTACAGCAATATTCACACCTTCTAGGTGGCATTACAGCACAGCAAAGCTGTCACTGCTATCTCCTAATTATGAAATGGTATTGTCAGGACATGGACAAAATTACACTTGTTATCAGTGGAAGGACCTAAAGTCCATGGCACCTATTACTCCTACACTAAACTAATTTCCAATAGAATAGAAACAACAATACAAAAGCCAAGGTAGGGAAGGTAGGGGTAACGTTGGTGAAAACAACCAGAGTGAAATCCTGTTACCACAGTGTGCAAGTGTCAGAAGCAAAACCATTGCAGGGAAAGAAAGTCCTGAGGATCTCCTGGTCAAAAAATTGAAACTAAAAGAGCTTTTCTTATATCTGGTTGACATAAATACTCTGGCTTTGATTTAAATCAGGAACAGAACCAGGGGTTCTTGGTTTGCTTTAGTTCTGAAATTGATATCATCTGTTACCTAGATTTCGGTATCCGTGATTGTAAACCATATGTTTCTAAAGGCCCCAGAGCACATATAGTTAATATTCAACTGGTAAATATCGCTAAATATTTTGAGGGCTCTTCCATCCACCTGAGGTGAGAATTCACCATCTGCTTTGAAGCCATATGAACAGACAAAACTTACATAATTATTTCAAAGAGCAAAGAAGCCTTAGGCAGCTAAATGTCAAAGCAACTTATTTCTTAGCACAGTGGAATGCAGCGTCAGCAGTGCTGCAGTGGAGGTTTGAAGGTGACTATCCACAGTTCTGGTGCCAAGAGTCTAGGCAGGAAACAATAATTAAAAAAAAAAAAGAATCATATCTATCATTTGTGAAAACCAACCTTCAGAAGAATAAGTGTTTCCTTCCTAAATTAACTTTGCTTACACCTACAGAGCGCAACGGACAGTGACAATGGATTGATGATATTGAAATACCAGCGAAATTTTTGTATGCAGAAAATGGGATGATGAAAAGGAATTAGACCACTGCCATTGCTCCCCCCAAGTTAAATAAAGAAATCAAGTCATAATATACAATGTCCAAATACTTTATACCTTTATGGCTTCAGCTGATAGTTCTTCCTTGTGTTCAAAAATTAAATCATCGACTGGAATTCTCTGATTGTGTTTTAAATTTCCCTTCTTTGTTCATTGATTACATGATGTCCCTTGTAGCAGGAATATTTTTGGTTTGTTTATAGAGTCAACAAATATATATTGAGCACCTACTATTTGGCAGACACTTTACTAGCACTAAATGCATAAACTGCATTTGTACTTAATTCTTTTCCCACCCCACATAATAGCAGTGCAATTATTATAAAAAGTAATTCATGCTGATATCTATGAATGTCCAAGTTGAGGAAATTTAACAGTTTATTAGATCTATTGAATTTTCTGTTGTAAATAATGCTTTCTTTACAGTAAGCTTATGAGAATTAGGGCACTTCTGATGAGAGCAACAGACTCAGACTCTGGCAGAATTAAGACTAAATGGAAAGAATTATATTAGAAGAACATGGCCAGATAGGGGGAGCTTCACAGGAAAGAAGAAACTAGAGAACAAACCAAGTAAAGTACTCAGAGTTGTTACAGTATATTGTCTAAGATGTCCAGTTTCCAACAGAAAAGTATGAGGCATGCGAAGAAACAAGAAAGTATAATCCAAACACCAGAAAAACCAAAAGCAGGCTACACAAACTGCCTGTGAGAGCAACTAAATGTTGAATTCATCAGAAAATGACTGAAAAGAACACTCTTTTCTAAGAGCGCTCATTTGGTCAGTCACTCCCTTCCCCAGGCTAGGTGACTTGTGGAATGAGATGCTCAGTTACCTAAGGAATGCTGCACCCAAATCCAGCATCTCATGAGACATGAGCTTCTCTGTCCCCAGTGGAAGGCTGCAACTTTTCAAGCATCTTTTGGGACCCCTAGTACTTAGGCAGTTGGCCTTTGCCAGCAATGTTTTAAACATTGGGTGTAGTCAGTGAACGAGAAAAACAGAGTTATACTAATACAGCAAAGAGGCATGAGGACTAGTTTTACAGAAGAAGGAGCTAGAAGAAGGTTGGATTCTAAGCCTGCTACCACGTGCTCCAAGATAGAGAACTCAGGCAGAATGTAATCAAGCACACAGAACAGACTAT
>NW_017731493.1:516045-517011 GCF_001890085.2 Hipposideros armiger | reverse complement strand
GCACCCTATCGTTTTTCAGGCTGAGTTATGACAAGTTTTCCAGGTGTGTGTGTGTGTGTGTGTGTGTGTGTGTGTGTGTGTGTGTGTGTGTGTGTAGATGCAGAAGAAGAACCCCTCTGACTCCACAGTTAACCTGGGTCTGCCTAAGGATTCTTTCTCCCTCCCTACCTGCTGTGACACTTGAGAGTTTTACTTACTTACTTATATTGGACCTGGGAATTACCAGCAATTTGGTTCATATATAATCATTTCAATGCTCGGTCAGGATGAAAAGGCAGAGTAGCAGATAAAACCACATTTTGTCCAAGAATTTTTTGCATGATTCTGGAAGCAAGACGGAAGACTCCCCTGAGTTAGACTCATTCTGTCCTAGGTTTATTTCTTCAGTAGCCCCGACTGTCAGCTTCTTGTGGTCATGAGAGTGTTTTCATGTCTCACTATTGTGACATGAAAAGTCCTTCAGCATAAGAGGTGCTCAGCGTAGATTTGTAATGGTGCTATTGGAGTTTTTGTTGCCATTTTCAGTAACCTTCTTATCCACCTGACTTACTGCAGAAATTGTGTGAAAGCTGCCCATGAGATTACTTTGGCTGGCTCCATGAGATAAACAGATATTTCTGCCAGGCAATTCACCCACATTGACATAAAATAAGTGGGAAAAGAAAAATGATATGTTTCATTAAGTTATGGCAGCCTGCCCCTGCATTCTCGAATTTATGTTTTTCCAAAACTGTCCATTGGTCAATGTGTAGGGATGGTCATAATAAATGGTAATAGCTTCTAGCAGTTTATCTCTCCCATCAGTCATCTCTTTGCACTCATTCCAATTTCAATCAAGATACAAAGATGTAAAATTTATTGGGATGAGACAGGCTGGAGATTTATAGTCAATATACCTCCCACCAATTAAGAAGAATGACCCAAATAACTCTCATCCATATTGACTGAAATATTGGCATATTTGAC
>NW_017731493.1:497842-513000 GCF_001890085.2 Hipposideros armiger | reverse complement strand
AAAAAAAATGATCCACCCAAAATGTCACTAATCCCACGGTTGAGAAACCCCTCTGTACAGAAACTCTCAGTTCTAATCTGTGGTATTGGGCAATATGGTTATTAACTGAAAAGATATTTTCATTGCTTTGATTTTAACTGGAAAAAGAATCACATTTTAGTAGGATTATAACCATGTCAAAATCTTACTACTTGGTGACTTCATAAAAATGACCCTATAAATAATTTTTATGAATGATTAATCACTAAGAGTTTAGGAAGTTACCAGAATCCCTACAGCTGGTGTTTGCTATTTCATGTTCGTTTGCAAAGGGTACAAAATAACTTCTGATGAAACTCTAATTAT
The DNA here is from genome assembly GCF_001890085.2 of Hipposideros armiger. Classification (NCBI taxonomy): domain Eukaryota; kingdom Metazoa; phylum Chordata; class Mammalia; order Chiroptera; family Hipposideridae; genus Hipposideros; species Hipposideros armiger. The sequence goes on along the minus strand of NW_017731493.1, from coordinate 512,655 downwards.
GAAGCAACTTTACAAGAAATTGGATATGAAGCATTTTATTTTTAGTATTTTCCCATGCTAACCCCCTTTTATTTTTATATGAAATATTAATTGTAAATTAATTAACTGAATTGTGATTCCTAAGCACTGCACTTTATTGGAAGCAATTTAAGATTTATAGAGGCACTTTCATCATTGTTATTACAAAAAGTCATTCGTGGTGCTCACCATTTAAAATGAACATAAATCCAAAGATTTCCTTTGTAAGAAAAATCAAAGTGCATGCTTCTCCATTTTAAGGCCTCTCCTTACCTGATGGTCACCTTCTTAATTATTTTATAAAGGGATCTGCACTTCCACATATCTGACTTTCTGCTACGCAGTTTGCACATTATGATGGTTCTCTGGAATTGTAAAATGGGTGGGCATCAGGTTATTTTTACACGTGAAACATTAATAAACCAACCATAGCCGGAAGGGTCCTTCCCGTCTTTTAGGCACCATTGTACACATAGGTGACCTCATTCTGTCCATGCTACTCCTGGTCTTCCCCAGGATTTTAATTGGACACTCCAGGGTCATGCCCCTGACCGTTCTCTTCACCCTCCACTTCCAAACTTAGAGATGCTGTATCCCGTTTCCTAAGTCCCCTTCTCTCTGATCCTCTTGTGAAGGACACATTTCCTATGCTTAGGAGTTACTGTCTCCTGCCCTCTGGGGAACATATTCACACTGTACAGAACTTTTAGGAAGGCATGGTATTCACGCAGTGTGTGTCTCCCACATTTGTAATATCAGAACCTCGTATTAGTCTAGCTTTGAGAAAGACACAGAAATTAAGAAACTCTTGATTCACAGTGCCACACAGGCACATGACAGCTTTCATGGCAAATGTGTCTGACAAGAAATGTGTCTGAGTCTGCTCTTTATTAAGGACATTTTGAGATGTCTCACATCCAAATAACTTAGTTGTTGTTGTTTTTTCTTTTTTTTCAATTTTATTGGGGAATTGGGGGAGGGAACAGCATTGGGGAATCGGGGAAGGGGAACAGACAAGTTGCGGTCCTTTTGTTCTTCAGTCTAGTTGTGGAGGATGTCGCTTCACTGGCCCGTGTTCGTATTATCATTGCGCTCTTCCTGGGTGAGGCAGATCTATCGCTGACCTCTGGACGGCCGTTCATGGTGGCTGCTGGCTGTTCATACTGGCTGCCGGCCACTCGCAGTGGCTTATGGCAGCCCACTGCCATAGGGGCTGCAGCCTATGCCGTCGCCGGCGACTTACAGCAGCCCAGCTCCAGGTTGAGTTGTTGTTCACCATCTTAGCTGTAGAGGGCAGTGTCACTGGCCCTCATGTGGGATCCAAACTGGGGCTCTGTTGCTCAGAGCTGGCATCCCAAGCCAGCTCTTAACCAATGCGCCACTCAGCTGGCCCCCAAATAACTTAGTTTTTATTGAACCTCTCTCAGTAAACTTGATGATCAGATTGTATCATGTATTTTCAGGCTTAAAAACATAGGATCCTCTAAATCCCATGTTCCACAATATTTTTGCTTTATAATGAGCTGTTACATCATTGCTGTTTCTCATCACTAAACAAACAAACCAACTGCTGTAAATTGAATTGTGCTCCGCTTTAAATTCATGTTGAAACTAGCCCCCAATGTAATGGTATTTGAAGATGGGGTCTTTAGGAGGTAATTAGGTTTAGATGATGTCATGGGAATGGGACCCTTATGATGGGATTACTATCCTTATAAAAAGAGACACCAGAGCTTCCCCTCTCCCTCTCCCTCTCCCTCTCTCTCTCCCTCTCCCTCTCCCTTTCTCTCTCTCCCTCCTTCTCTCTTTCCCTCTCTCTCTCTCTCCCTCTCTCCTCCCTCTCTCTTTCTCTCATGCAAGGAAGGTGCTGTGCAAGTCAGGAAGGGAGCCTTCACTGGGGAACTGAACTGGCTGGCACCTTGATCTTAGACTTCCTAGCTTCCAGAATTATAGGAAATAAATTCCTGTGGCTTAAGCCACCCATATTTTATTATGGCAACCACCAGATGTATAAAATAAATAGAAAAAAAAAGACAGAATGAATTGACCTCCTTTAGTGTCATTATAGATACATATTAGGAAATATTATTTTTTTCTTTAAAGACTTGATTGATTGTACAAATGACATCATATTGGCAGTATCCAGAAATAAATTACCAAAAACTTGCCATAAGAAGACCACCCAAACAAATGAGCTCTTTTCTTTTAAAATATTCTTTTTCAAATTAGGTTCTTCATGCAGCAGTAAAGCATTCCCCCAGGGGGATTGAAAATGTTACCCAGGAGAAGAGTTCTTATAACTCACTGGGCAATCTTGATCTAACAGGTGTTACCTCTGTGGCTAGAGTTTGCACACCTGTGAAATAGAGACTAAAATGTTGATATACCAGAAAAAAATGTAGTAAAGAATCTGGTAACCATCATGGTGACCATGAGCAAACCCAGAATGGTACAGTAAGCTCTGAACAAACCCTGAGAAGACTAGCTTGTGTACTTGTGTTCATTTATTTTAATGGGTTGCATTCTAAGAAAAAATCACCAATCAAAGGCATCCTGCCCACTAAGATGCAAGTAATAGAAAGAAACATATTCAAAACAACAAAAACACTAATGGCTAACATTTGGTAGGCCCTTGCTGTGTACTATGACTATTCCAAGTGCTTTGCAGGTAAAACTCAGTCATCAGAACAAGTCTATGAATGTTATATGTTATTTGTGCATATTATTGGGTCGTCAGGAAAGTCATGACATGTTTTTCAATGCAAAAATGCGTCGTGACTTTTCCAATGACCCAATAGTTTGATCTCCTGTTTTAAATATGAAGCGAATGCGACATAGAGAGCTCATATAACTTCCCCAGGGCACTTGGAGTGGTAACAGCAAAGACAGATTTGAACCTAACCCATGTCTGGCTCCTGACTTCATTCTTAAGCAGATGTGACTTCTCAACTAAATCCTTACCAACTGCAGCAAAGGAGGTAAGATGCAGCATAGAGGCTGAATAAAACAACAAGCTCCCAAGCTAAGGCAGCCTTGCGGCCTGCTTTCCAGTCATTCTACGGTCAGAGACGCTAAGAAACCCTGAGCCTCACACACCCATCACCATGGTGACAATGCACAAGCAGACATAAAGAATCTTTAGATCCAAGAAGTGAGAATTTGTTGAGCGGAATGGTAAGTCATTGAAAAGTATGACTCTAGATACGTTCATATTCCTTCAATTCTCAATTCTCAGTTCTCCCAACAATGAAAATTACCTCAGCTGACTGTACAAACTCCAGGATTTGAAGATTTTTATTTTCAATTGTGTAAGAATTACTCTTGAATCCGTGCGAGACCAAGTCAGGCTGTATATGAAATAGCTACACATCATTAGGCAACCAGAGTATTATGGTGTTACAAGGTCAAGCATTAAACCATCAAATAATTTGGGGGCCATGTTGTAGCCAATCTGACAGCTCATCAGATGAGATCATGGGCTCCTTGGAAAACACGGCTGGCTAATCCTGGCTGATTCTCATCAACTGACTTCCTTGTGAAATTTGGAGAAAGTCACTTAAATTCTTCCCTTGGGATTGAGGTCAATCTCTGGGTATCCCTGTTTCAGAGTCCTGCTGCTCTCCTGCAGGATAAGGCTGATGTTCTTTTAAAGCCGTTCAGATCAATTATCTGGTGGCTTAAGTTTTTTTGCATGATGTAATTCTTCCAAATCTACTTTAAATGTGAAATATAGTTTCATTTAAATACTAATGCAACCTTTGGAAATATTATTGAAAGAGTGAAAATGTAAGATTAAAAGGATGTACACAAGATGAAACAAAAGAAGAGGAATAAAATAATGAGAATTAGTGAAACAGAAAACATATGCAAGAGAGGAATTGCAGCCACTGGATAAGCAAAGAGTACAAACAGATTTCAATTTCTTTCTTCCATTTCTCATGATGCTGTGGAAGATAGTCCCAAATGTTTAGGCAACGTGGGGCCAGAGAATCTGGGTCTCTATGGGAGCAGAAGCAGCTTGCTGCCATGGTCGTATACAATGCAAGCATGAGTTTCAGCAGCAGCCTTCTTTTCCTATTCAGAATATTATTTGTATTCTCAATCTCAATTATTGCACCCCAGAGAGCTGTGAGCAACTGGCCTGCATCCCTAGCTCCTTGTTTCTTCCTGCCTTCTGAATTCAGATGTGTATTCCTTCCAGCTGTCTTTTTTTCCCTTTCCTGCAGTTTACCAGGCTGTTGCCTTTCCCACATCATTCATGTAAACATTCAATGCAGTGTACATATATGTCTAATACATGATGCTACAGAAACTCAAAAGGTTACCTTGTCATTGGTGTCGGCCAATCCATTCGACTATTGCCAACGATGTTTATTGCCTCATCAGAAAGACATTGCCTGTATTCATCCTTTGTTCTCATCAGCCTCTGAAGGACAATAATCAAATCAACACCATCCACTAACTAAAGACAAATGAGAACTTTCAGGCTACAAATTCTTCCTGTCATGGGGGTAGACATTCTAATATATCTTGCTGTTTCATTATGAGACTATTGTTGCTAATTTTTCAGCTTTATCTGGGTAGTGAGATAGGCTTGACACATTTATTTGTGTATCAAGGTATTAAGGTTCTTAGAAACTCAGTTATCTTTTCATGCTTGGAAGAGTTTATTAACTAAGAGATAATGAGCGAGCATCTTCTCTTTACAGTCATGTTTCTCAAAATGGTATCTGTGGACCACCTGCATCAGAATCACTTCTGTGGTTATTAAAAATAATTCTTTATCAATGGAAGAATTTTTTTTAAATTGTGGTACATTCATAAAGTGGAAATCTACTCCGCAATAAAACAAAAGCAACAACTGATATATTTAGTAACATGTATGAATTTCACAAATGTACTGAGAGAAAGAAGTTAGATACAAAAAAAGTACATACTATGTGATACATTTATATGAATTACTAGAGTAGGCAAAACTAACCTATGGTTATAAAAAATCAGATCAGTGGTTGCTTCTAAAAGGGCACTACTGACTGGGAAGAGGCATAAGAAGCTTTCTTGGGTGATACAGATGCTCTGCATCTGATATGTATTCATAAAAACTGCTGAATGGACGAAGTAAGATCTTACTATTTCACTGTATGTAAACTATACCTCAATTTTTTAAAATGCCAGTTCTTCTTTCCCAAGCATCTGCATTTATCAAAATAAACTTTTAATTCTAGAATTGTTTAAGATTTACAGAAAAGTTCCAAAGATAATACATAGAGTCCCTGTATACCCCGTACCCAGTCTCCCATATTGTCAACACCTTACATTACTACATACATTTGTCATAACTAATGAACCAGTATGGACACGTTATTATTAACTAAACCTCATCTCATGCTCTTTTGGATTTCATTACTTATTTTTTTTCCTAATGTCCTTTTTTTTGTTTCAGGATCCCATCCAGGATATCACATTGTATTTAATCCTCATTTCTCCTTGGGCTTCTCTTGTCAGTGACAGTTTCTCAGACTTTTCTTATTTGTGATGACCTTGACAGTTTCAAGGAGGTCACATCATTGTTCTTGCTATGCCCTATTTTTTTCTCTTACATCATCATTTTTTCTCCATAATGATTTATTTCTATTAGTATACAAATGTATATCATGTTAAAGGGAACTTCTCTTGTATCTATCTATATTTCTTCAAAGTTTCTGCTCCATTTCTCGGCTCTCCTTTAGGAACTTTTCTCAAAAAGCTTTTGAGGCCACTTGTCCTTCCTCTCCTCCCATGGCCTCTTGCTCCCACCTTGTTCAGGATTATATACCTGCCACTCCACTGACGTTGCTTTTGTGAAGGACACAAAAGACCTATGTGTTATACAAGGAAATGGTCCTTTATCCGTTTGCCATTTGGCCAATCTGAATCATTTCATACAGATTGTTACTTGAAAAAATTTCTGTACTTGACCTCAGAGCACCAATGTTTTCATCAAACCTCACAAGATGCCCCTCCTCAGGCTCCTTTGATAATCCCTTTACAGATCCTGTATCTCTAACCATTGGAATGCTGCAGGACTCATTCCTTTAACCCAGGTGATCATCTTCGGTCTTGCAGAATTGAATATTATCGCTACCCAGAAAGTTTCTAAATTTATACTTCTTGCCTGAACCTTTCCTGGGAACTTCAGACTTACATGCCTTCACATCTTGATATTTTGATTTAGATATCTAAGAGACAACTATAAAAGAAAAATTACATCAGACCAGTTAAACTGGCAAGAAGACTACTGTAATTGGGGGGAGAGATTGAACTCTATTGAAACAAAAGGAAGGAGAGTTGTTCACCATGGCAGTGAGGTTGGTCCATGCAGATCAGCCATCAGTTTTGGTAACTGGTGCTTATTGAAGTCAGGCTCCTACCATCCCACAGAGACTGGGAGAAAAGATGCTGCTTTTCTTGATGATTACATTTCAAAGAGGTTTCTCCCAGGTCCACCAGAAAGACATTTCTGAGTTGCAGAAGATTTACATCTCAAAGGGTCATGTTTCTAAAGTAAATGCTCTTTAAAAAGGATGTCAAGGGTTGGTTGTCCAACCATTTCTTTTCATCTTTACCATGCCACATTAGCCCAAGCCACCAAAATTGGCCAAGAGGTTAGTAAATTACTTTCCTAGTTGCTTTCCCTAGTTTCATCTTTTTCCTTCCTACAGTCTATCAATTACACTGCCAAATTTCTATTTCACTTACAGTAACATCTGTTATCTTGGCCTGTAAAGCCCAATAAACTCTTCCTCCTGCTCGCTCCCTTATCAAACACGACCTCTACCTCCATCTCTAAGCATTTTTTTCTCAGACAAGCTTAGTCACATTTGCCTCCTTGCTGTCACTCATACATTCCAATTATGTTCCTGCCCCAAGGGGTTTTGCTCTTGTTTTCTTCTTAGTCTGAAACACCCTTCTGACAGATAAATCTCAACATGGCTTTCTTCCCTCCCACCACCAATGTAAAATAGTATACCCTGCTTGAGTCCTTCCCTAAGCTTATATGTCACAATATAATAAACCTGTTTATTTTTCATTACAGCCCTTATCACTATCTGACATATTACTTTGTTCATTTGTTTATAGTCTCTCCAAGTAGAATGTATATTCTATGAGAGCAGGCACTTTGTATATTTTTGTTCACTACTGAAGTGTGCCAGACACACAGGTTAGGCAATAAATATATGTGGAAGAAATGACCAAATTCCCAACCCTAGCCCAATGTTTAAAAATGGCTATTGACCTCCATGAAAGCTCTTCACTATCTTCAATGAATTCAGTGCTAAGCTTTTCATTATCCCCTCAACTCTTGCCTCTGTTACCCTCAGTAATTTTAACATAAACACATTTGTTTATCTTAGCCACACAGGTTCCGCTGTGTTCAGTGTCTCAAACTACTTAATGAAAAAGCTACATATACTTAAAACCCCTTTGCTGTTACCCTCTCTGAATACATCAACTTGCACTCTCATGTCTCCCCATCATTTTGACCAACTGTAACTGCCTCTACTTTGATTATGATTTCTAGTTAATTAACCTCACTCTGTTCTCCCAGGTTGTTACTCCATTTCTTATTCTTTTTTCCCATTCAACCCCTTTTCTCCCAGCATTGGTTCCAACCATTCCTTTGGATAATGTTTGCATGACTGCCTGATTCATTCATCTTTTAGCAAACCTTTAGATTTCTAAACTTTCCAATCCCTAGAACTGAGAAAGCTCTAATTTTATTATATCGCCCCTAACCAGTGCCCCAATTCTATTGTTTCCTACTATGTAGTTAAAATTCTCAAGTTGGATCCTCATTGCTACTTAGTAATCCTTTTTTTGCATGGCAGGGTTTTGTTCTCCATGTTTCCTTGTCCATGGATTCCATAAGGCACATTTTAGATTCTTTCCTATGTTTCTCAAAATATCAATCCAGTTTCCTTTTCTATCATATTTAGTAGAAAACTTCAAATTTTATTCAATTAAATGCTCATTTAATGTGAGATTTTCAAAATTTCTCCTCAATCCTGAAAATACACCCCCCCTTTTAAAAACCCCTTTCTTAACTTCAATATTCAAGTAAAAAAAAACCATATTGTTGCCGTAGTATCCTACATCTCTAATCTCTGCATTTATTCACATCTTATACCACCTAACTTGGGATAGTCTCACCATATACATATATATTACTTTTCCTCCAGAGACTTAATCTCTCCACCCATAACTGTTCACAACCCATAATTTTATTGTAGTCATTGTTTTATTTGCCTACCTTGATTAGTTGGCACTAAGTCCAAAGATGAAGTCTAACTGTCCCCAGCTTTCCACATTGTAGAGTTGTCACTCTATAAATATTGAATGAGTAAATGAATGAATGTTTATTATTCAAGGCTTTGAAAAGAGCCCGTGTTGGGGGGAGGAGGGATTAGAAGGTCATATACAATGTTAAATGCCTTTATCCACTCACTGTACCCAAAAATTACCATTAGAATAATCGCTCATTATTCAAAAGTTGGGATGCTGATAGTAGTGGTAGTGATATATATTTAGTTAAAATATTTTGTATTTCATGGAAATCACTTTGAAACATTCCACAGTCTAAGACTGAGTGTTGATAAGTCTTAGACCTCACTTCTGTTGCCCTGAGTTCAGAGCCCAGTTGGATGATTAATGGAATCCTATTCTACTTGCATTATAGCTTTGAATGCTCTATTGAATCTCCATTGAATTCAACCTCATCCATCAGTCATGTTGTCTGGAAGAGTCTCAGGAAATCACTTCTAAGAGTTCTAGATTCTTACATTTGCCCTTGGAGAGAGATTGATCTTCAAATTGTACTATGCAACCAAATTTTCCATTTACTAGTCTTTCTTTCTTAGATGCATAAAAACAAAACAGCTTATAAAAATACCATTTTTAAAAGATAATATTTTTATTGATCTGCTGGGGTTACATTTTCTAATTGAAACAAAGGCCTAAATTTCATAGTTTATTCTAGTGTATTTCATTTTGGCAGTGATTAGAGGGCTCTCTATTGTTGTCAAAACTTATTATGGTCCTTTCTTAATTATTGTACACTCCTGATGTTAAGATCTGGTAGCAAAGGTGGCAAAAACATCTCATTATTTTTTAATTTTAAAAACTTTTAAAAACACTTTTTGACTTAGATATTTGGTAGGCTGTTTATATTATTTCCTTTGCAAGAATGTTTTTTAGAATGCCCCTTTGAAATATTCCTTAATATAACTAAAGGACTAAATTAAATTTTTACAAGGAAATATTATATTTATATCTTTTATCAGAAATACATGGTTTGGGGTTAAAAGAGTAGAACCAAGCTGAGTATCTCTGTTTAATTTCTTATTCTGTCACTAGGACTCAATGGAATTTTTAAAACACGAGATGCTTAACCCCAAAGAGTTATTGAATCATAAACCCGGCCTAGTTGACCAAGAAGTGTGTAGTAGGCCAACCACTGGAAACTGTGTTACCTTTTATGTAAGAAAGGTCTTCAGAGATCTGATTAAATCAAGGATCTTGATGTGGGGAGATTATACTGAATAACCTGAGTGGGCCCTAAATACCATCACATAGATATCCTTATGAAAGGGACACAGAATAAGATTTCACACATGCATGCACGAGCACACACATGCACACACACACACACACACACACACACACACAAGTAGTCAATGTGAAGATGGAAGCAGAGATTCAATTATGAAGCCACAAACCAGTGAATGCTGGCAACCAGTAGAAGGTAAAAGAGACAGGGAACAGGCTCCTTCCTAGAGCTGCCAGAGGGAGTGTGGTTCCACCAACGTAATGTTGACCCAGTTAAACTGATCTCAGCCTGTGGCCTTCAGAACTGTGAGAGGCTAACTGTCCATAGTTTTAAGTCATCAAATTTGTCTTATTTGCTACAGCAGCCATAGAAAAATACATAGTGTGAAGTCATTATTTATCCAGAGACAGAAACGGGTTCATGGAGTTAATATTACTCACATAAAGTCATATAGTTAGTGGGAAATGTAGGACTAGAAACCCAAGTTTCCTGACTGCCAATTTAGGAATGTTTCTTTCCTTATACCATCACTTCCTCCTCATGTTTAATTTGGACACAAGTGTAGGTAGCCATGACTTGTTTCCATTGGAACTCCTAGTATTAATATTCTTGTTATACCCATCCTCCTACACTGGTTCTCTATTTCCACTGAAATGGTTTTATGTTGCCTAAGAATGCAGTATTTATCTAACTCTTACCGAAGAGCTAGAGATTTCTGATGCCCAAGATCGAATATATTTCCCATTCTTTCCTTTGAAAATCAGTTCAGGAACCAAGAATAACAAGCATCTTCAAGCTACCCAGGACTGGGAGATTCTGTAATTATCAACCTGCGTGGCTTATCTTTTGGGAAGAATAATTGGGGTGGCTACCCTGGGGATCTTGCTTGGGGACTTACCACAGAGAACTGGAATTTACTTCTACTTTCTGAATATCATTAAGGTTAAATTTTGAAATGTCTGTCTTTAATGTTATTACAATGGACCCGTGGAAGTGGCCAGAAGCACAGCCACCTTTTAAGAGGCTGCAATAGCTGAGTTACACTGGCCTCCGTCTTTGCTAGGATGGTCTAGCCAACTTCTTTCCCGTATTTCACACTCTAAATGTCACTCATAGGCTTTAAGCAGGAATATGCTGGTGACTTTAGTGTTGAAGCCCACCCCCCGTCTTTTCTTTTTCCCCTCCTCCCAGCATACACACATTTCTTTAAATTCAAACATATGGGCTTTAAATATGTTGAAAACAACATTGCTACATCCAGTTTGTTATTCTAGATTCTCCCTAAAGTACAGTGGCAGGAAGAGAAACCTTAAAATTAGTGTAAGTCCTTAATATTACCCATGAATAAAATAAAACCGAAAGAAGTGAAATAATTTGCCCACAGTCATACTCCTAAATTGTGACAGAGGCACTACTTGGAATCATATTCCATGCAGGTCAAATTTATTAAATAGTTATTAAATGCTAAATCTCTGTCAAGCTTTCAGGAGCTTTTTCAGTTGATTTTCACTGTAATAGGAAAACAGGAAACTGACTTGTACAATGTGTCACATATAAATATAAATAGTTGAATGGTGTCTTATTTTTGCAACTTTTATTTTCCTTTTATTATAGAAATAATGGATTGTCATGGTAGAAAAAATAATAAATGCAAATAGCTAAAAATACAGAGGCAAAAAAAGAACATGGTAGCCCTATCATACTAAATCAATCACTGTTTATAATTCTGTATATATCATTCAGATTTTGTCTACATACTCAAATACATTTATCCTTGTTAAACATGGCATTATATTTTACATATTTGGAAACATACTTTTCTGCTTAACAATAGATCATAACATTTTTCTGACAATGACAATTTGTTTATTATTTCTAAAGGCTAGCAAACCTTTTATTACATAGATGTATCATTATTTATTTAACTCTTCTATGGTTGAACATTTGAGTTATTTTCCTTAAAATAAAATGTTGGTTGTAACAAGCCAGATTATGGGAACATTCTCATGTCTAGGTCTTTGGGCATTTTCCCATTTCCTTTTCTAAAAGAGAAAAATTTCTAAGTAGAAGAGAAGGTACACTAAGGTTTTCCTCCATGCATAAGGCCTCCAGAAATTCACGAGCATCCTCATTGTCCCAACCTCTCCCAACATAGATTAAATATTAATCTCTTTAATCTTTAAAAATTGAATAGAATAAAAATGCATTTGATTTATTACTAGGCCCATATCTTCTGACTCCAGAGATTCTTCCAGGACCTTGTATTTTCATAATATAATACTCTTAGTGAATTATTATGAACTAATCTTTTAGGGTCCAAATGAATAAGAAAGTTTTTTCAGGTCTTCAGTGAAACATTTTGGTAACCAAACAAGGCTTGCATTGTCTATTGATTAAAAAGCCACTTTAAAAATCTGTGATCTGTAAATACCTATTCTCCGAAGCTCACATGGACCCCATTCTCTTTAAACATTCTAGTTTACAAAGCAGAGATTTATGTGTGATGGCCTTATTGTTGGCAAAGATAACATAGCTCTACATTGATACTTGAGTTGAAATGGTATTCTGAGTTTCTGCTAGGGTCATACTGACTGGATTAAATTCTTTCCATTTTCTATTTTTACTTTACCTTCAGTCAAGAAGAAGAAGGAAAAGCCATTAATCTCATATTAGTTTGAGGGTCACACTTCAATACTACATTTTCTAAATATAGCTGCATTCTTTCCTCTTTAAAAATGTTTGTTTATAATGGCAAAAAGTGGCTATAAAATGCTAATGGTTGAGCTATAAAATATACAGACACCAAGGTAATTAGTTGCTTCCTACTTTGGACTTCATAATAAAGACCAAATGACATATTAAATCAATTTTAAGAAAAATTCAAGTATGACAAAAATACTATCTCCTTAGCCACCTGCATTTCTCATTTTCTACTTCAGCAGAACCTCATAAAAGGAAAATAAAGCCACCCTTTTTAGGCTTATGGTAATTAAATATCCTCATTACTAAAAGAAATAAAGCCATTTCCTTCAGTCAATGTATAAAGAATATAGTAAACAAGTATATAATATAAAAGAAAGTTATTTAAATTGGAAGTTTATATTCTATAGAATTTCTTATTAACAGCAAGATGCATTCTTTTATTAATTTTTATGGCTCTGGGGAAAAATTTATGCCATTGATTTTTATTAAAATTATAATGCCTGTAAAAGAAAAAAAAATGCAATACTGAGAGTAAAAATCCCACCCTCCCACAACTGACTGTTTGGTGAATGCTATTCCAGGCCTCTTTCTGTGCATCCATATGAATACAAACTCTGAACATGCTATAAAATAGAGGTGCGTGGTCATGCAAGAGGGTAAACGAAGGGGATGTCATACTTTGGGCTCCTCCAAAGCTGACCCTGAAATAAGAACTCATGCAGGAAGCTTATTTGAGGATTGATCCTAGAAGCACAAGTAAGATAGTAGAGAAAGTGACCTAGGGAAAGGAAAATTTACTGAAGAGTGGTTTTGTAAGTGGGCAACTTCTGTGGACAACTGAAACCCATTCCTGTTAGAGAACTTTTAAAGGATGAAAGGACTCTGCAAAACACAAGTCAGAAATGTCCTACTAATGTATGGGGATGATGGGATATTATCCACCAACTATTGTTCCTCACTGGTTCAGGTTTGCCTGAGAGGTCAGGGACAGACTTCAGGGATGCCAGTGGCACCCAAACAATCCCTAACACATAGAAGCAAAAGATGCAGGCGCTTGAGATGGGAGGAGATGCTGTGCACAGAAACTGTTCAGCACAGCCACAGTTGAACTCATAGGAGGATGAGATTGTGAGTTAACAACACATGGTAGAGGGAATTTGATCTAGTCAAGAAGCCCAGGGGAGGGTTCCCCAAGGGAGGAACATTGAAAGTAATGGTAAGGACATTCATTTTTAAACTAAAAGCAATGGAAACTATTAAAATATTTTAAACATTGGGTTGAAATGAAGATTTATGTATCTTGAAAACATTCATCAGGCTGTAGATTGAAAATCTAATGTGATGGGAACCAGAGTCAATTATGATATGTCCCTTAAGAGATTACTGCAGTTGTCTAGGCTAGAGGCAGAAAATCAGTAAGGATATAGATGATCCAAACAGCACTGTCAATCAACTCTATGTGATTGATATACGAGTATGGCATCAGGGAAATGCAAATTAAAATAACAATGAAATGCCCTATGCATCTAGTAGAATGGTCAAAACCTGAAATAGTCACTACACCAAATGCTGACAAGGATGTGGAGCAACAAGAACTCTTATTCATTGTTGGTAGGGATGCAAAATGGTACAGCTCTTCTAGAAGACAGTTGGCAGTTTCTTACATAAGCAAACATACTATATGATCTAGCAATCTCACTCTTTGGTATTTACCCAAAGGAATTAAAAACTATCTCCACACAAAATTCTACACAGAGATGCTTATAACAACTTTATTTATAATTGCCAAAACTTGGGAGCAACCAAGATGTTCTTCAGTAGCTGAGTAAATAAACCATGGTACACCCAAACAATGGAATGTTATTCAGTGCTAAAATACACTGAGCTATCAAACCATAAAAAGATATGGAAGAAACTTAAATGCATATTACTAAGTTAAAGAGGCCAATCTCAAAAGATTACACACTGTATGTGCCCAACATATACGAAAGGGAAAACAATGGCAGCAGTAAAAAACATCCATGGTTGCTAGTGATTGGGAGTTGGGGGAGGGATGCATTAGGGAAGCACAGGGTTTTTAGGGCAGTGAAAACACTTTGTATGATATATAATGATGGATATATGTCATTGTACATTTGCCCAAACCCATACAAATACAACACTAAGAGTGAACTCTGAGGTAAATACACTATGGACCTTGAGTGATTATGATTTGTCAATGTAAGTATTTAATATCAATGAGTGATATTGATAAGGGGGAGGATATGCATGTGTGTGGACAGAGATATATAAAGAATTTCTGTACCATCTTCTCAATTTTTTTGTAAACCTAAAGCTGCTCTTAAAAAACAATTTCTTAAAAAAAATTTTTGAGGGCCGGCCAAGTGGCGCGATGGTTAAGAACTGGTTTGGGACGCCAGAGGGCCCCAGTTCGGATCCCACATATGAGGGCCAGTGACACTGCCCTCCACAGCTAAGATGCTGAACAACAGCTCAACCTGGAGCT
>NW_017731493.1:489913-491642 GCF_001890085.2 Hipposideros armiger | reverse complement strand
TCATTTATTTATATAAAGAACAAAGATCAATCAGTGATATATTGCCCATTTTGTTCAATAACCTTTTGCCATCTTTCAGTGAGCTTCATAATTCCTCATTCATAGACGGACCTGTCTTTATTTGCGAAAAACCGAACAAGGTGCTGATTTACAGCCTCATCTGAATTGAACATTATACCACACAAGGAGATTTGAAGAGAACGAAACAAGTGGAAGCCTGACGGCTCAAGGTCAGGCGAGTATGGTGGGTGTGGCAACACATCCCATCCAAGCTCCGATAATTTTTGATGGGTGATCAGACTTATGCGTGGTCTCGTGTTGTCACGATGGAACACAACTCCTTTACAATTAACAAGCTCTGGACATTTCTTGATGATGGATTCGTTCAAACTGTCTAATTGCTGACAGTACACATTCAAATTGATTGTTTGGCTCCTTGGTAGGAGTTCGAAAAAAAACATGACACCTTTAAAATTCCACCACACTGAGAGCATACCCTTCCTCTGATGAATGTCTGCTTTCGATGTCGTTTGAGGTGAATCATCATGTCAGGACCAAGACCATTTGCACACCACATTGTTGTAAACAATCCACTTCTCATCACCAGTTATCAGTCACTTCAAAAAAGGATCGTTTTTTTCACATTTAATGAGCATATTGCAGATGTTTATATGCATCTTCAAATGAACTTCTTTGAGTTCATGTGGAACCCAAATATCGAGCTTACTTACGTATCCCAGCTTCTTCAGGTGGCCATGAAGGCTTGAATGATGGATGTTTAATGTTTTTGCAATCTCTCGTGTTGTGTCACGTGGGTTTGACTCTATCAATGCCTTTATTTTGTTGTCATCAACCTTGGTGGGCCTCCCAGACAGAGGAGCGTCGTTGAGATAAAAATCACCAGCACGGAATTTGGTGAACCATCGTTGGCACTGACGTTCTTATACAGCATTGTCACCATAAACTTTATGCAACTTTTCACAAGCTTGATGTGCGTTCTTCCCTTTATGGAAGTAAAACAGTAAAATATGGCAAAAATGCAGTTTGGCCTTCCATGTTCAACTTGTAAAATCTCCAAAACTCAATCAAATCACTCATTTTTTTTTTAGAATGAAGCTAGAACTGTCAGCTGCCAAATGACATAGCAATAACATAGGTGCTAATGACTCTAGTACTTCCAAAAATGAACTAGTGCCATCTGTCGCAAACATGCATCATGACTTTTCCGAAGACCCAATACTTTTGTGTATTTGAAAAGTTTCATAGCATTTTTTTAAACACACAAGATTTCACACACCCTTTTAATAGTAATATCTTTGTGTGCTTGAAATGCAGACATTTCTTCTCTCTTTCTGCTTATTAGCGAACACATATACTCAGTAAGTATTTAAAAAATAAACAAAAGTTCAATCTATAGAAAAACATGTTTTGCTTGTTGTTTCTCCAACTCCACACCCCTTCCCAGTGTTGGTGACAATTCCCCCTTGTCTCTCAGACCTACTGACCCTTCTAAGCCAATTCCTACCTCAGGCTAAATGTATACAGCAGGTTGCACCTCAGGAAACCAGAGACTGCTGCAGAAGCTGTAACACCTATTGCCTTTCTCCCTTTGCTCTGATTCTTGCTATTACCCAGAACCAACACGTAAGTCCAACTTTCCTGAGCTGAGTTCTTCCTTCCTCCTGTTATTCACGTTTGCATTCATGTGTACAACATGCACATCTGCCTG
>NW_017731493.1:451839-487842 GCF_001890085.2 Hipposideros armiger | reverse complement strand
GTTTAAGGTTTCTCTTATTCCTTTGTTTCCTCATTTTGCTTGACTCTTGTGTTTGTTTCTATGTATTAGGTGGACAAGCTACCTCTCCCAGCCTTGAATAAGTAGCCTTGTGTAAGAGATGAACCTTCTCATTCAACCTTGCTCTAGCTCTTGGTTGTCTTGAACCTGCGTGATTGTCTAAGTAACCTGATTCGCTCTTGATAGGTGTGCCAAGACCTGTCAGTGTTTAAAAGGTGGGGAAATGTCAGTCAGCACATAGTTTAAGGCTGATTGAAAGCCAGGTCCTCAGGCAGCAGATTTCAACATATGTAAATCTATATAGACCTTTGGGACTGTTCTGTGCTGACCTCCAGTCCAGGAGATGCAGAGGTGCTCTCTGGGAAAGGTGCTCTCAAGACTTCAGATGAGTGTGTAAGCTTCTTTCTGGGGGTACCAGTGAGCTGTAGTGAGGCCAAGGAAGGGTGCAAAGATGGTGTCTCCCTGGCTGCATTCCCTGAGAGTAAGTACCTCCACAGCCTCTCGATGTGTATGTCCCTCAAGTTGAAGCTCCAGCTCCAGGATAAGAAAACAGGCCTTTTTCACTGGCAGACAGAGGGTGTGTTTCAGTCTGCTGTCTTTGTAGAACTCTGGGTGTAGTAGCCTGCCCAGAACTGTCTTTCCAGATGTTGCAGTCCTCTGAGGCCCTGGAATACAAGGTCCCCTGGCCAGGCAATCAAGAGGCGTCTCCTGTTTAAACTGCACTCACCTACCAGCTTCAGCAAAGCAGTGGGAGGCTGCTGAGGGTGGGGCATACCTACACGTGAGGTGCAGCTCTGAGGGAGGCCGGGGAAGGGTGCTGGGGACAGGATGCAACCCCCAGCTTTATCAAGGCCACTGGGGAAGGCTCTGTCTGATATGTGCTCATCTGCACCAGCAAAATGGAGTGACAGAGCAAAAATGGCACTTGCTGGCACCTTTGTTCCTGGACAAAGCCTCACCTGGTCACTGCCCCTCTGGCAGCCACTGTAAGATTAGCAAATTAATCTCCTTCACATACAGTCTAGGCATTATTCAAACTGCTGCTTTTGTGCTGGGTCCCAGGAGTGACTGAGTCTGTGCCAGAGCAGACTTTAAAAGGAATATCTCAGAACCCTACAGGCCTTTGTGTCCCTTAGATATAAGCCCTGTTGGTTTTCAAAGCCAGACATTTTGGGGGCTTTGACTCTCCAGAGCAGGCCCCAAGCGTTGTGGTGCATGAACCCTTCACTTTTCAGGGAGAAGTTCCAGACTTGTCAGATTCTCCCCTATTGGGGATCACTGCACGAGGGGGAGGGTTTCGGTGAGACTGTGTTTCTGCCGCTCCTACCTGTCTTGATGTGGCCCTTCCTTTGTTGTGAAGGGGCTGTTCAGCCAGTTTTCAGTTCTGTTTCAGTGGGAATTGTTCCTTATGTAGATTTGGTGTGTCTGTGGTAGGAGGTGAATTCAGGATCTTTCTGTGCCACCGTCTTGGACTGCCCATGCCCATGTAGCTTTTATTTTTACTGACACTGCCCAATGGCTTTCCAGAGCAGCCATGTCAACTCAGAGTCCACAAACAGTTTATGAAAGTTCTCATTCCTCGCCTGTCTTACCAACACTTGATATGTTCAGGCTTTTACTTATTTTTTAAACAATTTGGTTGGTACTATAGCATCTCATTTTAATTTAGATTCACAATTTCCCTGGTTTGTTTTTCCCTGAATTGTGTTTTTCAAATTTAGGGAGTCATTGGACTTATTAAATATACAAGCTTTTGTCTTTCATAAATTCTATAAAATTTCAGTATTTTTCTCTTCTAATGCTACTTCTATTTTTCCTCATTCTCTCTGTCTAGAATACTATTAGAGAACTTTTCACCCAATTCTCTATGTCACTTAACCTCTCTTTCATGTTTTCAGTCTTACTTGTCTGTGTGATAGTTCCTGTGTAATCTCTTCATATATCAGTTCACTAATTGCTTCTTCAATTATTCCTAAGCAGGAATATCATCTCTACTGCGTTTCTAATTTCAGTCCTCTTTCCTTTTCTAGTGATTTTTTTTTAGATCATTGTTTTTTCAGTGTCAATTTGATACTTTTCTTAGATTACTTTTAATACCCTCTTTTATCCCATCGAACTCACTTGGCGTACTTATTTTCTACTCCGTATATCTGATCATTCAAAATTGGCAGTCTATGTGCATCTGATTTAGCAGGGATCTTTTTGTTTGTAATTGTAGTATTTTATTATTATTGTTATTGCTGTTTACAAGAGTGGAATCTTAAATATTCTAGGTATATAGTCATATTATTAGCATATTGAAATATTTTTTCAATGTTTGTATCAGTTGTTTCATGTTTCTTGCCTAATTACATTTACTAATAGCTCCAAAGCACTGTTGAAAGTTATTGAAAACATTAGCATTCCTGTTTTACTTTCTACAGTTTTTCTACTTAATCATGTATACCTCCCTTATTACAAATGCTGAATGCTAACAAACATGGTACATAAACAACCAAAGTACATTACAAACTCAAAACCCCACAAAATGCAAACAAAAATGAACATTGATTATCCAATCTTTTTTTTTTTTTTTTAGCTGAGCCATCCTGCTACCTGTTGGCAGCTCAGCGGCTGCTCAGCTCGGGCTGGACTCGAACTGCTGTTGCTCAGAGCTCAAACTCTTGAGCGAGCTCTTAACCAACTGAGCCACTCGGCCGGCCCTTATCCAATCATTTTTAATGAATTATATGTGCAAGACATTATTTGGACACCTCTAAAGAAAAAAGAGAAAATTTAGATAAAATACATAGAGGATTAAAATGCTATTAAGTATTTTTCTAACCCAAACTCCCATGAAAAAAAAAACCACAGAAGACTGAAAGAACATGAGATGAAACACAAGGAGAAAGATGACATGAGCGGGAAGAGACTACAGCATAGTTTTAGAAACTAGGAAGCAGATGGCTGGCTGGTGAATTGTTTCCTATCTCTGATTTAAACAATTATAACAAACTTGGTGGCTTAACACAACACACACTTATTCTCTTACAGTTTTGAAGGTTAGAAATCCAACATGATTTCACTAGCCTGGGGGTCGGCAAACTGCGGCTCGCGAACCACATGTGGCTCTTTGGGTAACCTCCATCTCAAAAGTTTGCCAATC
Organism: Hipposideros armiger; assembly: GCF_001890085.2. Classification (NCBI taxonomy): domain Eukaryota; kingdom Metazoa; phylum Chordata; class Mammalia; order Chiroptera; family Hipposideridae; genus Hipposideros; species Hipposideros armiger. Next base: position 484,679 of record NW_017731493.1, on the reverse strand, counting down.
CCTGGAAAAGCCAATCCTGTCCCTCACAACAATTTAAAAATTACTCAAGAGCCATAAATATATTTTTACATAGTCACCATTATGTGAATAACATCGTTTAAAATTTTTATAAATGAAACTATGAAAGTTTTAGTTTTATTTTCAAATTTTCTTCAGAGCCACAGTTTGCACGCCGCAGTTTGCTGTCCCCTGGCAGCTCTTCCATCTCAAAAGTTTGCTGTCCCCTAAGCTAGCCTAAACTAAGGTGTTAGCAGTGCATGCTCCCTTGGGAGGCTCTATGGTTGAATCATTTTCCCTGTCCTTTTCCAGGTTCTAGAGCTGCATTTCTTGCATTCCTTGGCTCATGATCTCTCCCTTAATGTTCAAAGCTAGCAGCAAGGTATCTTCAAATCTCTTTTTCCATTGTCAATGACCATCTTCCTTTTCTGAGGTCAAATCTCCTTCAGTGCCCCTACTTATAAGAACACATGTGTTTACATTTAGGGACCACCTCTATGATCCAAGATAGTCTCCCCACCTCAAGATATTGAACTTAATCACATCTGCAATGTCCCTTTTTGCCACATAAAGTTACATTCCTCGTTCCGTGGATTAGGTCTTGAATATCTTTTGGGGCCATTACCCAACCTACCACACATGGTAAAGAGCTTAGTACATCAAAGCTGAAAACTACACTGCCAGTAAGGAAAGCAACAAAAGCAGGGTGTTTTGTCACAGAACCACAACTAGAGCAACTGAAGGCATCAGCCAGGTACTTCTGTAAGTGAGGTACTAGGTGGGGTGAAAATTGGGAGAATTGGATAACCACCGAAGAAGTTGTTAGATTCCTCAGGTCACTTTCCCAAACATTTGCAGTCAGGTTACTACCCCTCGTCTACTGTGGTGGGCTCAGGGACACTGCACATTGCTAAGGGCAATAGCACCACATGGAAAATAAAAGGTTTTTTTGTTGTTTTTAGCTGAGCCATCCTGCCACCTGTTGGCAGCTCAGCGGCAGCTCAGCTCGGGCTGGGAATAGAACCGCCATTGCTCAGAGCTCGCACTCTTGAGTGAGCTCTTAACCAACTGAGCCACTTGGCCAGCCTGGAAAATAAAAGTATTTACTAATTATCATTAAAATCCAGCTATCTTTTCCCAATTGGCTCTCAGAATGTTTATAGGTAGGCTAAAACATACCAGGCAAGAGAATGAATGAATGAATGGATAATCTTTAAAGAAATGTGCAAGGAGAATAGGAGAACAGCAGATCAGCAGATACTAACAAATATGGGTAGCCCAATAAAGCCAAATTAAGACCCACACAAGTAAATCCCACCAGTGGACATATATATATACATACCTTCTAATCAATTTTTAACATCTGTTTCTTAAATCTGAATGGAAGTCATGTATACACAGTTATTTGAAGAAAGTCTCTAACATAAAAGATAAAGACTAAAGTAAACAAAAGAGAGAAGAATCTCAAAGAAGCAGAAGACTAAAAAAATGGCAGTTTAGATCTTTAGAGATTAGAGTGGTGGTACTCATAAAATGAGAACATGAGGTAATTTTCTTAAAATATCATGCACAGAAAAAAGATTTCTGGAAAGTAAAATGATGACAGGAAAAAAGGAAAGTCCAATAGAAGGGTTAAAGGCAAAGTTGAAAAAGATTCTCAGAAAGCAGGAATAGAGGAAGAGAAAAGACTAGAATATTATTCCAGGAATTACAACACTGAACATTTCGAATGCCAGAAAAAAAGTATGAGAAGATGGAGAAGAGAAAATTATCAGAAAATATTTAAAATATTTTTCAAGCTGAAGCATGTGCATTTCCAGATTGAGAGTGATCATCAAGTGCTCAGTACCACAGTTACATAAGACCTCACAAAAGCATATCATTGTGAAATTTCAGAACACATGGGGACAAAAAGAAAACTCTAGAAGTTTCCCAAAAGAAGTAACAAGAGCCCACACTCAAGAAACAGAATGATATCAGATTTGTCAATACATATGCTGGAAAGTAGAACACAGTGGAGCAATGTCTTCAAAATTCTCAGGGAAACTGATTCCCAATTAAGAATTGTATAACCAGTCGAGCTATTAAGTGAAGTAGAATAGCACATGTTAAGAAATGCACATTTTCAGTAATTTTACTACCCATGCATTCTATCTCAGGAAACTACAGGAAGATATAATCAACTAAGATGAAGAAGTAAACCAAGAGAGAAGAAAACAAGGGAACCAAGTAAAACAAGATCCACAAAAAAGATTCAGGATAAGAATCCTCAAAAATATAGTGATGAGAAATCTAGGACAGTTTTTCGCAAAGGAGGGTGATTTTGTCTCCCAAGGGACATTTGACAACGTCTAGAGACAATTTATTATCACAAGTGGGACAGTGGGGAGGGAGAGTGCTACTGTCATCTAGTGGATAGAGACCAGATATGCTGCTAAACATCCTACAACAAACAGGAGAAGCCCCTACAACAAATAATTATCCAGCCCAAAAGGTCAATAGTGCTGAGGAAATTGAGAAACCCAGTTCCAAGCTAATAGCTGTACATTAGGGAGAAACAGGAATCAGTGCAATTTAAATGAAGATTTTGAATTCATTCTGTGGTCAATTCAGAACCACTGACATATTAGAGCTAAGCCTCAGACAGACACATAAAATTATGAAATAACGTGAGCAATGTGTCTACAGAGGCAGACAGAAAGTACTTGGGGACACAACTGAGCTGTTCTCCTGGACTCTGGTTGCTACATTACTTTTTTTTTTGCCTAATATAAAAGACTGTTAGGTTCTTACCACAAACTAACATTGCCACTTTGTCTCCTGTCAGTTTCCTCCGCTATACAATTTGTGATTCTTTAAACACACATCAGTTCAAATTCTCCATGAGTTGCACACACTCTTCTTACCTCTGGAATTTCTGTCTCTGCCTTGTCTTCCCAAGGAGTTTATCGCCAATGTCCAAAATTCAGCTCCAAAAGTAAAAAAAAGCAGGAATCAATTAAATGTGAATAAAGTGTCCCCTAAATACCAGTCTGTTCTTAATTTTGAATAACATATATTCCATTATGTAAACAAATAATATATGTATTACTTAACTTGATGCCAGCTGCGGTAATCGACAACCTCAAAAATGTACAACAACTCAAGCATAATAGAAATGTATGCTCACTTGCATAAAATACAAATTACTGATTAGTATATACCTCTCCTCCCAGTAGTGATTCAGAGTTCCGGGCACCTTCTATTGAATAGTTCCGCCTTATTGCCTTCTAATTTTAATGCATTCATCAGAATGAAATAAGCGGATGGGTAAAAGCATGCAGAATAATATATAGGAGGCTTTTATGGTCCAGGCCTATACATGGCAGACATCACTTTCACTCATTTTACATTGGATAAAACTCAGCCACATGACCACACAGAATTGTAAGGGAGTCTGGGAAATATCGTTTACCATGAGTGCCCATGAAACGGCTCATGATTGGACAGCCAGTCTCTGACATCNTTTTGAGAAATCCTGTTAAATTGCTTGTTGAAGTCCATATATGTCTGCTTAACACCTTAACTGATAATCTGTTTAGTAATTTCATTTAAAAATTACCTATATCCACCATGACTTATTCTAAATGAATTCAATCTGATTCTTCATACTAGTTTCCTTAAGTGCTCAAATATTGTCCTTTTATTAATGTACTCTAGAATCTTGCTGAGACAGTCATTAGTTTATAGTTTTTAGACTATATTTTTTTCCTTTTCAGAATAAGACTTTTGCTAGCTATTGGCCATCATCAACGAGAAGATGAAGAGAATTAACAAATGTTTAATAAGATTTATTGCAGAAGATAAATATTTTAAGATATCATGCACAGAATTATATTGAAAAGGAAAGCATAAGTTACATGATTCTGAAGAGAGAGGGAACCTGAACTTTCATTAAGAGAATAATGAATAGAGAATGATGATAAGAAAAGGAGAAAGAAAAGAATATAACAATAAGTATAAAATTGATGCCATAGAATGAGAAGCCACATATTCTGAAAAAAAAAAGAAAGAAAGAAAGAAAGAAACGAAAAGGCTATTCACCAAACATTGGCAAGACCCAAAAGAAAGTCAGAACTTGAAGCATTTGACAGCTCTGAGAGGACTTACATAAAAGTTTGAAGTACTCCAAACAAAACACATTGGAATAAAAGATCCAAGTTAAGAGATTTATAAAACCATAGTCTACTATCCACTCTTGACAATGTATGTGTATCTAATGAAAGCAGGGTAGGACATGGGGGCCAGGATGATAGAGGAAGATACAGTCATTGTGATTCATTACAATTCCCCCACCCAGCCAACTCTACTAAAGCCAATAGTGATACCATCCATAGCACATAATGCCATGCTCTTGAGTCTTCATATGGATTATTTCCTTTAATACAACACTTAAAGGCAATTGTTATGCCCATTTTGTTGATAAATTGAAATTACAAGAGATTAAGTAATACACTCCAATTCACACAGCTAGCAGATCTCGAAAGTGGCATATTAACTTCTGTTTCTTTAGAGCCTACTTTCTTAACCAGTAAGTTTATAACCAAGGGTCATCCACCTGATTTTTCACTATTGTTCCTCTTAAAAATTAGGTACAGCTGAATATAATTTTGGGATAATATTTTGTTTTCTGAATATATAGGCCTAAAATGTTCTTAAAGGTAATTCAGGACTGCATTATCTGAAGATCAAAATTTCACCCTTACCTTCTGTTCAACAGGGCCACCTAATGCGGTAACAGAGCTTATACTCAAAAGCTGAAAGCCAATCTCTACATCAACGAAGCACAGCAGTATCTCAGACTGAAAGGGCTCTGCCTCCTGTACATAAAATGATGCAACATGGTTAGGCTAAGCCAGTGTTTGGGCATTGTTCTCGTCCGTAAGGGTGGTAGAACATAGAATACTTTGGGAAGGAAGCCCTATTTCTTTCAATTCAATTGTGAACAGAGTCAGAAAAATTATTCCAAGCCTGACATTTTTAATGCTGTTGTATTTGTTGTATTCCAGGGGGAATATAGATACACCGGAAGGTGTCCAGATGGGGAGGCCAGGCAGTGCTGTGTGATGCTCCCAGCTGGGTAAGCTGGGGTGAGAGCTGAGCCAGAGACCCAAGCAGACAGTCAGCTATAGAATGGAGATTGAAGCAGAGAAAGCTAGTTGGGCCAATCCAAGCCAGATTCCTTAAAGGATATAGGAGAAGAGATAGATGCCAAAGTCAATTCCTTCCTGGCATTCGTTCATAAAACTGGTTTATTGCGAAGTTCTTCAGAAAAGTAACTCAACCTCATTAAAAACATTCAATGTTAGCCAATTTGAATACAATTATGCATATATTTTACCAGTCAACTCTTTGGGTTTAACTGATGATGATGAAGCCCTCACAGATTTTCTTTCATTCTGACATATACTCTACATGTTAGATATGAACCTGAGGCTTAGAATCTCCCTCCAAACTCTGGATCTACAAAATTGGAGTGGATCGTTTTCAACAGCCATTTGTTTTCTCTGGCTAGACTTATGGTCCAACATGTTTCTCGTTGGTCAGGAAATACCAAAAGTACAGCTTTTCCTGAAGAATTTGGCCATTTAGTTACCAATTCTTTGCCAGAATTTAAACACGTTAAATATAGAGATGAAGGGGATGCAAAAAAACATAAAGAAAAATAAAAGTACAAAATTTTGAAACTAAGAACAGGACAATTGAATTCTTTTGGAGTATTAAGTGAAGGTTTTTAAAAGAAATGAGGAAGAAAGTAAATGTTTTTTGAGCAATCTCTTTACAAAATTTATATGCTTTAATCCAGGTTGTCATCCTATAAAACTTATGATTAAAATAACATTATAGTAAATATTCCCTAAAATTCAATAGTAAAATATATCACTAGTATTTCTTTGACTCCTTGGGTCAGTTTTCTTGGTTCTCTTTGATGAGCAAGATGCTCATTACAGAATACTTTAAAATAGAATAAATTTGACAATTGAATAAGACTGATTAAATGGTACTGGCAAATTGATGTTAGATTAGATAAGAAAAGTCAAAAGTAGAATAGTGAACATTTCCCAACTGTGTACCATATCTATTCCTTTATCAAATCTTTACCTGGAAGAGGTGGAGAAGTTTAAGTAAAATTGTTTCTAAACCAGTATAAAGAAGGCATATTTCCAGAAAAAAAAATGTGGATGACAGACAGGTCTGGCAGCACCACAAGGATAAAGCACAGGGGAGAACTCGGGTAAGGTAATGGGCTTTGGTCTAGACACTGTTCAACTCCATTTGGCAATACTGTATTTACTTGGGACTTAGTTAAAATCCTGCAGTGGGTGGTTCTGTAAATAAAATCCAGTTAAACCATCTGGCTCTTCAGCTATGCAAAGTATAAAACAATTTGCCAGGCTCCCCTCTTTCCATCATTCTTTTTCTGATTACTTTCATTGCTAGAGTCTATTTTTGGCATTTTCATTATTCAGAAAAACATTTGAGCATGCCGAATTCTGCTCTACCAATTGACACTGAGAGCAATGTTTTGCAGAGCATAATGCTTTGACAGTCATAGTACATTATCTTTTGAAAAATAAAAACACAGACATTAGAACAGATGATATTTTTCATACTTCATTGTACTATTACATTGTTTGATTTTTGAAATGAGGTTATATATAGATGCAATTTACTTAGTACTCCAGTGGTCATTTTTTAAGGTTTTATAAGCTATCAAATGATTATATAACCTATTCAAATAATAAATCTTTTGACATAGAAAACAGCCAAACATGAAGTGACAACAATACAGAGCAAGAAAATGAATTCAGGTACAAATTCATATTTAGTGGACATAACCCTCAATGGCTATAGAATTGAATGCTAAGTATAGTTAATCTAATTTACTAGCAATCTTCTTTAAAGCAATCCATACTTTCTCAGAAAATTAAACTATTACACACATTATTTTTGGAATACATATTTTTCCTTTGTGAAGTGTGTCTAGAAAAACACACAAATAAAATGATTCAATCTATGAAACAAAAAGAAATGTGTTGTTTATGAAATCAGCCTTTTACTTTTAGTCACATTCCTCATTTGCCCTGGCAAGTTTTCGCTTGGCTCATAAACATGTCTAATATTCATAACATTCAAAGAATTATACATTGAAGCAATAAGATACCGTTTAAAGTAATCAACTTGAAAAAAATTACAAAGAATTTAAATTACTCAGTACTAATGAGGCAATGGAAAAATATGCCTATCTATATGCTGTTGGTAAGAGTATAAAAGAGTAGGAAATTTTTAGAATGTTATTTGGCAATAAGTATTAAAATATTTAAAAATAGACTTACTTTTTGACCTAGAAATTCCATGTCTAACAGTGTATTCTAAGGAAATAATTGCAACAGTGTACATTTTACATATGTATGTATATACACAAACACATATGTATATCGGCAACAAAAAGGTAAATTTTTTTAGTGTGTGTGTGTGTGTGTGTGTGTGTGTGTAGGGGGGGCAGCATTATTTATTTAAAAAATTCAGAACAAGCTAAGCATAAATAAAATATAAATAATGCATGATAGATGCAAAGAATGCAATGTTATAAAGCCAGAAAAAACANAAAAAAAAAAAGAAAGGTCCCTGAATTTCAAACCATACAATAAAGGAAAAGTGTCAGATGAGCAAATAGTGTCAATTTCATACAACGGGATGTTAAGACACCATGTAGAGCAAGGTGCTAAACATTTCGATACTGGCAGAGAGGATGTTGTTCTTTTTCCTGTGAGTCAGGATTAGAAGAAACAGCTCTTGTTGGTTATTTTAAAAACAAAACAAAACAAAAAAACTGGAAAGCCAATTTTGTCAAGGAGGTTAGAAAGTTGCACAGATGGCTTGAAAAAAAAAATGAAATGCTGAAGGAAAATTTTCTTAATACCTGAGGGATTTCCTCATGTGGTGCTGAGTGGGTGAATTGAACTGTACAAAAAAAAGGTTGCAGAGTGGGGTAGATGAGGATTCTGTGTGAGGCTCTTAGTAAGGTGATCAGCTGCTTCACAAAGTTGGAGGCAATAACAAAAGAAGCAGAGCAATTTGGATTTTTTTTAGTGGTTTAATTGTGTGACCTTTTATTGTGACCTTGCTGCTAGGCATTTTGTTAATCATTAAATCCTTACAGCAACTACTATTGCATCTTTTGCATAAACTAAATCAGTTGCCAGATGTCACATAGGTAGAAAAGAGGTTGAGCTAAAATCAGAATCTTAGTGAGGTTTAGCTCTTTCCTTCCTGTTACTACATACAAATCATGTTAGCAAAATGTCAGTAGAGAGAGACATGTTAAGAAACTCTACACTCTAATTAAGGGAAACTGAAATTTAAATACGGTGAGTCTCCCAAACCTTTCATATTTAGAATATTCTTTCACCTTGAGAACTACAAAATGGGAGTAGAGTTATTTGAAATGCCTGGAATATACTCCTGACATTTCCACTTCTCTGCTAACTAACTTTCTTCAAATTAAAACTTAAATGTCACTTCAGTGAAATCGTACCTGAGCCCCCAAATGATGTCAGGTCAACACTGCCAGGACTTTGAGAAAAATTCAGATAAAAGAATATCAGCTTGATTATTAGTGTTTTCCATGAACATGGCTAAAATAACTGTGTTTATATGTTATAACTAACACAGATTGTTACGGAGGAAAAGATGGTTATTCCTAATATACCTACAAGTATAATAGGAGTGCTTTTCAGTCAATGCCAGGATTTACTTACTAGTTTTTGCTCAGATAATAATTTATTTTTTATGGGGAGGGGCACATATAGTCTTTGAACACACACCTTCTTATTCCATATTCACCAAGTTTTTTCTCCTTCAAAACCCAAACTATTTACAAATTCTAGAGATGTCACACAATATCATCTTGATTTAATTGTATAAACAGAAGTCAACCCAATCTAGTCAGGTTTACTGTAACCCTTTCTCCTCCAACTGAAATTTCCAACTCAATTTGTCCTATCGTTTGGTATTTCTGATATATTTCTGCTAAAATTTTCCTATATGATTATGCATTGATTGCTTTTGCTTAATCATAGCCTAGATGGGGCCATTTTGCCATGAGATCACCAAAAAGTCATCTTAGTGTGTGTGTATCTGATTTTATCAGGTATATGGCATTATTTAAGTATAAATTTTGATGTGGTGAAGGAGAAATGTCTGTGATCTTATTGCGTTCTTCCAGTTCTCAGGGTAAATACCCTTACCTTACAAATTCCTTAATAACAGAAAGGGCACTTACCTCTTGTGCTTGCCTGGAGCCTAGCACAGGGTGTGGCACATAATAGACAATCAGAAGGTATTTGTTGCACAAATAGATCAATAAGTAAATTGCTTAAGCCCTAAGGCATATTATTCTTTTACTTGCTATTGTTATTAATATATGCTTTTATTTAATAAACCACAAAATACTTTCAAATGAAATTTTCCATTTTGCCCATCTATTTTGTGCAACATTGTAAATAATCACTTTCCAGTCCAAAAGTCAGTGTTTTAGTAGAAAAGGGACTGAATATTTCAAAAGCTCAGAGAAGGGTCTACTTTTGTTTGAATTAATGCAAAGGCCATGAGAATCTGACATCTTGATTCATCTGGTCAGACATAAATGTCCTTATAATGATACTTTGGAAAGTTACTTTTGAAATCCCATTTGGTTAAACTATGTAATGACAGTGGCACCAAGGGTTGCACAGTCTGTATCACATCCCCATTCCCAAGAGATGGATCATCTTTTGAAGCATTTGAAAACTTAAAAATAGACTCTTGTAGAGAAGTCCCATTACCCCATTCTTGTCGTTTACCAAAGACTGGGTGGGAGTTGCTGAGGCTGGACATTTAGGTTGGACATTTTGTGGAAGTCTTTTAATCTGATTAGTGTGTAATAAATTGAGTCTGAAAGTACCCTTTGCAGATGTTAGGGAAAACACTACGCATCAGTGGGTAGAACTCAAACCAAATCTCCCTTCCACTGGACAGATATTTACTTCCTTGAAAGCCAGCGCGAGTCATTGCTATTTTCAGCTACGAAACACCAGTGAGGTAACTGAGTATGAAACATTAATACCTTTTGCTATTTCTAATCAGCACGTGAGCCCATGTTCAAGGAGAAGGCACAAAAGGGAGGGAGGGACAGAAACCACTCCTCTTACCACCCTTTTAAGCTGTGCTGTCTCTACAGTTAAAGACTTCAGTTTATTTCCTCTGCAAATCAATCTGACACCGCTGAAGTCTGGTGCATTCACTTGCCTCTTCAATTATTTCTGGAGAACCCAAACTCAAAGATAAGCACTTTTGCAGAAAACAGCTAAACAAATCCATTGTCCGCATTATATGAAACTCTTTCAGACAGAAAATGCAGTCAACAGAGATCATCCTACTGAGGTGCAGCTGTTCAAAATGCCACTTCTGCTGGATATTCCCCTCCAGGAGAGATTTTGGTTTTCCCTAGAGGAAAGTGCATTTCCAAATACCTTCCTTGGCTTGAGCAGTATACAGGCATTTTAAATCAAAGGCAATGTCTGTGCTGAAGGGGACAATGATGGTTCCCTCTTGTTAAGGGAACCTGGAGATCTAAAAGCAGCTCTAACAAATGAATGACTTTTACTCTCTCTGCTGTGTCAGTCAAAGGCTGTGTGGCTTCGGTGAGCTCTATTTTTGGAATCATTGAGGCATGCTCCAAAATTGTCATGAGGTTATCTTACCAACTGCACTAAAATTTCTACTCATTATATCACTCAGGAGTTGGTTGCTCTTGAAATGTAGCAAGGATATTTGTTTGGCAAAGGCCAACATAACTATGGTGAATAACAATGAAATTATTTGCAAACAAAGGAATGTATTGAAAATAACAGGGAACCCAGAAAAAATGTTTTTCTTTCCTTTTTTTTTTTTTTTAAAGTTATGATTAGAACACAAACCAGAGTTTAAATCCTGGCTGCCTGATATGTATGTAACCTAAGGAGTCCTCTGGTTAACATCTTTGGGCTTTCAATGTCTTTATGATAAAATGAGGATAATATGTCACTTCAAGAGGTTGCCGCAAAAATGAAATGAGGCAATGCATACAAGGCATTTGCAGGCTACCTGACATATATAAAACACTAAAAAGCACTAGGTATCATTTCTTCCTCCTCTGGAGAAATTGTAGCTCATATTCAAAAGAGCTGCTTATTGTACTGGAGATTTCTGAAGTCCCGGATCATTTTTGATGGTGCTGCTTAGTTTGTCTGTAGTGATTTCTTCCTGGTTTTCCTATTGTGCAGTTCTGGTAGGTCGAAATAACACAGTGTTTACACTATTTTTCTTATTTTGACATTTTGATACAGTTCTCACCAAATATTTGAAGTAATGAGAAGTAATGTGTGAGCTTATTGAATTTTGAAATTAACCCTTAAAACACACTAGACTAAAAATCGGGCAGCCAGTCAAGTTCACTTTGTGCAGTATTCTAAATAACTTTAGAATTGGCAAGGTATTTCACAGGAAGTTGTTTTCCCATTTGATTCTCATAAGAAACTTCTATGAGGTTATGCGGGGATTTTTTTCCTCTCTAAAATAGGTAAACTGAGGATCAAAATGACCCCTAAATTCACTTGCTTAAAAACAAACACTAAATTGCAAAGCAGGACTAGAGACTCAAGTCTTCTAAATTGAAAAAAAAATTTTTTTTGGTGTTCACTCATAGTATAATCTGTTTATCTACCTGGGTCACCTTGAGCAGGTCACGTAATCTGTATCTCAAGGGGAATAATTATACCTGAGTATTTCACCAGAATAGCGGGAGTATAAATGAAGATAATATATATGAAAGATTTGAAAAACATAAAATTATTATTATCATTATTATTCTGGAGGGAAATGTCAACATATCTCCCTATAACTTCTTTCCAATACTCTGGAAGATGATATATATTTGATATATATGGAGGGTGCCAAAAAAATGTATACACATACAAGAAAGGAAAAAAAATATTAAAATTGTAATAATCTATGTACCGATAACAAAAGATGAATACACATAACATTTGACTTCTGCAATTACAAGAGGTGCTCAAAGTTACCATCCGTGTCCAGATACTTCTGATTACGGCGAACTACTGCTTGAGCAACGCTGACCAAAGTGTCTACTTGTACACATTTTTTTTTTGGCACCCCCAGTAATTATCATATAAAAGACAAAGAAGAGTATATCAGCTGTTTTCTTAAACCAAAGCGTAAACGGTAGAAGAGTGTGCAGCTATACATTCTCCCTATGGATTACGCTTGTGCTAATTAATGAAATAATAGAGATCCTAGAGAGACAATCATATTTCATATCCCTAGTGACCCTCTATCAGACTTCAATGGCTGCATAAGAACTGTGTGACTCAGGGTTCTCCAGAGAAACAGAGCCAAGAGGAGATAGGTAGAAAGACTGATATATGAGGAGAGAACATACCAGTGGTCATGATTTATCCCAAATCTGTAAAACATCAATTTTTCTTTCTCCCTCTTTCTTCTATCCATTCCTCTGAATTGTGTATTTACTGTATTTTTCTACTATCACATTTTACTTCCAATTATTTCAAAGTGGTATAACACAGGCTCTTAACATTTTTCATTGACTAAATAGTAGAGATATATACATGTTTAAAGGCATTTAATTCGTTGCTTTTTTCCTCTCAATTTTTGAGGCTAGTGAGGAGGAGCGAGGGTGAGCAGTGTAAAGAATGCCTATAAACAGTGTCAGACAGCACTTGCCTCAGAAGGTCTGTGTTAAACTTATGCTCCATATTTTATTGGGAGGGCTAAACTGGAACTTTTACTTAACATTTCTTAATTATAGCTTTCTTATATGGGCAATATTAAGGTTGTTAATTAATCATGTTTTATAGACTGAACACTTACAAGGTTACAATACTAATTAACATACATGTGTGTATATTTATGTATTAATTTATGTATGCATATTAAAATATTATAATATACATACATAAAAACTTACATTACACCTATATTATTTAAACACAATACTTTGTAGAATTCAATATGTCAGGCACTTTTGAAATGTCTTATAATATCTCATTTAATATGAATTAACTTATTTTTCCCCAAATATAAAAGCCATTGAAAAATGTAAGTGAATAACTGAAAAGTTCCCAAAATTTACAATTGCAAGGGAGTGTCTTGAATATTATGCTGCGAGAGTTGTTGAAAAGGAAGCAATGGTAATGGCATATGTCTGTGACACCGCTCATGCAGTTTCCTCACATAGCCTTTTAGTTCCCCTGAGGCAAGCTAAGAGCTTGTGATCAAACATATTATTCTAAATCTAATTATTTTTCAAAGCAGTCAACAACTTTCACTTAGATTTGCCTTAACTGTGCTTCTCTAATGAGCATTAGATGCATGCCAAGTTTAAAGTGTTTTTAGACCTTTTTAAAAACATATTTCCTGTAGCTCAGAAAGCAAGAAAATTTAGGAAAGTATGACTTATTTTACTCTTTATAACTATGTGTGTGTATACACACACACACACACACACACACACACACACATTTATATGTCCATTTGTCTAAAATTCAAAAGAAACTCTTACCTCAAACTGAACTTGGGCAGGGGAAGTAATCATGAGAGAGATAATTACAGTTGGGTAGAAAATGAGAATGAATGTCTCAACACATTATTTTTTGTAGCCCCAAATTTTAAAAGGCTAATATCACTCTGAATTTTTGAATTTACATTAATTAGAACAAATTTTTAAAAACTCTTGGTAACAAAGAACCATCCTGGGTAGCTTACACTTCCATGGGAGTTCGAGGAGACCGAGCTGTTAAGAGGTCCCAGTTACTCCCAAGAGCAGAATCCCTGACAAGAAAAACCCTGCCCTGGGTGCATCACTCCAGGAGATCCTGAGGCATCGTATACAAATAAAATGGACCGGCACGGAGTGCAGCTCTGCAAGAGGAGGCAGTTTGGCAATTCTATGTAAAAGGAAGGAGAGCTGCAAACAAGCAGAATAAGGAAGGCATTAAGAGACTTCTTTAAGTACGTAAGAAAACTTACTGAAACCAATGGGTATGGTGCTGCTATAAGGCATCTTACAAGCAGAGGCTAGTAAGCTCGATAATGGCCCCCAAATGAAGGAAGTCCCAATGAAGGAAGAACTACTTAGGGCCCACTTGTCAAGTTCTGCACCAACAGCTATGCCTGCACTATGAACTTATTTAGGACATGCAAATTAGCATCGTCATTTTTCATTTTGGAAAATGTTGCGTTTCTATTTTGAATAGAAGCTTTTTGTTTGTGTGTGTGTTTTACCCTTTAGCAAGCATTCAGGTAAATGAGAAAAGACCTGGGTTGTATAGGCTATTTGGAGTAATTTTAATAATTTATTGTTTTCAGTACATTAGTGAAACATGAGAGTAAATGTTCAAGGAACTTGATAAAAAAATGAGCTTTTCAGGATGTTTTATTAAAAGACTCTAACAAATATAAAAGTGAGACTTGAAACGTGAGCTAGCTGCCCTGTTACAGAAATCACTATCTGAAGCTTGTCCAAAATGCAGAACCCAGACAAGATGTATGCTGGGCTGAATTAATGTGAATCAAATGGTAAAAAGTAGACAACACAAAGAAAGAAAGCTGAATAAGTACAGAGATTAATGTGCAGATGGCAGATCAATTTCCTGAGACCATAAAGATGAAAGAAAAGGAAATAACATTTATTGAGCTTATTTTGTGTGCCGGACACTCTATTATGTATTTTACATATAATTTAATTGTCCTTTGGCAAACATTTCTTTTGAATGTCACATATGTGCTTAAAAAAATAGACTATTTTTAGAACAGTGTTAGATTCTTCAGAAAAGTTGAGACGGTAGTACAGAGTTTCCATATACCCTATACTCATTTTCCCCTTCTAACATCTACATTCGTGTGATACACTTGTCACAGATATATGTGCTTTTTTTTAAACCCTCAAAACCCTTAAATCATTTGTCATTATATGTACAGACGAGAAACAGGCTTAGAGAAATTGGGTTCCCCCAAAATTTTCTGTCTTATCCACAATTCCACACAACAGATCTTTTAATGCTCCAATAAAGTCTAAAGTGCACATCTAGTGAAAAACCTAACAAAACATCTGTCTTCTGCACTTATTGTAATATTTAGTATATGTAATGCCCTTTACTATCTCTCTAGCATTTTCACATATGGTATCATTTCATTTTCCAGCAGGGTTTATGGATTAGTATAAAGAGAATATACGGCAGATTCAAAAGCTTGGTGAGCTATGACTGTGCCTGATGTGATGAGGTTTGGTTTCAACACCTGTTTAAAACACCAATAATAATAATAGTAATAAATAGTACCTTGCGATGTTTATAAAATATGTAGAAAGAAAATACATGGATGAAATTTGTGCAAAAGGTAAATGGAAGTCCATGGAGTTAGACTTCTTAGGGTCCTTGAGGAGGCAGGAAGTGGTAAAAGCACTAGTTTAAGGTTCAGTGTAGTAAATTATAGGTGCCTATCATAACATGTAGGACAGCCACTAAAAGAATAATACAATGTATTATTAACTAAAAAGTTAATAGAGGAAATAAAATAATAAATCATGCCTGATTAATGAAAAGGAGGCAGGCACGGAGAAATAGGGGACAAAGATTATTAGATCACAAATAGCATAGTGATTTATTTAAATCCAACTATATCAATAATATATATCAAATATAAATTGACTAAATCCAATTAAAATAAAAAATTATTAGACTGGATTAAACACAAAGCATAACAAAATCCAATTCTGTTCTATTTACTAGAGACACACTTGAATAGTGAGTCAATACACTGATGATACTTTATTAGTTTCCTATTGCTG
The DNA here is from genome assembly GCF_001890085.2 of Hipposideros armiger. Lineage (NCBI taxonomy): Eukaryota > Metazoa > Chordata > Mammalia > Chiroptera > Hipposideridae > Hipposideros > Hipposideros armiger. The sequence goes on along the minus strand of NW_017731493.1, from coordinate 468,736 downwards.
CTATAACAAAGTTTGTGGCATAAAACAATACATATTTATTATTATATAATTTTTAAGCTCAGAAGTCTAAAATTATTTCCAAGGCTAAAATCAAGGTGTCAGGCTCTATTTCTTCTAGAGGCTTTAGGGGACAGTTCATTTATTTGTCTTGTCCAGCTTCTAGAGGCTATCTGGATTCCTTGGCTGATGATAGTGGTTATACATTTATATACATAAGGTATATACCTCATCTCAGTAGGTCTAGTACCCATCTGGCACTACACATAGTTATTACAATATTATCGACTATGTTCACTGCAGCATTATGTACAATAGCCAAGATACGGAAGCAACATAAATGCCCACTGATAGATGGATGAATGGGTAAAGAAGAGGTGAGATATATATATATATATATATATATATATATATATATATATATATGCGCAATGGAATATTATGCAGCAATAAAAAGAATGAAATCTTGCCATTTGTGACAAAAAACGGTATTGGCTCTAGAGGGCAATAAGTGAAATATATATATATATATATATATATATATATATATATATATATGCGCAATGGAATATTACTCAGCCATAAAAAGAAATGAAATCTTACTATTTTCAACAACCTGGATGGATCTCGAGAGTATAAGCTAAGTGAAATAAATTAGACAGAAAGGGACAAATACCTTATGATTTCAGTTACATGCAGAATCCAAAAAACAAAATCCAGTTTCTTTCTGGCTCTGACTTTCCTGTCTCCCTCTTTGACTTACAAGAAACTGGTGAGATTATACTGGGTACAAGCAAACGATACAGAATAATCTTCCCATATCGAGATCCTTAATTAATTCTCCCAAAAGTCCATTTTGCCATGTAAAATAATACTCATAGTTCCCCAGCTGCCCTGGAAAATCATTTAAATCAACAGAAGACTACATGGATGAGAAATACACTTTGTTGTGTTAACTGACTGAGGTTTCAAGGATGTTTACTAGAGCATAGTCCAGTTCTCCTAATTCATCTAATTAAGGAGAACACTGGTATAACCCAAGGCCCTATAATTCCGTTACTTGTTAATAGACGATAGATTTCTTATACATAAATGCCAGCAAAAAAAAAAAAATAGAAAGCAAAAGTCAGATCTATGTGATGTGATTTATTGGAATTATAAGCATATATTTTAAAACTACATTTGCCATTGAATGATATAAATGACAGCATTTATATTGTTAAATGTCGTGAACATAGTTGACCTGAAAATATCTGCAGGGAAGAAAACATTATAAAAAGTGACATTGCAGATTTAAAGAACTATCAAGCAGATGTTCAAGAAATAAATATGCAATAACTAAAATAAAGATTTTAATAGGGGTATTTAGCAGCAGTTTGGACATGAAAGATTAATGAGCTGGCAGATAAAAAAATAGAATGATTCATAATGAACAAATGAATAGGATGATGGGAAGAAGAGTGGGTAAAAGACATGGAGGATATAGTCACAGATAATCACATTATAATGACACTTCGGAATGCCAAGATAAAGAGAAAATATTAAATAACTAGAAAGTGACACATGGCCTTCAAAATAACGCTATGTCCCAACTCTTATAAGCACAATGGAAAGCAGAAGTCAAATAAATTATATCTTCCATAGGTTGAAAGAAAATAACACTCAACCTAAAATTCCATACCGAACTAAAGTATCTTTCAAGAATATTGCAAAATTAAGATTTTTTAGATGAAAAAACACCCTGAGAATTAGAAGACAATTCGTAGAAGATATACAACACAAATCAATATCAAAAACACTGCATGGAAAAACACAAATCAATCTGAAAAGGAGTGTAATTCAATTTAAAAAACAACAGCAAAGTGTAAACAGGCACTTCAGCATAAAATTAATGTGTTATTGCCCAGCACTGTCCTAATGTACGTTACTTGTCATGGTTTAATAGTTACTAATGTACCCTTTTACTCTTAAGAGCATCCTAATGTGTTCAACAAAATATGTGGCCATCATATCTTTTAATCTTTCTGTTCACAAACCTATCCTTCGCCCCTAACTTCTGAGGCATCTGAAGCCTTTAATTCGAGAGACTCATTGCAGTTCTGTGAAAGGAATTCTCTTGCTTCTAATGGACTTCTCCATATGCAGGTTTCAGCTTCCTGCTTTTGAGCTTTCCTTTTCACAAAATGTTATCCATCTCTCTCTCTCTCTCTCTCTCTCTCTCTCTCTCTCTCTCTCTCTCTCTCTTTTTTTTTTTTTGTCCTTGTGAGTTTACAATACTTTATTTCTTACGGTCATCTCAAGAAGAATGGAGAAGAATGCAAACTAAGTGATTATACTAAAGTGCCATACTTAACCCAAAGTACTCATTTATCGCTATCTATTCATCGTTTTCAACCCCTGGTTGAAAGCATATCGACTTTAAGAATCCCTCACAGTGAAACAAAAGATGATATCTTCTTGAAAAACAAGTCTTTTTTCTTCATCTTGATACATGCACTTTCCTTTTCACATATTTGATCCCATATAACTGTTGACCTTACTGCTTTATTGCTTTTGAAGGGATGTTTTTAAGAATTATATTAATCCATATGTCTACATCTGACATTTAAAAACTGAATGGGAATTAATGCCCATAAAACAGGAAGCTACACCAGATTAACAAAATCGTTTGAGTTTTGGTTATGAGCCTGGTCTATCAGCTGAGGTCTCCTTAGTTTGTTGTAGTCTCTATAGAGAGATGTGTTTGAGATTCACAAAAATGTGTTATTTGTTGTGTGTCTTTTCTCTTCCTAATTTTTATACACAATAGCATTAAACACAGAAATCTAATTAATTTCTTAAAAGCTACCTCTTCTTTAAGGACATGAATTCAGATGCCAGGGACACAAAATAATAATTTGCTGAAAGTATTTTAAATGTTAACGACAGGACAGGAGTTATGTTTTAATATTTTTAGATCTCTGGCACCAAAGGAGGGCTCCATAAATGTTTGTATTTGAATGGCTGTTTAAAGTGACTATTTTTAGTTTTCTCACTGCATAGAAATACATTTTAACTGAGGGTGATGTAATAATGCTGTTCTATTTCCTCCCTCTAAGGTTTGATCACCTTGGTAATAAAGGCAAACACATGAGATGACTTGCCGGAAGAGAAATGTAGCTGTATCAGCATTTCACGCAGTTCTGAGCAGGGTACATCTGTTCTAAGAAAAACTCTGTGAAACTGATAAGCTTCTTTAGAAGATGAGCTCAAAATAGATTCTTTTGCTTAAGGGGGAAAAAAAGGTAGGAAAATAAAATATTTACAATTTCTGGATACTTTGTTTCTATTTTTACTAGCACAACAAAAGGATCACAGGAAAGTGTCAGTGTGAGGAAAACAGATAATTGCTTTCTATATACCAACATTATGTCCTGAGGTTCAATCCTGAGGCTTAAACGACAGTACCTGAGCTCACAAAAGATGAAACAACATCTGTCTGTCAAAATTTCTCAGCAGCCTGTGTCCATGAGAAAATGTTCTCACACCGTCTCTGTGAGGCAGGCCAGGAGGAACATATCTTTACTTGAAACATGCTGAAACTGAGAACAAGGGAATTTACATAATGTGACTAAAATTGCTTTGCCCGTGGTGAGTCTGAAATTAGAATGTAGATCTTCTGATTCAAGCCTGGACTAAAAAACCCCACTGGGCCTGGGAGGAATCCAAGTGCAGTGACAGAAAATAGCTCTTATCAACGTCACAGTAGCACTCTGACTGCCAGGTGTGTAAAGAACCCAGCCCTTCATTGTATTTCCCTGAGAGAGAGCAGGACTTGGAAAGTAGTCTCCACTTTCCTTGGGTAATTTCTGTCCGTACAGAGTGAACGAATGACAGTGACCTATAAGGGCCCTAGTGGTGTGAGAAGATAAGAATGCAGGGTTAGTTTGTGTCCAAATGGGAGTGATGAAAGATGTAAGGAAGGATAGTCTAGCCAAAAAGCCAAAGTCTTATACTAGCCACATAAGTTTAAAAAATAGTAAACAATTTTTATTATGCTCGAAAGTTTACAGATTAGTGTTTACATATATCAAATGTATTTGATGCAATCTTCAAAGCATTCTTATGAGGCAAGTATTGCCATTTCTAATTATAAATGAATAAATGGACTCAGAGAAGAGAATAACTTTTCCTGACCATCCAGCCATTGAGTGGTTAAGTTAAGTAAGAGTAAGAGTAGTAATAGAGATCTTAAATTTATAACATTTCTTTTCTTTTCTTCTCTTTTGTAAATAGGAGAGTACTGCCATTAATTGTGGTTTAAAGCAATACAGGTAACTTCAAGCAAAACCTGATAACCTCAGTACATTTTCAATGCTAAGAAGAAATTGTGCTCAGATAAGTTGGGTGTCACAATTTTTTAAAATCTAAAAAAACAATCTTTTCTTTGGATCATTTATGATCAAATGAGAGAGTATAAAAAACTTAATGTCCTGCAAACCAGCCTACGCAAACATTAGATCATTACAGTTTGTATATGCTTTGGCCCTTGAACAACATGAGTTTGAACTGTGTGGGTCCACTTATACGTGGCTTTTTTTAATAAATATACGGTCAACTCTCTACTTCCCCATGTTTCACATATGCAGATTCAACCAACTACAGATCAAAACCAGTATTTTTGATCTATGGCTGGGAATCTGTGATGTGGAGGGATTTTATGCATTGTTCTATGACATATTATGTAGCGAACTTGAATATCTGCTGATTTTAGTGTCTACTAGGGGTCCTGGAACCAATCCCCTCCAGAAACCGAGGGATAACTGTATTTGAAAACATTTTCATTACTAATTCCTCCCATGGATTCCAAGTGTAGAAGCTTTATCTAAAACGTTCTTAGTAATTACTTCATCTTTGAGACTTGGCACTCACTCCTTAATTGTGTGATGTGCATTTTAAATGATGAAGATAAAGACTTCAAAGAAGAGAAAACTTGTGAGAGCATGTGGGAGAAAAGGGTTGTTGTGGATGCATCACAGCCATCTAGGTAAACACCAGAAGCTCCTACACAGGTATCGAAAGGTATACCAGCCCAGCAAGCAGGAGACCATCCAAACTGCCAGTGAAGCAACTGAAATAAATCGTATAGGTGGCTCTTCAGTGAACACTCACTAACAAATAAATAAATATTTAACATCACAGAGACAACATATTCATGAACTAAACTTTGAGGATTAAATACTGAGTTAATATCTACCATGTATTCTGTTGAATATATCTGGGCCATATAGACCTTTAAGTAGTGAAGGATTTTTGCAATTTCTAACTCCTATTCTCAAACTCTGTAAACGTCTGCTCTTCCTAACCCTTATACATTATATTTTTTCCTAGTGTTTTTTCTCTCCAAATAATGATAATAATATCTACTGTATTTCAAGCTCTGGGAATTTTGCTAGCTAGTTTGAAACAGTCTTTCATTTCATCATCACACTAATCCAGCAAGTTATTATTCTCATCTTGCAGACAAGAACTCTGAATCTCAAAAAAGGTGAGTTAACATGGCAGTAAAAAGTGGGTCTAGGATTTCAAACCAGAATTATAATCCTTGAAGGTGAGAGAGTATCTTTTGAGCACCTTTCACATCCATAGTTCCATATGCCTATTGGAATCACCTGAAAAACTTAAAAACACAGTTTCCCACTTCATACCCTCTGGAGATTCTCTGATTCTGGTGTCTAGGACGAAACATCAGTCTATATTTTCCTTGCATGATTCTTATGCAGTCAGTTGAAAGATGCGTTCGTTATTTAGGGTCACCATATTAATGCATTCCATATAGTAGGGAATAAGTATATACTTTAAAATTTTTGAAGTCAATTTTAGTTATCAAGCTGATGCTCTTTTGTGTTTTATAAAATTTAAAGATTCTTTTGCTGGTGGGATACAATACACTGATGCATGGATAGATGAAAGGCAGAGAATTCTTTGTTACTTACAGCTCCAGAAGAGAAAGAAGGCCACACCGGGTTGTACAGGGAAGGACACCAGCAACAGGGGCAGCTTATGTGTCACAAATAGGGCAGGGGTTGGGCTTAGGTTTATTCCTGGGTTTCCAGGGCTCCCTCTGGATTGGCTAGTTTGAATAAATTTACAGGCCCCGGGGCATAGGGGCTGTCCCCAGTTATGTGGTACCTGCCTGCGGGGTGCATAGTCACCTGGAGTGTGAGAGCCAGATAAGGAAAGTGCTTGACAAGTAAGTGGTTGGGGGTATGGAATTGGCCACTCAAAAAGGGGAACTGACCTGCCTCTAGCCAGGAACTCAAAACTGGGTCAAGCCAGGGCACTTAAAAAATAAACACACACACACACACACACACACACACACACACACACACAATGACAACAACTATAATATACTTTGTTCTTAAGAGTCATTCCAGATTGGTTCAAACCTCCAAGTCACATTTATGACTTGTTAACGCCTCACCAGTATGCCTCTAGTTTCCAAATTCAAGGGGGAGAAGGGAGCCATTTCTGGCCCCCATTTCTAACTCCACTGAATTCGTACTCTCCATGCTAAGCTTTGAATTTGCTATTGTCTGTCCTGGAGTTAACCTCAGGATGTTGCCTTGTTTTGCACATTAAAAAAAAAAAATCATAAACACATACAGACACAACATACAAAAGCACTTACAGAAGGCATTGTGTGTGAGGCACACTTTCATGAAGGCTTGGTGTTTAAATTCATGCAGTAATAACAACTGAACAATCCTCATTAGACATTACGGCTTCCAAACTTCTTGGGCAACTTTACAATGTGACCCAAGGCTGCGGTTCTTTTTCCCTTAACTTCCTGCTCCCTGTGTTTGTGCATCTTTAACTATCGTTTTTGTGTCCTGGGCTTCCTCCTAACCTTCTTCTCATGGTCTCATATTCCACTCCATGTAAATTATCTGGGTATTTTCCTAAAGGGACAATGTTTCCCCTGGTGCCAGCTATTAATATTAACATTTATTTTCACTCTGCTACTGAAGACATTTGCCTTCTCATGGGAAATCTTCATTTCACTGAAAAATGTCATGCAAGGTCCTTTCCTTAAATTATTCCCTAAGTAGGCTTTGATTATATTGTTTTACATAATTGTAACGTAATTACCTTGGTATCTACTCCCTAGCCTCTGGGAATAAAATAAGCTGGCCAGAGTATGACTATTGTCCTATTCACTTCACCACTACAGTGTTTATTCACTTTCCCCGGTACCCTGGAGAACATAATGGCTTAAAATAGACTTCACTGAATCCTATTTCACAATTACAGAGCCAGAAGTAAATAATAACTCCACAAAATCGAAGCACATAAGAAGAGGTTCTGATTAGTATGAAATACCTGGTAAAGTGGGGGTGGAGGGCAAAAAAATTAGGCAACACACGATGTTGTTTCATTTTGCTAGAGTGAGGGAAAAAATAAAGAAAGGCAGAATCCCTTCCTCTTCTGAACCTCACATTGTTGAAATGTGTCCGGTTCCAACATGCTCAGCCTTACTCTATTCTCTCTATACTCACTCCCTAGGGATCTCGTCTAGTCCTAAACACTGATGCTTCCCAGACAAACCTCAGCTTCATCCCTTCCCTGAACTCTGCCCACCCCACGTGTCCCCTTGGGTGCCTAACAAGCCCTTCAAGTAAACATGGCCAAGGCACAACTCTTGGTTTTTCCATTCTAGCTCCCCAGTCTTCCCCCAAATCAGTAAGTGTTGCTACCATTCCCTAGGTGATTCCAATTCCTTGCTTTCACTTGTATTCGTTCTTCCACCCCATCAGCAAATCATTTCGGCTTCAAGTATTTGCCCAGTACTAAACCCAGTGAGCGGTCGTGGTGAGGTCTATTCAGTCATTTATTTAGAACACTTATTTAGCATCTGTCAGGCAAACGTGAATATGAGTATGACCATAATGCCTGTTTTTAAGAAGTTCCTGTGCTAAAGGAAGTTCCCGAATGAGTAAACAAGGCAACTGTGTCTCTCACTGTGGGCAACACAGTCCTGTTAATTCAGCCTGGGCTTTGCCGATGAGGAAATAAATGGGGCTTCATGGGCTTGTGACTTAACTCTTCGGGTGCTAACTTTTAATAATTATGTCATAGAAAGACATTTTCCTTTTCAAAGTCCACTAAATACCTTCCTTGTCACGTTTTGAAAAATGTCAAATGTTTTGTCGTGAACTGTAGCTCGTGAACATAATCTAGCCCTTGTTTCTCTCTTTGACTTCGCCTTTGACCTTTCGTCCCTTCTTCCTTAGCTCCAGCCTCATTAAACTTGTAATTTCTTAAATATTCTAACTTGTCCCTACTTGAGACTTTGATTCTTAAATCCTTGAACTACCATAAATTTTTCAGATCATTTCTTCTCACCAAAATCAGCATCACTACTTGAACCATCCTTCTTCCCTCTCTCCCTCCATGCAATTTATTGTATGTCTTCCTCTAAACAGCGCACATGTCATGATGGCATTGACTTTGTGTATCTTCTTACATTATAAACGCAGTGTCTAGGAAAATGCTTAGTACATATTAAATGTCAAATAAGTAATTGTTAAATGAACACATGGAAATCTGAAATACTAGAAAACCATGAGCTATCAAGGAATACGTGTATAGGTAAATCCTAAAACAACAATTCTATGTTGAAAGATTCTATAAGGTAACCACACCAAGCAATATGTATTGAGTATTTAATATTCTTCCAGGCATTGAGCTAAGCACTTCATGGACATCGTCACATATCTCACAACAACCCTCTAAAGAAGTGCCCTTAGGTTTTCTATATTACAAGTGAGTGCCCTGAGATTCAGAGAGAATAAGTGACTCATTTTCCCATGGTTACACAACTTTTAAATTGTGGAGTGGGGTCTTGAATTGATTCATACGCCAAAGCCCATGCTTGCAATAATTGTATTATACAAAAAAATAAAATGGCAGTTGTTGTAAGCTAGACTGTCTGAATTCATATCTACATTACTTGAAAATACTGATAACCTATAATTCTGTGAAAGGATCTAAAGAATCTGCTGAAGGATGCACAAATGCAGGGCAAACAGCATAAAGGAAGGTAGTGGGGGTGGAGAGATTCCTGGTTTAGGGGTCAGAATAACTGGGTTCTAGTTTTACATAGGCTGCTGTATAGTATTAACTGGATTGCAGTCTGCTTTTCCATAAAGGAGAGGAATCAGATTAAAATTAAAAGGTCAAATTGAATAGTACTTGAACAGAATTCAGTTCCCAGAAATGTTTTCTTAGCTTCTCACTATCTTTTTTATTTTCCTTCATCTTTTTTTTGGTAGGAAATTTAGTTTACTCCCAGACTGTCTCAAGGAGTTCCTTTTAGTTTTATTCAGCCTACTTAACTTACTAATACTTTTTACCCTGATCCTTCAGGGCATTTGATTTTGTGAACTCTGAGCTAGAATTCACAGTATGGCATCATTTTCCATGCCAAACCATACTGTCTGAGGAGTGGAATAAACACTAAAAAAAGTTTAATAGTGACTCATGATTTTCAATTGTCAATCCAAACATAAACTGATGTTTATATCTTGCATAGCTGTAAATGGACAAAAGTATAGTAAGTATACACTTACAATAAATCTTTTTAAATATTTATTTTTGAACATCATTTTAACTGTGGTTTGACTGATACATAGAAGATATATAATTTGTTTCATTGTTGTCATTTTAAAATCGACTCTATTCTAAGGCATCATGACAAGAAATGAACATTTCATATAAACAGCCAAGAGAATATGTCTCCGGTAGTGAAACATCCAGGTGTAAAGTGGAAAATTCAGTCATGTGACAGTTTCTTTACAGGATGCCAAACATCTGGAGGTTTGGGGAGAACTTCACAATTATCTAAATATTTCATTTCTTATCTGGATGTTTATTTTTCCTTTAGCTTCAAGCAAATTTGGCACATTTTAAAACTGAAAGCAAATAAAGGAACAAGACAAACAAAGAAACAAAAACTCATAGACACAGGGCGCTTTGGTTAAGAGCTGGCTTGGGATGCCAGAGGGCTCCAGTTTGGATCCCACATATGAGGGCCAGTGACACTGCCCTCTACAGCTAAGATGCTGAACAACAGCTCCACATGGAGCTAGGCTGCCGTGAGTTGCAGGCGATGGCTTAGGCTACAGCCTCTGCTGCAGTGGGTTGCCATGGGCTACCGTGTGTAGCCAGCAGCTGGCATGAGTGGCCAGCAGCCGCCATGAACTGCCTTCCAGAAGCCAGTGACTGATCTGCCTCACCTGGGAAGAGCACAATGATGGTGCCAACTTGGGCCAGTAAAGGAACGTCCTCCACCACTAGATTGAAGAACAAAAGGACAGCAACTTGTTTGTTCCCCTTCCCCAATTTCCCAGCACTGTTCCAATCCCCCTATGCCCCAATAAAAATCTTTAAAAAAAAACCTCATAGACACAGACAACAGTTTAGTGGTTATCAGAGGGTGAAGGAGGAGGAGGAATAGTAGAAGAGGGTAAAGGGGGTCAAATATATGTTGATGGAAGGAGAACTGACTCTGGGTGGTGAACACACAATTTGATATATAGATGATGTTTACAGAATTGTATACTTGAAACCTATATAATTTTATTAACCAATGTCACCCCAATAAATTTAATAAAATTTTTAAAAATAAATAAATAAAAGAGTTTAGGTCCAATCAAAGGCATTTCTTAAGTTTGCCTGTATTTCACATAGTACAATCCTAAATAATTAACTTTAGGTTTAATATACATATACATACATATGTATAATATATGTACATATTATATATATATATATATATATAGAGAGAGAGAGAGAGAGAGAGAGAGAGAGAGAAACATAGTAACATAGTACAAAGAGAACTGAATACCTATAATTGCATAGTAAATTTTTTTCCTTGTTAAACTTGCATTAATCTGTCATTAATCCAGTTACTATAGTATATACAGAATATGTACATTAAAAATACTGGGAGGAAATAAACTAAATGTAATGTTATTAAAATATTTAGGATTTGGGAGGGCTTTGTTTTTTATTTTCTCAATTTTCTATAACAGGTTTTTCTAAAAAGTTATAATCTTTCTGTCAGCTGAATGCAAACATTTACAAATTTATTTTTCAGAAAACAAAGTTTTCTTCTTTTCAAAATCACATTCCAGCTTGGATGCCCTTTCAACATGGTTGCTATGAAGAGTATCCATGCTTCTGGGAACCCGAGCAAGGTGGAGCCTGCTAATATTTAGAGTGCAGTGGCTGATATTTTACCAAGTAAACAATGTACTGCAGTTATTTCTCACTAAAGAATGGAGGCAACTGCCTCAGAAGCATCAGACTCTCAAAATACTACATGGACAAGTAAGCCAGGAATTTTATACTAAAAGATATTCTTAAGGAAATGAAAGAATTGCCCTGAGTAGCTCTAGTGGTACAATCAGCATATGGTACTTAAAATAATTTCCATGAGACCAGTCTTGATTGTTTATCTATCTTTAAAAATGAATAAAGGTTCTAAATGTATTGGGAAATAAAGAAACAAAGAAAAACATCAAAAACACTTGAAGAAGGCCCATCAGAAATTCAGATACCTAAATCCTCAATCAAATAAAATTAACAAACATTATTGACATAATTTTTTTCTTTTATCTAGTTCTTCTTAAGCCAAACACTATTAACCATTCACTATACTAAATAATTTCTTAGCAAAATAATGCCTAATATTAAGAGAGGCTTCATTTTTCACATTTTGGGACGAGATGTCATTTAATAAACTGCTAATGAGTTGCAGTTTGATGTCTTGTGGTAATAATAATACACCCAGCAGCAAATCAATGAGAAAACACCAGGACCACCAGAGAAGGCTACCTACAAATGAACCCTAAATCTGCTAGAGTAATCAGTAAATTCACTGCATGCAGCAAACGAAGCAACTATGTAACAAAGAAAGCTATAGGGCATCTGATTACATGTGATTCTATTCCTCTAAGTGTAACAGTCTACTCAGGCTCCCATAACAAAATACCATAGACTGGGTGAAAAGAAATCTATTTTCTCACAGTTCTGGAGACTGAAAGTCTGAGATCAGGGTGCCAACATGGTCAGGTCCTGGTGAGAGCTCTCTTTTTGGCTTGCAGATGTCCACCTTCTAGCTGTGTGCTCACATGGTCTTTCCTCAGTGTATGCACTTGAAGGAGAGAGAGAGAGAGGGATATCTCTCCCTCCTCCTTTTCCCATAAGGCCATCAGTCCTATTGGATTAGGTCTCACCCTTTTGACCTCATTTAGCCATAATTACATCCAAAAGACCTTTTCTCCAAATACAGTCACATCATGGCTTAAGGCTTCAATGTATGAATTGGGGTGTGTGTCACAATTTAGTCTACGGAAGCTTGTGTGTGTGTGTGTGTGTGTGTGTGTGTGTGTGTGTGTGTGTGTGTTTTGGGGGAGGGAGGTTTGAGAAAGTATTTAAAGACCTAATACTGCTAAAGTATTTGTAGTATGACTCTCTAAAATAGATAAAAATGTTAATATTGCACTAAGATGTTTACAATGCCAGTTGGTTAGGTTTTCCATCAATTAGTGGACTCATGTACCTTAATAACTCATGGTTTTAATAGTGTGGTTTGAGCCATCTGTGTATGATTAACATGTATGGTCAATACCAAACTTAGGTCCAAAGTCAAAGCATGGGTCTTTTTCCTGAAGTTTTCATTCATTTCACAGAAATTCTCTTTACCCATGAGCTTATGTTTTGTAAAGAACATTTAAGAATATTTACAACTTTTCCTTCACCATAAATTTCAGTGGGTTAAAATATGAATAAGTGAATCCAACCATGAGTCACAGATTGTCTCAGACAGTGGGCTCTTTTGTATTTTTCCTTTGCAACATATATTTTTAAAATATTATAACATTATAAATGACAGCCCAGATACTGGTTACAAGTTCTCTAATGTTTCAGAAAAGAATATGCTTTGTTGAGCAAGCAAAACTAACTTCCGTTATACTCGCAATGAATAATAATAACTTAAAAATTTTAAATACCATTTACAATAGCATCAAAAATATAAAATACTTAGGAATGCTCTAATAAAAGATGCATGAAACCTAAACACTGCAAACTACAAAAATTTGTTGCAATAGAAGGAAACCATCAACAAAACAAAAAGATATTCTATTGAATGGGAGAAGATATTTGCCAATGATACATCTGATAAGGGTTAATATTAAAATATATATATACATATATATATGTATATATATAAAACTTCATATAACTCAACACCAAATAATCAACACAATTAAAAAATGGGCAGAGGACATGAAGAGGCATTTCTCCAAAAAAGACATATAGATGGCCAATTGACATATGGAAAGATGCTCAACGTCACTGATCATCAAAAAAATGCAAATAAAAACCGCAATGAGATACCACCTCACCCCGGTCAAAATGATCATCATCAATAAATCAACAAACAACAAGTGTTGACAAGAATGTGGAGAAAAGGGAACCCTTGTGCACTGTTGGGGTGATTGCAAATTGGTGCAGCCACTATGGAAAACAGCATGAAGGTTTCTCAAAAAATTAAAAATAGAACTACCTATGACTCAACAATTCCACTGCTGGGTATTTATGCAAAGAAATCCAAAACACTAATTTAAAAAAATATATACACTGCTATGTTTATTTCAGCGCTATTCATAATAGCCAAAATGCCCATTAATAATCACATAAAGAAATTGTGGTACATTTATACAATGGAGTATTATTCTGCAATAAAAAAAAATGAAATCTTACCATTTGCAACAACATGAATGAACCTAAAGAACATTATGCTAAGTGAATAAGTCAGACAGAGAAAGATAAATGCCATATGATCTCACTTATATGTGGAATCTAAAAATAGAATTAACGCACAAACAAAACAGACACAGAGATACAGAGAAAAAACTGATGGTTGCTAGATGGGAGGGGGGTTGGGAATGAGGGAGAAGGTGAAGGGATTGGAAAGTACAAATTGATGGTCACAAAATAGTCATGGGGATGTGAAATCCAGTATGAGGAATATAATCAATAATGCTGTATAGATTATGTAGGGTGCCAGATGGGTAATGGACTTATCAGGGGGATCACTTCATAGATTGTGTGTAGATGCCTGACCACTGTGCTGTGCACCTAAAGCTGATTTAGAATAATGTTAAATGTCAAATATATATTTTCATATTCATGGGATGTATAGTATAGAAATATAATCAATGGTATAGTAACAGCTATATACAATGTCAGAAGGATGATAGACTGGGAGGGATTATCACTTTGTGAGGGGTGTAAATGCCTAATCATTATGTTGTTTTGCATATCTGAAACTAATATAAAAAAATACTGCAATAAATTAAAGATTTAAATAAATGGAGACACACATTGACTATATGGGTCAGAAGACTCAATATTTTTAAGATGTGCATTGTCCCCAAATTGATTTATAGATTCAATACAGACTAAATCAAAATTTCAAGAGGCATTTTTTTTTTTTTACAAACTGACAAGCTGATCGTAAAATTTATATGTAAATGCAAAGGACCTCAGTAAAAACAACTTTGTTAAAAAATAAAGCTGAAGGATGTACACTACCTGATTTAAAGAATTATTGTAAAGCTACAGTAGTAAGACAATGTTGTATTAGTGTAAAGATAGACCAATAGATTAATGGAATGAAATACAAATCCAGAAATAGACACACATATATATGGTCATTTGCCTTTTGACAAAGAAGCCAAGGCATTTCAATGGGAGAAAGAAGTCTTTCTAACAAACAGTAGTAGTACAAACAATTAGATAGCTTCATACCAAAAACAAACAAAACAAAAACTTGACCTTACCTCACCATAAACAAAAATTAATCAAAAGTTTATAATGGACCCTAAATGATACTACATTGAAATTAAAACCATTTGCTTTTCAAACGACACTTACCAAAATGAAAAGTCAGCCATAGATTGGGAGAAAATATTTGCAAACCTGATTTCCAACTAAGAGCTTATGTCCAAAATAGGGAAAGAACTTCCAAGTCTCAATAATAAGAAAATGAACAACCCAATTAAAAAGGGCAAAACACTTGAACACACATTTTACTAAAGATGTAGGATGGCGGCCTTTTGAGCTCTTTTGCTTGGCCCGCTCCAAACTCTTTGGTGTGCACTTTCTTTTCTAATAATGGCCCATTGAGCCATTCTCTACTGCTCAGGCCCGCTTCTGTTTTTTTTTTTTTAAATGTATTTTTACTTCTAACAAACTCCTTTTCTGCAACTTAAAAAAACAACAAAAAAAGATGTAGGATGGCAAATAAGCATATAAAAAAGATGCTGTTAAGGAAATGAAAATTAGAAACCTCAATACAATATCACTACACACTTTCCAGAATGGCTACAGTGAAAAACCGACCATATCAAGTGTTGGTGAAGACATGGAGGAACGGGAAGTGGTGGAAATGTAAATTCATACGCCCACTTTAGAGAACAGTTTGGCAGTTTCCTAAAAAGTTAAACATACACTGACCATATGACCCAGCCATATCACTCCTGAGTGTTTATGAGAGAGATGAAAATATATGTTTGTACAAAAACTTGTATATAAACGTTCATAGGAGTTTGATTGGTAATACTTCCAAACTAAAAACTAAAACTTGTGATATACCCACACAACAGAAGACTACTCAGCAATAAAAAGGAACAAAATACTAGTGCACAAAAGGAAAGAATCTCAAGATAGTTACAGTGAATGAAATAAGCTAGGCCCCCCTCCAAAAGAAAAGATGAATATGTATGGTTCCATTCGTATAAAATTCTAGAAGATACAAACTAATCTATAATGACAGAAAGCAGACCCGTGCTGGCTTCAGAGTACAGACGATAAAGGTCAGAAGGAAAATGTGAAGGATAATGGACAGTATCATTATCTCAATTGTCTGTGCTACATATGTCAAAACTCATCAAAAATACACTTCAACTATGTGCAGTTAATACATGTCAATTATATCTCAATGAAGCTGTAAAGAAACAAGAACTGGAGAAAAACAAACCTATGGACATAGAAGTCAGGGTCGTGGTTACCCTTGCTGAGTGAGTGTGGATGTCACCAGAAGATGGAGAGGCTCTGGGCTTCCATTCAAGCCCTGTGTTCTGATCTGCAAGCTCAGGGCACACACGTGTTCACTTTCTGAAATTAATTTGGCTGACATATATGATATGTATGTTTTCCTAATGTATGCTTTTATTCTTTAAACATTTTACATTAAAGTAAATATAAAAAGTTTTGCCTTCCCAGTGTAGGCAGGTCAAGATGGACCAAGTAAACTTTTAAAATGACAAGATGAATTACAGATGGGAGCAGAGGTAGAGAGAAATAAAAAGCACAGTCAGCTAATATTTAAATCATGCTTTAATAAAACACAACACAGAAACTTCTCTCAAATTCCTGGCTTTATAGGGACGTTTATCTCATTTTATCACTAACAGTCTGTTCCAGAGACATCATTTTTTTTTCTCTCTTATATTCCTTCCTCTTAAGACATTGTTTCTCAAAATGGATTTTTCAGCAGTATGTTAAGGAACTCCACAGGCAAAGACATTTGAGAAAGTTGTATTATAAAAACTTTAACTGTTTTCCTCCCTACAGTTGGATATACAGAGGGAGCCAAAAAAATGTATACACATTTTAAGAAAGAAAAAAACTGTATTAAAATTACACTGATGGTGGGCTGGCCAAGTGGCTCAGTTGGTTAAGAGCATGAGCTCTGAGCAACAGGGTCGCCGGTTGGATTCCCACATGAGCCAGTGAGCTGCCCCCGAGCTGAGCTGCCGCTGAGCGGCCAACAGGTGGCAGG
>NW_017731493.1:411765-451075 GCF_001890085.2 Hipposideros armiger | reverse complement strand
AGTGTTCAAAAGAGTTAGTCATTAATATTATTGACAAAAGTTGCCTAAGCAAGAACCACAAGGTACAGATCATGTTCCATTATTGATCTTGATTGGAACTTAGTCTTACTGCTCATCAACCCACCAAAAAATTGGCAATAGAATAATATAAAATATGTGTGCTCACTACCACAACAAAATGGATAATATGTGATGTGAAGGATGTGTTAACTAACCTTATTGTGGTAATCATGTGTCAATATGCATGTACCAAATCATCACACTGTACACCTTAAACTTACACAATTTTATGTGTCAATTATATCTCAATAAAGCTGGGAAAAAAACAATTATTATCTTATACACTCAACATGGACACTGAATGACTTAATATAAATAAAGTGTTTAGTGTTAAACCTCTAAAAAACGAAAGAACATGAGACTATTTACAACCAGAGCCAGTATGCATGGTTAGATTATAAATTCCTTGAGAGCAGAGACCAAATCTGTCCATCATCCTTTTTTCTGAGGGTTACAGTTGAGCTTAATTAGTCTCAGCATTTTAGGAACTCTGGAATGGGCCGTGGCCCTATTAGCATGAGGGAATCCGGGTACTTTGGAGTAAGTATGTAAGGGGATTTTGAGCCAAGATGGTCAGCTCCCTGGATCAACAAGACAAAGATGTGTGTGCAAAAGATGGTAGAAGACTGTTTTCAACAGGATTTTACTTGGATGATACAGCGGAGTCCTTACACGAAAATTCCATTCACTAGACCTTCACATGAGAAGATAATGAAAACCAAGCAGGGTGAGGATAACAGGGATATTAAAATCATGTTAGTAAAACCGAGGAGCGGAGTCAAATGCTTCCCTAGTTGTTAATTTAATGCCCGATTTTCCTGAGGCTGGCGTGATGAGAGAAGAAGGGTTGTATATTTATCCTCCATCGTGCCTAGCATGCGTTTGCCTGTAGTGAATGGGCTGCTTTGAGCATATGATGTGATAAGAAAGTGTAGTGACAGCTGTAGAACTGACACTCCCACCCTCCTACTCCAGCTGTGGAAAAAGGAAAAAACAATCAAGTAAACAAGAAAACGTTCATAAATGAATGAAAACAGAGAGAATGAAAGAATTGTCAATAACGCAAAGCAGAGTTTATTCACAAGGAACATGCTTTATATTTCAAAGGACTGAGGCACAGGCGAGCATAAGACAGTACTCAGCTCCCGGGACTTCAAGATTTAATTTGTGTGAGGAAAGTGCTCTGAAACCGAGGGTATGAAAACCACTTAAATGCAGTCTCACCATGGTCATGGCCTACATGTGTGGCTGCTAATTTTAGCCCACATTCATGCTGCCTTGGGTGGGGTGGGGGGGTCAACTGAGGAGAGAGCAAGACAAGTTTTGATGAATAATTACTTGTGTTATAATGTGGAGTCAGGGTCAGCCCCGTTCCACAGACTGAGGACTAAGACTTCCAGGAAGTAACATGGGATGGTCCTGGGTGGCTGGCTGTGGCTTCCAGCACTAATGACGCATGGCATTGCTCAGGATGACCAAGAACACATTGATTGTGAACCCTGCCAAAGGTTAGCATCAAGGCTGACGCTATACAATGCAGTTATATTTTCAAAGTACTTTGTCATCATTAATTACTTTTTGTCCCAAGGTTCCAGGGAAATAAGTAAAAAAGACTTTTCCTTTTAATTCTGTTAACTTCTTAACTTTTTATCTCTAAACCCTAGACTTTCTACTAAGTACAAAGGCTCTTTCACAAATTTCATGTTTCAAGAGTAGAGTAAGTAAAAATCCTCCTGCATGTATTTACTTATAACTGTTTCTGAAAGCAGGTACCAGGTTTCTTCATTTGTAACTTTCTTGTGACCCAATGGTGCCAGCATCAAATGCTATGATCTTTTTCGACATGGCATTCTAGGCAGTTTTCTGCCTGCCAAACTGAGTTGTCACCCTGACTGACATTTATCTACCATCATTTTTCTATGACATGTGTGTTCTCTGATCTCTGTGGTTTATAGATGGGGACAAGCTATGGATACACTCTGAAATCTCAGTCCACTCTTGAGGGAGACAATACAGCATAGTTTTTGAGATCATACTGGTTGAGTTTTTATCACGATCCTGCCACGTTAGTAGCTGTGTAACGTTGGGCAATTATTTAACCTCTTTGCACTTCAGATTCCTCATCTATACAATAGGGATATTAACATTATCGACCTCAGAGGTTAATTACAATTATCATGAGAAAAAATATGATGAAGATTAATACAAAACATGTAAAGTACTTAAAATGATGGCTGGTACCAAGTCGTGCACAAATATGTTAGTTATTCTTATGTCATCATTATTTTTATTATTGCTATCACTATTACTCCTAGCTCCATAAGTTTGGCAAATTACATTACCTTATTCTATGTTTGTGGTTAGAAGACACTTGTCTAGCATACATGTGAATATTCAGCTAATTATACACATGCAATTTAGCACTTAACATGCTAGACTTCTAAAATAAGTTTTATTTTTATAGAACGTTTAGGAAAATCTGTAGTATGCTACATATTTCCCTATCTTGTGAACAGCATATGACAAACATTATTTCAACTTTCCTTTCTATGTCAAGGTCATCAATTAGTGTGCTATAATCGTAAAATATTTTAGGGACTATTAGCTTGCCTTTTCACTAAACAACCCAAGGGACCCACGTAGCAGCATTTCATCTCCTCTCTGATTTTGGTGACTCAGTGTTTCTCCCAAGGGCTGGCAATGTGTATGGAACTATTGATTCAGTTCTATACCCAGTGCTATGTTCTTCTTATCTCCTTCTTCTAACCAGCTTTCTCCTTGCTACCACTAGTTCTCTCACTGTTTTTAATCTCCCCTGATTTCCAATTTTCTTCTTCTCTATTTCACTGTTTGAAACGCTAGCTCTACCTGCTGACATTTGTTGCAATTCACTCGAATGCACCTCAGCATCACTACCCTGCTTTAGGTTGGACCTGTACATCAGACAATGGGCATTAGTACGACTTGCCTATTTTCCACTTTCCTCACATACTGACAAATCTTCACTTGTTGTGCACCTCTGGTTTCATTCCAAATTGTTCATTTTGCCAAAAATTTCATCCCCCAACGAGTTAGCCATGTGATTTACAATATGTAACATATGTTACAACTAGAGAATAAACTTACGTTAAGATTTTTTTAAATGCAATGCTGTTCACTACAAAGAGAAACATAAGGAATTTCCACTTTGGAGTCTATTCAAAGTGGATTCTATTTTTAAAATTCTATTATTATGGAGATGCCACAGTAAGTCCCTCTTTCAATAGCATGATGAGTATTGTTAGGAAATACCATACTAATATCATTCTGTTCTAGTGCAGTCCTTCTCAGAGTGTGGTTCCAGGATCCTACTAGAAATGCAAATTCTCAGGCCCCACCCCAATCTTCTGAAGTTCTGGGGGTGAGGCCCTAGCAATATCTGTTTTGACAAGCTTTTCAGATGAACTGATCCACACTTAAATTTAAGTACTATTATTTTGATGCATGAGCAAATTTACTAATCAGGATCTTATTTGCATCTTGCTATCAAGTTCAATTATTTTCTTATCTGAACTGTGATTTATTACAGATGATAATACTTATATCATTTCCAAGAATGCAAGTTCTGTGGGTTTTTTTCAGCTTTAGTCACTTTTTAAGGATCCAGATTCCCCTGATAATTACACATAATAGTTACTGCAATCAAAACATAGGATCTTATACTAATAAATTTGTTTCTGGTTCTTAATAGAATTAGAGCAAACAGTTGAGAACTGTTTAAAATGAGTAAAACTAGAATTCCAATAAAATGAGTAAAACTAGA
This sequence comes from Hipposideros armiger, assembly GCF_001890085.2. NCBI lineage: Eukaryota > Metazoa > Chordata > Mammalia > Chiroptera > Hipposideridae > Hipposideros > Hipposideros armiger. The sequence goes on along the minus strand of NW_017731493.1, from coordinate 447,213 downwards.
ATTCCAAATAATATACTGATTATTCTTCCATTTGTATTTACTTTTCTTCATATATGGTTTGGACATACGCTATTTGGGGTGATATGATTAACTTGGCATCTGGCATTTGCAAAATTGGAGCGTTGAAGTAGAGATATCATTTGCAGCAGCTGGTTTGTCACGTACACAGGCTGTGTTACCTAGGTGCAGTAACCAAATTTTAACTCCTAGCTTTGCATTATAAGAAATTGGAACTTGTCTGTGTACCTTGAGTTTATCAGTCTCTTGGAGATTGTTTCACTCTAGTTAAACTCACAAGAGAACTTATACTAAATGAATGGCAAATTATTAATTGATAATGAAGGGGGGTTCTATTTTAGATCACTACAATATTCAAGTCTGCTTTTCAAAGCACACTGTCTCTGGCAGCAGACCTCTCAGAAGCTAAAATCAAGACCCATTGCCTTCCTCCTTAGGTGAACCGATTCTTTTTTTCTTTCCTTTAATTTTTTACTTAGAAAAGTTGGAGGAATAGTAAAATAATTCCTATATACCCTTCAAGCAGATTCCCCAAATGGTTAAAAATTTACCTTATTTGTTATCATTCTCTCTGCCTCCCTTCACTTCCGTCTATATAGACTCAACTATTTCAGAGTAAATTGCTGACAATATGCCTCTTTATTCCTAAATACTTCAGACTGTTTCCTAAAAATACAAGAGAATTCTCAAACATAATCATAGTACAATTATGAAAGTCAGGATGATATAATATAATCTACATACCTTACTTGAGTTTTTATTCAATTGTCCTACTAAGGTTCTAATAATGTTATTTCTTGAGATGGACTGATTCTTAAATGACTTCTGTTCATTGCTAACTATCGGGTATGTGTTGATTTTACTAATTTGGCCCTCAGAGAGGAGTCTTCATTCAAAATTCTTAGACTATCTTACTTTAAAATAATAATGGGAAAGGGCATGTTATCTTGTAAAAATCTCAGTGGCCCTATTAACAATGACAACGTGGGGTCAAAATGCTTTATTTCCTACTCTTCAAAATAAGTCTTGCTCAGGATTGTCCTGAATACAATGAATCTTCTTTTAAGAAAATCATTTTGTCAAATGAATGCTGTTTATATTTTAAAATAAACAAATCTAAGAACTCACAATGTATAAAATGTCACAGCAGAGGTTAATGAATACAGTTTATTAGGTATTATTTGACACAAATTAGATAATAAGTAACCACATAAAGGAACTCTATTTGTCTTGTGCTCTATAAGTAGTATAAAGGAGCTTTTTTTGGTATTAACAGAGATGTATCCTTGTATTCTTTCTCTCCAATGGACAATAAGTCAGTTACATAAGTGTTTAAATTTTAACAGATGTAATTTTTTGCTGGAGAGACAGATTCTATTGATAGTGTCATAGAGCAATTTAAATCAAGACATATGGTTTCACTTTCCTCAAAACCAAGAGAAGTATTTCTGAGATTTTTTTTTTAGTTACTAAGTTGAACATTTATTCAGTACTTACTGTCTACAGAGTAAGATAAAATATTTTTTCAATAAAATAGTTTTCAATAAAAGCTGTTCAGAGACATGAAGACCTGTCACCAAGAAGATTTAAAAAAGCACATGAGTTCCTCTGACACCTTACTATATTTCAACCAGTTTTTTTCAAAGAGGCTAATGCTATTTAAATATCTAGAGTTTGTGAGTTATTGCAGGAAGCCCACCTAGAATCTCTTGCATATACCTATGTACTTAGAATGTCAACAAAATCCAAAAAATCATGTGCAAAAGAGTAAGATTAAAAAGAAGTGTCAGGTAGGGTGTGCAGAAGATTAAAGGTATCAGTAAAAGAAAGGAAAGTAATATATCACTGAGGAAGAAAATCTCCATATTCCTGGAAAGGAGAGAAACACATGATGTTTTCAAGTTTTATTTTAATGTCACACATAGATAAAAACAAACTGTCTCACTTTTATTGGCTTAATTAGTCACTATATTACTTTAAACTAGAGAAAAACAAGTATCCGTAACTTCTTTTAAATAAAATAATACATTTCTTAGACATTCAAATGTGTGATTTCCATTGGATTTAGAAAAAAAAAACCAAGTTAAACTTTGTCTGTCTATACCGCTAAATAAAAGTCCTAGTAGTAGCTAAGGGGAAAAAAAAATTTACAATGATCAAAGTGTTACAAAAAAACAAAACTATAAGGAATATATTGTCTTTGGACACTAAAATAAATACAGAATTAGAGAGAGGTCATGCATAGGAACTTCTGATCCAATTAGTTTAATACCTTTATAATGGTAAAAGGAAAGGAAGAAAACAAAATATAAGAATAGGACAAGTTGGGGGGTCAGCTGAGTGGCTCAGTTGGTTAAGAGTTAGCTCAAGAGCACGAGTTCTGAGCAATAGGGCTGCCAGTTTGATTCTCACATGGGCCAGTGATGCTGCTCCCGAGCTGAGCTGCCACTGAGCTGCCGACAGGTGGCAGAATGGCTCAGCTGGTGAGAGCACCTGCTCCTAACAAGAAGACTGCCTGTTTGATGGTGGGCTATGCCTGCCCACAACTAAGACTGAACTTGGCACCTTGAGCTGAGCTGCCACCCAGATGGCTCAGTGGATAGAGCACATGCTCTTAACAACAAGGCTGCCAGTTCGACTCCTGCATGGGATGGTGGCTATGCCCACCCGCAACTAAGACTGAACTCGGCACCTTGAGCTTAGAGGGCCACACACGAGCTGCTGACGGGCAGCCAGATAGCGACTGGCACCCTCCACAACTAAGACTGAAGAACAACAACTTGGCTAGTCCCCCTCCCCAATTCCCCAACACTGTTCCCCTCCCCCATTTCCCCAACTTAAAAAAAAAAAAAATAGGGCAAGCTGGAATCAGTAAAAAACACTCTGTGTTTTACCATACTTGCTTGAATGTACAACTTTCAGTCTCATTGTTTGTAAATATGAGATGTCAAGTGGCAAATATTAACTCAGGGAAACAAAGGCATAATCAACGTGGATAACACTCAATAAGCACTGTCAAGTATTCAGCATTGCCCTGTAAAGGGATGATTTTACTATTATTTTAGACAGTACAGCATGTATCCTCCAGTAATGGCTTCCAGTAACAGAGGAACAATTTCTCCTCCACAAAGACAGCACAACACAAAGGTGAAGTAGAATTAAATTACACTGGCAGCACACAGGTACAAGGCAATAACCACCTACTCTTCCCTCTGCATTTATATTAAATATTAATTGGGATTGCATCTATATTTTATTCAGGTTCACAAAAACCTATAGGAGTAGAATAACCATTTTGAGTTCAGAAACTGAACCACATTAAAATAGAAGTGTGCTCACCAGGAGTCTTTCATAAAATGTTCTATAGTAGCAATAACTTAGACTTTGGAGTCCTATAGATGAGATTATTGCAGTCCTACTGACCAGCTGGGTGACTTTGGAAAATCATCTAACTTCAGATCTTTGGCTGAAAAGGGAGATTATTCAATGTATCACTGATGTGCTGACACAATCTGTGTACAGTGCCTAATAAAATGTGCATAATATTGCAAAGTAAATGGTAGTTATTATGATACTGACAGTCATTATTTTATTACCATTGTATCTCAGGATATTGAGGCAAATATTAAACCAATTAAAATATTTACATAGCTAAAATACTCACCTATGTTTAGCTCTAGAAAACTCTTGCTTTGAAATGTGGACAAAAGAGGGAGCATGTACAAGAAAAATGATGATTTCTCTATTCGGGTTTTAGGATCAGAATACATAAGAAAAATATTTTATGGATTTGATCTTTCAGAAACAGTTAATATAAATGAAAAGGATTTTCAAACAATACTACCACTCATAAGAAGTCAAAAGTTAAGGGATAGGAAGCATGACACAGTTAAGATGTTTCAAGTCTGGCTCCATGTCCATCCGTCTGTGTCCTGCAATGGCCTGGAATCACTAGTCAGATTTCAGAAATGAGCTTTGGATTTATCTTATTTTTAGAGAACTCATGAAGCCAAGGCATTAGTAATGGGACTTAAGTCTTAACTCTGCTCACCTGCTAAATAATTCTTAGACATTAGTAAGGATATTAATCTGTGAGTCTCATTTCCTTACTTCTGCCAAAAATGAGTAATGGAGACTACGTGCTTTAATGACTGTGAGGATTAAATGAAATAATGTTTGCAAAGTGCCCAATTCATAGCAGAAGCTAAGAAATATGAGTGTCCTTCCCTTCTACTCAATTCATGAACTCAAGAAACCAGGAAAGCCTGATTTACAAATTCTGAGAAACAATGAGTATTTTATTTTTACTAAAATGGCCCCATATGATTGTATAAAAAGAATAGTAAAGAAAGTATTTTTTTTTAACCATCTAAATACTATTTCTAAAGTAGGATTTTGGATGGGAATGGAAACTAATATAAATAACTTCAAAAAGTTTCTTATTATCTAATATTCACACAAACTAAGGAATGACCACTTGCTTCCTTTTTAAATTTTCAGAAATCTTATGAAGGACACATAGGTGAAGGTTACAAACAACCAACTCTCTCCTGAATTATAAATAATGATTCCTCTGTTTCAGAACCACCCTGAGCTTTGGGAAAATCCTTTGGTCCTGATGCTGTGTTGGATGAAGCTATTTACAGCAAGATGAGATGGACCCCTTCCCTTGCTTTCACTTCTACTCCAGACTTGGCGCCAAGGAATGTTAATTCTGGTTTTCCCTCCATCCTCAAGGGTACATTACCATACCTAGGCCTGGACTACCCAACAAAGACGATTTGATATTGGCCCAAGGGCCTCGCGATTAACATATTTCCCAATATTTCAGGGTGTGGAAAAGAAGAGGCTGATTATTCTGTCTGAGATGTGGTCACAACAAAGCTGTTTCTGAATTTTGGCAACATAGTAATCTAAATTGGCAGGAAATGAACTCGTCTTGCTAAAAATACCAGAAATGCTGGACAACACAAATCAACAATAAAATTAAATGAATATCTGAACTGGAAAAAATAGAGATATACCTGTGTGCCAGGAGTATACTGGGAGCTCAAGTGGGAAAGGTGGGTAGAATTTGGCCTTGCAACGTTCCTTCAATGTATTCAATTGAATGGGCACATGCTATAGAGGCTGAGGCCAGGGCTGTAATTCCACTGAAGGTGAAATGAGACCCATGTGATCCTGGGTGCCAGAGACCTTACCGCCTCTTCCACGAAAATGTCTATCCACCAGACCAAACAAAGCAATGAAAGTTGTCCTTTTACTCAAGGCCATAATTGAAGGAATAAAGTCATCCACGATAAATCAAGACCCCATACTGATATCATATGCATGAGTAGACTTGCTTATACAGATGGTGCATGAAACCCAAGTTGAGAAATTCGCATGGAAACCAGTTCTGACCTAGTGAGCATCCATCCATGCCCCTTTTGTCATGGCAAAATGCTGTGTGGACACAGTTCCATGGCCTACGGAACACGGAGCAAAGACATAAAAAAATATACCTACTGAGGAGGAGTTCACAATTGGAGAAGGAGGAGGAGGAAGAGGTCATAATGAGGGTGAGGTAGAAAAATGGAAGAACTGAAAGAACTGGAGAGCATAGAAGAATCTGAGAGAAAATGATAAATCAGCATTTTAAAAAAATTACAGAGTAACAGAGAAAACACAAACCATAGTGAATAAAAGGATAAAATAAGGGGGAAAAGAAAAAAGCAGAATTATAAAAACCAAATTGAACTTCTAAAAATTAGATCCAATTTAAGAAAATAATTATAAATTGAATAATTCAATTTGGTTGAAATCACAGGAAGCTGGTCAAGGCTCAAGATGTTTACGAGCCTGGAGAATAGAATGAGTGTCCAATATATTCAGTAGGAATTTTAGAAAGAGAAAATAGCAAGAATGTCTCTCTTCAAAAGCAATATTTAAAGATATAATGACAAAGGACTTTCCAGAATTGAAAAAATACAAAAGTTTTCATATAGAATAGGAGAATGTGAGCAGGAAAAATAAATACAGATCTACATCTATGTCCACAGTTGTTAAACTTAGTATATCAAAGATAAAACAAAACTATATTAAAAAACAGTAATTATGAGAAAAAGATTTGATGGCAGATGTCTCATCAGCAATTGGCTCTTTCCCCAGTTTTCTCTGGGTAATGGTAACACCATTTCTCAAGTTTTTCAGACCCCAAATCTCTGAGTCATGCTTCAGTCCTCTCATTCTTTCTGATCCATTTCAAATCGTCAGAATCTGCTTATCTATAACTTCTGAATGCCTCTTGAGTCTGAACCCTTCTGACCCCCTCCAACGCCTTCTCCCTAATCCAAGACCTCACCATATTTCATGTAGAGAATTGAAATCACCCTCTGAAATCAGGTGACGTAGGCCTGGCTGCTACAATGATAAGATACCATATCTCTGCTCAAATCGGCCAATGGCTTCTACCTCATTCAAAGTCAAATCCAAATTCTTTGCCACAGCCTACAAGATGTTACACGATCTTTGATCTTGGGCCTTCATCCCTGACTCCTCCCACTTGCCCTCTTGATTTACCACCTCCACCCATGTCGTCCAAACTCATTTTCCCCTCAGGGTCATTGTCCTGGTTGTTCTCTCTGGAATGATACTAACCCACATCATCACTGAGTTTGCTCTCTCATTGTATTTAAATTCACTTTCGAAGGTCTCTTCAGAAAAGACTTTAACTGACCCTCTGCCATAACACTTCTTTTTAATTGCTTTTAGCATTTAACATGATGTGACATGTATCATATTTTTACTCACTTATTTGTTTGCCTATCGCTAAACTAGAAGAAAGATTCCAAGAATACTTATATGACACACTATACTTCCCAGGGCCCAGAACAGTACCTGGCATTTTATTTTCAATAAAATATTGTTTTTAATAAACTCTTGTTTCCAGAAAACAGAAAGATTATACATTGTTTCAAACATATATGGAATATTTATAAAAATTTGCCTGATACTGGTTCAGCACAAAGGAAGTCCAACCAACTGACAACAATATATCTCATATTCGTCATAAAGAAGCAATGCAGATGCCCACTTAAACCTTTAAATTATAAAAGCAATGTTTCCCTTGTAAAACAAATGTCTTCCCTCTGTCCAAAGAGAAGCTATCATAAATCTAGCTCCCAAAAATACCAGAAAGACTCAGAATGTCACACAATCAGGAAAGAATTATTCAGTATCTACTATTCTCCTGGCTCCTGGCTCAAAGCAGGAGAGAATTTTTATTTTTTAAGGGGGATTTGTCTAAAGTGACTAAAATTGAGTAAGGGAAATTACATAAATTTGTATCACATACAATTAAATTTACTTTGTAAAGCTTGCAAAGTCAAAAGACTAGTTTGAGTGAAGAAGTAACCATTGAGCTGGGAATTAATCAATGAATAAAATTTAAGAGCTACTGATGGGGAAGAAGAAAGAATAATTTCCAGATGGAGAAACAAATCTATGGACGCAGGAAATAGACCAACATTTTTAGAGAAATAGCAAGCCATCCAACTTGATACAAATACAGACTTAAGTGATAGAGGTATACCGGTATACCGAAGGCAAATTCTGAGAGCCTTAGAAGGCAAGCTAAACAATAAAGACCTTCATGGACAAGGGACAGGAACTGCATAGGGCTTTAAGGAGAAAATGATACAAATCTAAATTGTACTTTAGAAAATTTAATTTGGCTGGAGATGTTTCTGTGCTTAGCCCAGGGCCCATAGAGTTCATGGAACACAGGTGGACATGTTTCTCTTGAGGAGAACAGTTAGCACTGTGATGTATAACCGGCTACTATAGCAAGACACCAGCTTTATATAGTTGGTGGTAGGAAGCTGACCACTGTGGAGATGGGCCTACGTAATGTCACTTATTGGTTGCGGGCCAAAAAAAAAAGGAATTTTGTCATATATAGATCTAATATCTAAAACACATTCTTAGATTCTGATAAAGATAATCCATATTATGCATTCTTGCCCACTTCTCTGTGTCAAAGAGAAAGAAAGTGCAGAGTCCCTCACGATTTTACTAATTTCCAACCCATTAGAAAAGTGACAGTGTGAGAACTCTTAGCTTAAGAGTACTGCAAAGCTCCTGGCTTCCATCACTGAGAATAAAGAAATCTGTTTTCACCCCTGAACGGGAAGTCACTAAGTGAGATGAATGATGTTCTGCAATTATTGAGCCATACAGAATATGCAGAGTAATATATTTATGTGCAATTTGCACAGCTTCTTAATTAGTTTCAAATATCAACCTTATTCTAGCCAGCATCAAAGCTTTCATATTATCTGATTCAAGCCAAATATGTGGTTTTGCATTTGCTTTGCAAATAGTATGTTTTTCAGGGTTGCTTATGCAGTAATATTCTGATCTCTGTTGCCACATAATCTGTCTTAAGAATTATGACCAGATAGTTCTATTGAACCACAGAGATTTAATATAAATCTCTGAATAAAGCTGGTGAGATAATGATTCCAGAATATTATACAGAGGGTGCCAAAAAATGTAAACACATTTTAAGAAAGGAAAACTGTATTACAATTACAATAATCAATATATACGGATAACAAAAGATGAATACAAATCATGTTTAACTTCTGCAATTACAAGAGGTGCTCAAAGCATCCAGACTCTTCTGATTATAGTGAACTACTGCTTGAGCAACGTTGACCAAAGGTCTACTTTTATGCATTTTTTTTGGCACCCCTGCTATTTATCTGACTTACAAAAAAAAGAACAAATAAATGTATGTCATTTAGCTTCCTCTAGAAAAAAGAAAAACACACAGTTAAGCTTTTGCAAAAAAAGATTTTCAAAAAATGAAAACTCACAAGGAAGAGGTAAATAGCAGATGGGCCTGTAGTGACCCTGATGGCCATGTATGACAGAGGCTGGGATGAGGGCCGGGGAATATAAAATCCAGCTCTTCACTCCACCCTCACCAAGTGAGACCCATGTCCTCTGAAGGGAACACTTTCCTAACTCACAAGAATAATTGGTTTGGCCCAAAAAGGCCAAAATTAAAGTTGGAAGTGGCGAAAACAGAGAACCAACACTATTTGCATTGCAAGAAGCTCAGGGACAGCAGCTCTAAGTGGGAACATGGGCAGACTCGAGGGATGAAAGTGGACGTTATTGGAGATGTTGGCTCCCTCTCTCACAGTGTGTCTCAGGGAGCTGAGCCCCACCCCCAGCAGGAATCTGGAGGTTTCGTTTTTTAGCCAGGTGAAAAAAAGGGTTTCTGGGGGACCCCAGGAGGATTTCAGAGGTACATTTCTGAAACGAAGATTAAGTGACCATTCGCATGCCTGCCGCTGAAGGCGGAACACCCCCAGCCCTTCTACAGTTGGCTGCAATTATTCTGGAACTCAGAACCCTGAACCAGCTCACGGTTTCAAGATGCTGGCCCTAGAGTGTCCTCAGAAACAATACACTCAGATACACCTCAAGGTCAACTTAAACCATACAGGGATTGCAGTCCGCTTTTTGTCTTCCACGCTTATCCATGAGTACAAGGGCAAGTCTTAACTGACCTTTGAGAGAAGAGACGCCTCTAATGTGCACTATACAGTCATGCACCGCATAAAGATGTTTCGGTCAACGATGGACCGTATCTACAATGGTGGTCCCATACGATTATCATGGACCTGAAAAATTCCTATTGCCTAGTGATGACAAAGCCAACATAAAGTCATAGCACTTATAATGTGGCTGCCAGGAACCTGGTGACTCTTACCTGACTTCCGAGTGAGACTCATCGCTTCCTCCTTTCTTCTCTCCTTCCTCCTCCTGAATCTTGGGGCCAGGGGCCCAAGGCTGGAAGGCAGGCTCCTCCCTCCAGGGCCTTGGATACCTGTTTGGGAGGCTGGTCTTGGTAGTGCAACCCATTACTCAGTGTAAAAAACGGCACAGCCAGTCGCATAAGAGTACCATATTTACAGTTGTGTGACAGTTATCTACACTACTCTGTACAGTCCCATGCTGCACAGGCTTGAAGCCTAGGAGTTATACCTCATAGCCTAGGTGGTTAGTTGAGGGAGACCAGCTCCCCCGGGTCCAGGGGTTCCGTCAGGTGGGGGCGGAGTCAGCCAGGAAAAAGAAAAACCGTGCGGAGACACAGGAGCGCTTTTTCAAGAAGAGAAGTGTCTCACTTTATTTTACAGCATGCCCCTTTTTATACTGGGCAGTTTAACCATTGTTTCATTAGTATCAGGGTTTTACTTACTCACAATTCTTATGCTCCAGGGTATAGCTCTACTTTTTCTATGCTAAAGACTAACTTATCCCAGCTACGCCCAAATCCCTCCACCTACAATGACTGTGACCAAGGCCTGAGCCTCTACATAATCGCCTAAAGGATGGTTACCATGACTACCCAACATTTATTCTAAAAACTATTGTCTAAGCAGGATCTTAAGATTTACAGGGTGTGTACTTTGACCTTTACTAAGAGACTAGTAGTGTGACTAAAATTACCTTTAGTGTATAAAATATAATTATTGTGATATATCTATTAGAAGGGGTGTAAGATCTTCGTCCTACTGGGGGACATCCAAAGAGGAATTTAAATTCTTTAAGATATAAAGCAGTATCCGATTCCTCAGTCAGAGCTTCAGAATTTGTCACAATTGCAGTGTTTGGCCATGTCAGATACTGAGGCGCAGACGGCTCCCGGCAGTTAGTAGGCTAAACCATCTAGGTTTGTGTAAGTACTCTATGATGTTCCCACAATGACAAAATTGCCTAACAATTTTCAGAACGTATCCTCTCATTAAGCCACATGTGACTGCAGTGATATAATAAACAATCAAGATGAGGAGAAAAACAAATAGAAACAGAGATTATGCAGGGACAAGAAAACATTGAGATCATTTCTCATAAAGAGATATGAGAAAATATTGTTTAAATTCTTACAGGTTGCTTAAATAAAATAGACAAATAAGAATTCTTAAGAATTAAGTAGAAATGAAAAATTCAAAAGAACATGGATAGTTGAAAGATATAATTGAGGAAATCTTCCCAAAAAGTACAGCGAAAAGACAAATAAATAATAAATAAGAAAATTAGACCAGACCAGGCAGTCCAACATCCAACAGTTTTACATACTCTTGCCTATTTATGACCTCGTTAGCTGCTACGATGAAATGACACGTATTCTCTTTTGCAGAATCTTTGAAAGACATACATTGTTTTGGGTAGCACTAATCAAACTTTGGGAGACCATCAGTCTAATGAGTTACTCATTGGGGTTAATGCTATTCTTCTATAGACACCCTAAATTATTATACACACCCCTCCACTTACAGGAGCAAAACCATCCATATTGTACACCATCACCTCATCACATACATGAGGTTCCTTCCTCCAGAACTGGCTAATCTGCTTCGAGAGAGCAGGGGCCTATCTCTCGGATTCTCTGCCGTGTCCCCACATATAAGCACACATCTATTAGCATATAGTGAACACTTGCTAAATTTTTTTGAATAAATGTTGAGTGAATTTCCATAGACTTGCATCTAGTAAAGGGGTATGTTTTGTGGTTTTTTTCTGATACGAGTATATATAGAAATTGCAAGTGACTCAACTTCAGCAGCTGCAGTTAATTAAATAATTATTGTTTCCTTCCCTTAATGTCTCTGGTGAGATCATGGAAATGTAATCACAAAAATAAACAAATAAACACCAACCAGCTTTGCAGCATTTCATTCTACTAGATCTGCAGCTATGGAGTGGCTCTATGCTGAATGGACATGCCACACTGGCCAGAGACTGGCCATGGCCCTTAGGAGTCCTGGAGGTTCTTCTGCTTCCTTAGTTACTACGTATTGAAACAGCCAAGGGAATCCTGAGGCTTGCCACAAGTTCTTATGTTGACACTAGGAATACAGTGCTGTTGAGATATGGTAGCCCCAGGAGGAACAGTAATTCATCCTTAATGCAGTTGACATCTGTTGTGGAGATAGCTTTCCCTGCCCTGCTTCTAGTTGCCAGCATCGATACGAGACACTTACGGAATGCTTGATTCACTAGAATGGGTTCTCACATAGCTTTGCCTCTGACCAATGGACCTGTTTAATAGTAAAGACGTTGCAAAACTGGGCACGTGACCAAAGGTTCTACCAGTGTTTTACTCCAGTAAATTCTAAATAATCAACAGCCAGGCAAGTGTAACTTGGTGGCTTAACCTCAGCTGCACCACAAGCTGCTTACTTTCTGTCCCCATGTTTCCCTGCCACACTCACGTGGGATGCGTGTAAGAATTGCTCATTCTGACACATGCACAATCAGAAAAGGCAAGGAAGTTTATACCCTACGAGGTAACGCTTGACTGATAGTGGGTGAGAGCTAGTAGATAAACAGTCCTTTATCCCTCAGGCAGACTATTTTGAGGTGCAGTATACGCAGGTCCTTAAAAGATTCTCAGCGTGATGGACTTTTAGTTGACCACAGTTGTCATCAGCTCAATAACACGCCCTTGGAATGACTTTCCCTCCTTCTGTTTCACCCTTTCCACTCATCCCCTCCAGTTCCTGGAAATCCTTTCACAAAACATTTATGCAAGACGTTCTTTTCTGCTCTGCTTCTTCCAGGCACATAAATAAGACATAGGACTCCCTGACATATATAACAATTGACCACAAACCTAAATCTCTCGATAATTATAATTCTTTAAAAAGGAAAAGAATTTTCTCTAGAAATAATAAATTCAAAATAAAGGGAGCCTATTACCTGATATGTTCTCTATTAATGATACCACAGATGATTTTTTTAGAAGAAAAATCAATTGTTATATTTTGCAGGTAAATTATTAACAGATGATAGGTTACAGAGTATTTCTTGAAATTGTTTGATATATGAATAATATAAATTTTTAATTTATTTTTAACCAATTTTTCTCAATATTAATTTTAACTCTTTATTCTAATAGTATTACAAATGCTAAATTCCTGAGAAAAAACATTGTTGAAAGAAATACCTAAATTTTAACAAGTAGTCTAAACTAAACAGAAATAATAAAAATGTTGCAATGATTAAAAATACTAAGAATAAAAAAATATTTTTTACATATGCACTACACATCTAATGGGATAGTGTCTCTGTTTTTCTAAGGTTTGTAAAATTTTAAACTTTTAATTTATATCATACACTCAGAGTCCCTTTTTATGACTGACAAATAAATGGCAATAACTTTGCTGCTTTTAAATATCTACAATGAAATAAGAGAACAATGATCATAATTAAGCTCCCACAGGAGATTTTTTCCATCTGAATTGTACATGGACCAAACACTAAAAACATTGTTTCTTTATACATGGAATGAGAAAAGGAAAAAAAAAAAGTGTTTTCAATTGTGAATGTTTAAAACGATAAAAGGTGAAACAAGTGCAATATAATCATATCACATATCTTCAATTTGATTTTTCCACAATACCACTGTCACTAGCAATGAAACAATAGGACTATGCCATGTAACCTGAAGCTGACTGTGGTAGGCAGAGTTCTGAGATGGCACCCACGATTGCCACCCACTGCTGTACACTCCCTGTATAACCTCCCCTTCCCTTGAGTGTGGGAGGCACTGTGAACCTGATGGAATTCACTCCCATTATTGTCAAGTTGTATAACAAATGGATCAAGCTATGTGATAAAAGTGAAGGGATTTTTTCAAATCAAGTAAGGTCCCAAATTAGTTACCTTGAGGTAATCAAAAGGAAGTCTGCCCTGAAAAGGCCTTACCTAATAGGGAAGCCTTTAAAAGAGACCTGAAGGAAAAAATTCAAACGGTGTAAAAGAGTTGCATGCTGGCCTTGAAGAAGTCAACTTTCATGGTGAGAAAGGATGGGACCATGTGGCAAAGACCTGAGGGAGGGCAGTCTCTAGTTGCTGAAAGCCGGTCCCCGGCAATTGCTACCAAGGAAGAGAGGAGTTCAACTTACATCTGCAAGGAAGTGAAATCTGCCATTAATATGAGTGAGCTGGAAAGAGGACTCCGTGCTCCAGATGACAAGGCAGCCAGGCTGATACCATGACTGCTACTTTCTGAGATTAGCGGAGAACTCAGCTACCCTGTGTCCAGACCTCTGATGTTCAAAAATTGTGCGATAATAAATGGATGTTGTTTTAAGCTGCTAAACTTCTAGTAATTTGTTATGCTGTAATAGAGAACTAATAACACTGATAAACGACAATGGAATATGTCCTTTTATGTCCAGTTAAATTTCAGCAATGTAGGCTCTAAGGATAATAAACAAGCAAACACTATTGTCTTAATCTGAAAACATATTAAAAATATGTTCATAGTCTCTGTATTCTCTTAAAGCTAAACAATTTAAAGCACATCTATATGAATTATTGTTATGAAAGTTAGGAGGCATGATTGAAAATGCTTGTAAAATATAAATTCCTTTACATTCATCTCCTTCCAGATAGTCAGATACAATTGTTCTGTGGTGTGGCCTGTGTATTGATATTATTTTAAAAGCTCTCCATATGGTTCTGATATATAGCCAGGCTTGAGAACCACTGATACAAAAGGGACCACATCATAGAGCTTTTACAACGATACTATATAGCAGTGTTTACAAAGTGAGGTTTGAGAACCACGGAACTGAGAATACCTGGGGTGCTATTTAGCAATAAAATGCAGGTCCCTGGGTGTCTCATTAAACCTAGTGAATTCTTGGATAGAGACCTTAAAATTCTCATTTTTACCAAACTATTGAGATGAATCTTACGCATACCCAAATTTTTAAGAACCACACAAAAAGATATGGTTGAATTCCCTGTAAAGAATAAAGGGACGAGAAGAAGTCAGGCATGCGCCAGAGTGTTTTTATACATAATCTTGCCTGACTACAGCTCATTCAGGAATCAGACAGGACAAGCTGCTACACACAAAATCTCAGGAGCTTCACACAATCAGTTGGCATTTCTGGCTCATGGCATATACCCAACATAAGTAAGAGGATGGTTGTTATCTTTATATTAACCAGTGACCCAGAAATGACAGGAGCTCTGCCATCTTTCTATACAACCATCTCAACACAGGTTTCAGCATTTGCTAGAGAAAGGAAAAGCAGTGTGGACAATTTACATCTGGTCTTACCTGCATCTATCCTGAAGTTATATATGAGGTGTGATCAAACAATGCAGTGAATGTTTAAATTAAAAAATAAATTATTACAGTAAAAGTGACATTGCCATTCGTCTTCCTCAAAATACTCCCCCTCGCTTAAAACACACTTATACCATCGTTCTTGCCACTTTCTGAAGCCGTTCTGGAAGTCCTCTTTCATGAGTGTCTTTAGTTGTGCTGGTATAGCTGCCTCAATGTCATGAATCATTTTGACTTTGGGGAAGAGCCAGAAGTCACACGGTGCCAGATCTGGTGAAAAGGTGGATGAGGACACACTGTAATGTGTGACATGGAGTGTTGTAATAATGAAGGATGATTTATGGCACATAATTTAAAACACATCTTCTCTCAACCGTAGCTCACACCCAACTGACTGCACCTGAACAAGCTGAAACTTGTCACACACTGTTACTAAGGTTCAATATGCCACTTCTCGTATTGAAGATCCCTGCCTTTCTGTTGGATGGCACTCAGCAGCAGCATTTACCGTATTTTGTGATCACAACAGAAAGGCTCCATGTCACACATTGTTTCTGGTATGCAGTTTCTGTCAAATAAAAACATTAGTGTGTCCTCATCCACCTTATTCACCGGATCTGGCACCATGTGGCTTCTGGCTCTTCCCTAAAGTCAAAATGACCATGAAAGGTAAACGTTTTGAATCAATTCAGGACATCGAAGCAGCCATGATGGAGCAGCTAGATAGTCACGAAAGAGGACTTCCAGAACTGCTTCAGAAAGTGGCAAGAACGATAAGTGTGTTCAAAGTGAGGGGAAGCAGTATTTTGAGGGGGATTAATGACCATGTGTCTTTTACTATAATCCTTTTTTTATTTAAACATTCACCATAACTTTTGATCACACCGCCTATGTACTTCTTCTCAAAGCCCACTGGCTAAAATTAACCATATGCCATCAATCTAATTGCCTAGGAAGCTGGATAGTTTCCCCATGTGTGCAGAAAGGAAAGAAAAATTGGATATCATGAGCTCCTGTGATCTCTGCCACATAACTATTTGTTATGCATCTATATGTGCTAAATTGCAGGCCAGATAATAGGAATATAACTGTCAGATAAAATGGTCATCTTTCTGTTTTCCTGGAGCTCATGAGACAATGAGGAGGAAATATAGACATTCCACCTATATAATAACAAGAGCCAGAGTTATCAGTAAGATTCACATGAAATACAAATCTTACCCAGCATCAAGCTTTACAAATGATCAGCTAAGATTATAAGAAAGGAATGTCAACAAAATATGCCAATGCTATCAAGCAGTCCTAATCTCAACAGTTGCAGCCTTCTGCTTTCTGCACTATGATGTGCTTTGGTTCTGGAGTGAAGGGTACTCACTCTGCATCGTTTGAATTAGTCAATAGAAGCCTCTTAGTGTTGTGGTCTCACAGTTTATACATCTCACCATCTCACAGTCCAGTTCTAGCCATGTAATTAACTTGCACTTATCAGCATAGCTGCAGTTCCTAAATCCATAAATATAGTTACAAGAGACAAGCCAGAGAGATAAGGTACATTTATAAAAAGCATTCCCAGATTGGTAATCAGGTGCTAGTAAATTTCGCCAGTCAATATTTGCAAGAAGGTGTGGTGGGAGTTATGAGAAAAATTATCTCAGGCATTGCCTGAGGTGGAAGAAATGTAAAGACTCACTGTTAATCTCTTCCTGTGCAGCACCTGATCAAACAATTAGCCAAACAAAGTAAACCTACTACTGTGGTATGTGCCTCAAAGGGAAAGTGCACACTGCTATGAAGGGGAGAATTGACATGTCAAGGAAGTAGAGGAGGTCTGCATGAAAAAGTGGAGTGTGAACTGAGAATTGAAGGTGACCAAGGGAAAGAGAGAATTCTCCAAGCAGAGAAAAATATTGGGTTGTCGGAAAAGTCATGACACATTTTTGCAATGAAAATTGTAGAAAAAATACGTCATGACTTTTCTGACCACCCAATAGTATGTGTGTTGGGAAGAAGCAGGCTGTTTAAATAACTGAAAGAAGTTAGTGAGACTGGATTACAAGGAGCAAGATAGAACCTGGGAAAAAATGATTTCAGAGAGATCTGAAGGTGACAGTCCATGGGTAGGGCAAGATAGATTTTTATCTCAAAAGCAAAGAGAAACATTGCAGTAGTTTTAATGGCAGTGCATAGAGAATGACATGAGCATTGCAGGTGAGGAGAGAGTGTAAATAAGGAGATGGTTAGATAACTACTGCAGATATCTTAGCAGACAGGTCATGGCATGAATTAGGATTGTGTCACATACAGAAAAGTGGTTTGATTCAAGAGCTGATTAGGAGGAAAAAGTGACTGAATTGGTGATGTATTGGATATGAGGAGTGAAGAATAAAAAGGAGTCAATGACATCTCCGTGCACATCTCCATGACTTGTATACCAAGATGATGCCATTCCCACAATAGGAAACACTGGAAGCAGAGCAGGTCTGGGCCACTGTGAGAGAGAATTCAAAACCAAAGGAGCAGATTCTTGGCCTCAGTGCTCAAGCATCGTCTAGTTGCAGGCTGGGGTTGTCCAGAAGGTTCCAATGGGAAGCAAAATATGACTGCATTTTAAACAAAGAGTATGTGAAAGAGAATCAAAGGGCAATTTTGAGAATAGCATCCAGCTGTCCAAATGTGAGAGAAATTAAACAGCAGAAGGATAGTTGAAGCATCACTGTTGTATCTTTCATATCATATATCTTTAAACAGTTGAGGGCTACTGGAAAGAAGGAAATGGGACTGGGATAATGGAAGCAGAGACAGAGAGAAAGGGAGAGGGAGAGGTCAAGAATAGAATTTTTTGCTAAAATTTATGATATGTTGTGAGATATTCAACATTGAAGGGGGCAGTCAGATGCACTTGTTTTCTATAATTAGATGGTTCCTTTAAAAATCAATCACAAAGAAAGAAATAGCTACAAGCATAAGAAAGTATAGGAGGGTTTTCCTAAGCACTCTTCAAAGCCATGCTATTCCTCAGTTCTGGATCCTTAGCTGGCATTTAATAGTTTTGTGATCGTGGACAAATTGCTTATTCAATGTGTGCTTCTATTTGTTCATCTTTAAAATAGAATTAGTAATAGCTGCCTTATCTACATTAAATAAAAGTGTATGAAGGTACTTTGAAATTTGTAAAGCGGTTTTATATTTATTTATGGTAATTATACATCAATAATTTATAATTATAAATTAATGTTATATAATTTTTATTAAATATAATGATTCAATCTCAGTCAGAACCAACAGCCAAGCCAAGGCCCTGAAGAAGTTGAGGGAATGAGTAGCAGATGAGCCTCCAGTATAAACAGAAAAGGGAAAATTCACAGTAGGAAATCCACATAAGGACAAGTAAGGTGAAGTCAAGATTGTTTATGTTTTGGGAGGTTTTACTGGAAGTGCATGTGATGTGCAGGAAAACTCAAATTTCAGGCAGATAACAAAAATCATGGAATTATCTTGCCAAGAATAAAGTCTTAGAGGAGGGGAC
The DNA here is from genome assembly GCF_001890085.2 of Hipposideros armiger. Taxonomy (NCBI): domain Eukaryota; kingdom Metazoa; phylum Chordata; class Mammalia; order Chiroptera; family Hipposideridae; genus Hipposideros; species Hipposideros armiger. The sequence continues at coordinate 428,524 of NW_017731493.1, read as the reverse complement.
TTCCAAGTTTTTCTTTCTTTCCCAATTGTAGTTTGTTTTCTTTTTAAGGTGTAAGGTCTGGGACAGCATACAATTTCCTGTAAATTGTGCAGAGCAAGTGTGTGGCCACGCTTTTTATTTTTTTTCCCCCTTCAGATTTTAATCTCCTGGATATTCCCATGGAGTCTGCAGTAATAAAGACATCTACAGCTGATTCTGGGAGCCACTGAAGATGCAAGAGAAAGAAAGGTGGGTGTGCCATGAATATGCAATGTGGGTCCTCAAGAAAGGGTGGGGGAAGGGGACCTTTGCATGTGCTTTTCCTCATTTCTTTTTTATAATTATAATTTATTGGGGTGACAGTGGTCAACAAAACTACATAGGTTTCAAGTGTACAACTCCATAATACATCATCTTTATATTACATTATGAGTTCACCACCCAGAGTCAGTGCTCCTTCCATCACCATACATTTGACCCCCTTTACCCTCTTCGATGATCCCACCTCCCTCATTTCTAAAATGCCTTACTTTTCAGTTTTTAATATTTCTGAAATCATGATGCAGTGCATGGCTTTGTGTTTACTTAGTGCAGTATTTCTTACACAAATGTAATAAATAAATAAATACATACATACATACATACATACATACATAAATAAATAAATAAAATTTTCAATTGTTAAATTGCCTTCATCTGGCACTAGAGACATATTTTAGCAAGGAAATGCAACAGTTAATATATTAACTTAGATTTAGAGTGATCACAATTTTTAAATTATTTTGCCAATAAAAAACAAAACAATAAATAATTCTTTTGCAAAAATTGTATCATTTTGGAGGAGATTATCCATCTTTCACTCATTCAAAAAACTGTATTAAATGCCTGTTACGTGCTGGCCCCATCCCAGTAAAACAATTCCATAGGCTTTTGGAGGAAAAGGTGAGGAAGTAGTTGTTTGCAGAAAGGCCATTATCCCACATAGCCCTGGACTGCCTTTGCCATGTACCAAGAAACTTGCCCAGAAGGTACCTCTCTCATTTTCTCTTCCAGGCCTTTAATTCTCCAGACACAGTTTATTTTAAAACCAGCTACGAAAGATCATGGAATCTCTTGGACGATACTCTTGATTCACTCTTGCCTAGCATGGGGTGGAGGAGAGTGATTCTGACCCTCCACTCAGGAATCATGACCTATTACAGGGTGTCCTTCCATTATGGATAACATTATGCTTTCCAGACAATCACCAACCAACACTTCTAGTCATCAGTTCACCCCAATAAGGTTCAAGATTAAGTGTTGAAGAATGGAATCCTTCAAAGTTACCTCAGATGTAAGGAATAAAGTCTGGTTTCCTCATCATGGCATTTAGGACTCAAAGAACTTGGCATGAAACAACATTCTCCACTCTTCCTTCCTTACCTGCTATATACATCCATTCAGTGAAACATTTAATGCCAGGTTATTTGCTTATCACTGCCTAAGGCCTTTAATCATTGTATCCTTCTATTTTTTTAAAGAGGAATAAAGTAAATACCGTTAAGTGCACAAACTACCTAATTTTTACCTAATATATGTAAACTCATGTATTCAGCACTCACACCAAAGGACAGGGAATTTTCCATTTCCCATAAAACTACCCCATCTGCCTTTCCAGTTAACACCATCCACAGAAATAATTATGTTGTGATGTGTATTACCATAGATTAGTTTTCTATAATATAGTTCAACTTAATTATCTAACAAGAATGAGACAATGAAAGGGAAGGGTCCCATGAAAGGAAAGCATATATTAGTTCTTTCTGATGAATTCTCTCTTTCACTAGCCATTCCACTACATACCAAGAGCCATGAGTTGAACCTCGGTTACCATTTAGCTACAGCGATGTCCCATATTAATAAATACTAAATCCACAGTTTTACTGTTATCGTTATTTGTTCAGTTATTTTCCCAGTCATGTCTGTAAAAAAAGCTGAACAACACGTGACCCAGGAGAGAGAAGAAATTTCACACTGACTTAAAGAAAAAGTATCTTACAAAATGATTCCTTTTATTTCACTTGATGATATAAAAGCATATTTGAAGAGCTCATTAGGATTTTCTATTTTAATAGCATATTATTGAGTGTTTTTAAATAATGATACAAATAAACCTTTAGAATGCTGTTCTGATTTGTGTAACTCAAACAGAGAAGGTCCACATGTCATTCTAGCATGTTCCCCCACAAAATAGCCATCCATTGAGCCATTAATCAAGAAGTTGAGTCTAATTGCTCAATTAGTTATAAATCTACCTAACTGTACTATCACTGTTTGTTTCTTTGGTTTTTATTTAAAGGTATCATATGACAGTTCATTAAAACCAGGTGTATTATGTAAATAGCACCCTCTGACTGACCTGTAGAGTTGTCCATGAAAAGAGAAGATCTTTTCATGAAAAGAAAAGATCAGTCTGAAAAAAACAATGTGCTTAACAAATTGCTACCAAACTTACCTCATGTCTCTTGACAATCACATATCCATTAGGTGATAGCTATGTTTAAGGAACCACACCAAACAAGAAATAGAAAATAATTTCATTCTAAAGTCAATTGTAATTCTCGGTAGGGAAGGTAAAAAATATGAAAATGACTACGGCCTAGAATCACGTCAAGATGAAGATACATTTCTCTATCAAAAAAGACTGTAAATGGGTAGAGCGGAAGTTTAGGACAATTGTGCTGGCTGCCCTCAACAAACAAAATAGAAAATCCAAGTGATTTGAGGTCATAAGTTGGGAATATGAGAGGGAGAAGAGAGTCATTTTAGCAAAGGTACCAGGGACCTTCAGGTAGCCCTCAAAGCCAAATATCTAGAACTTAAAGTGTCCAAACTCATAAAACCCCTTTTACTTCTACCATCAACTCTATTACTGCTGAAGCTTAGAAAACACAGAAAGGACATGATAGCCAAACAACTGTTGTCAGAGCCCTGTGCGGAAATTTAAGGAGTCTGATCCTGAGGGTCACCAGACACAGCAAGAAGTAATATTCCAAATGTTATAAGTCCTCTTTTCCTTTTGACCAGGAAAGAATGGTAAAAATGATACTGTTTCTCTTCAGTTGATAGGAAGAAACTTTAGAAGTCATCCAATCTCACTTAATATCAAATCAATCTCTATTAACAGAAAAATCCAACTCAGCATTGCATTTTCATTGACCTGAAAATTGATGCTTAGAACAATCTGGCTGGCATTAGAGTTTAACTGCTTTGCTATTTCTACATTGAGCAACTGTTAGTCTTGTGATATGAAGTAAAATTATAATTAAAGCCCCAAAGAGGCTAATCCACACCTAATCCTGATATTTTAAATGCACATTTTAAATGTATTTTATAAGTATCTGTCAAAGAAATCTATATACACATATAGCTCCTTATAAATCTTATTTCATCTATTGCATACTAGAACATCATGGATTTGTTCAGACATTTTGCTGTACAGATGGTTCTTAATTCATAATGGAAAGGGAACAAAAAAGATTTGTCAGTTTTCTTTTCAACCCATCTTTTTATATATATCTTGTGCATGTATAATGTTCCCAAATGGCCCAAAAACAGAAATGGTATTCTTTGCTCTTTTTTTTCTCTCAGCTGCTCATTTTATTTTTTAATGTTTGAGCCAGTCATCTCAATCTTACTCAATGAAGTAGAACTTACCTGCCTTCACTATTTGAGTCCATCCAAAGCTGCTTCTTGAGGGAATGTTATGTTTTCTCATAACCCCTGAGCTTAAATTTATTTAGAAGGGTGGTGGTCTTCCTTCCGTATGAAAACTGAAAGCTCATTATTTCCCAAGGCTCTCTGAATTTTGTGCTATTCTTATTGTTATAAGGTTGGCTTTATGAATCTCAAACCCAGGAAACAAATCATAGGTCATACATAGTCTGACATCTGCAGCCGAGAGCCGAATCAGTCTAATGCCCCTTCCTTTTACAAGCATATAATCCTTTAAAGAATCTAAGTGAGATGTTTGCTTTGTTTGTTTGTTGTTGTTTGTTTTGTTTACCTAATAAAAATGTTGTATCTTTGTAGAGACAGAAGTGCTGATTCTCTTCTGGTTTTCCATTGAATTATCTTTTTGACTCAATGTTCCCATTTGAGAAATGAGAATATCTACTTCCTCCCAACTCTACTCTTTACAAATAAACACAAAATTACATTTAAAAAAGGCAATTTTGTCCATCAATTCTCTAGCAATAATAGTTCACATATTAGGATATTGGAAGTTTTTCTCTAGTCAGGAAGAAAGAATATATGATTCTACAAGATTCTTGAGCACTTCGTAAGAAAGGAAAAGGGCACTTTTTCTTAAATATCTAACTTAAATTTCACCTCCTCTTTGAAGCTTTCCCCTTCCCCAGCCTCATTCAGCTTTCAGTCATCATCTAGTTCCCTTCAATGCTTTGCATGTTTGATGGTCATAGCCAAACTTTGTATTTCGGTCCAGAGTGTACAAATCTATCTCTTAGCTCGCTGGTGAGCTATCAGGAAAAAGAAAGTTATTGTATCCCTAGAGTCAGGAACATTGTGTGGGATCCATAGATATTAATTGGCTTGAATTAGACATTGAATTAACTCCATTTCAGAAGACAAGCTGAACAGATTCTATTGATTTGTTCCAAGGTCACCGATGTAGAATAAAGCTGATTTGGCTTTCTTAGCCTCACAGGCTGATTTGATACACACCTTTTATGTAGCTCATGAAACTATGTTCCTAAGATAAAACTGATTAAGTTTTAATACTTACAATAAGCATATTTGTATTTTATAACTTACAATATAAAGCACACTATGTCTTGAATAGGGAATATTTTCTACCAAAATTGCTCTCAGATGCATACCATGGGTGGCCACACATTTTCTCTACAAGTCATTTTCAGCAGAATTCTAGAAATGCCTAGCCATTCATACAGTTTTTAGATCATATCATACTTTTTAATCATATTTTCTTAGATTTTTTTCCCAGGTAAGCAGAGATCACTATAAGTTATTGAAATAAAGCAAGATGATTCTATGGTACTAGAATAGTATATAATAATAGGTCAAAAGGAAAGCTCTCATTCTGGATTGGAAATCAACAGACTAATAATAAACACATCCAAACAGCAAAAATAGATATTCCTGTGTCAGATTACTGACACCAATCTAACAAAATCTCAGCCTAAGACATTGCCACAGACACTAGTAGCACTGAGTGATTAAACGTATATGGCATTTGACTGGATTTACTGATACCCAGTAGAATTCTGAAGTCCCTTAAAGAAACACGTAAGCAAGAAGGTACAAGACACAGACCCATAGGCCCTGGGTGTTTCAGCTATGCCTTCTCATCCCTCTGGGGTGGTGATTAGCAGATGTCTACATCCCTGCCCTTCTGAAGAGAAGTGATGTATGCTTACCTCAGGATGTCCATACAGCCACCAAGTAGAGCCAAGGAAACAACCTAGGAATGGATTTCAGTGGTGTTAAACCACTTCTGTAGTATTCAATATCCCTAACTATCGATATTTAGGGACTGAGACCCAAAGGGCCAGTTATTTAAAGGGCCATTCAACACATGAGAAAGTGCTGAATTCTGAAGTCTATAAAGCAGGAAGCTTTGAAACTATCCAACTAAGTGGCTTTTGAAGTTCAGTTTCCTAATCAGTAAAATTGAAGGATGGAATTTAATGATTTCATCTAGCTCCTTAAATAATAAGCAGATTAGAATCAACTTTATATATTTAGCTCCTCCTATATGTACTTTATTTTTTAGGATTTCCCCATCTCTGAAATCAAAGGGACAGAATGATCAGTCAGGAAAACTAAATCATCATCATCATCATCCTTATCACCACCACCACCACCACTGCTGCCACCATCATCATCATCATCATCACATCATTATCATCTTATTATTATTATCATGTTCATGACAACATAGCAAAATAGTTCTCAGAGAGCCGTTCTCAGTTTCTTAGAGCAGGAATCTGGTATGCCTGAAACTGATAGTCTTTGAGCAGTACAAAAGAAAAAACTCACTTCTTAAGACCAAATTTTTACATAACTTTAAATGAAGACTATTTGTATATTTATCTTTGTTGTATATTTCTTAAGCAAGCCACTAACCTTCTTGACATCTCTTTTATTATTAAAACTTAGGATAATGGTTGCTATTATACATGTGTATAGTGATAATGATAATAATGATGAAAATTTGTAATAATTGGTAATTGGCATTTCATGATATTTTAACTCATCTTTCTACATACATCACTTTTGCATTCTTTCTCAACTGGCATTCTTTGCATAAAGGAGGGCATTCTAGACCTGTCTCCAGTCTGCACTGCTATATGTTAAATGCCAACAACACATGTACCAGAGCTCTCTGGAACTCCCTGAAGAGGCCACCCAGAATATTAGTGATCCTGTTCTCTGAGTTCCTGTGGGAGGTAGTCTATCTATTATTGTCACAGTTGAATTTTAGCTCAAGTTTGTACAGTTCTTTTTTTGTTTTAGATGTGAATATGAAAAGTCACATTATAAAGAAGGATTAAACATAACCCATTCCACTATTCCAGCGATTGAATCAAATTCTACCAGTTTATATAATACATATGATTTCCTCAGTCACTTACAGCAACATTTTCACAGTGACACGAAAGTAATCATTCAAAAATGCAAATCTAATCATAATGCTATCTTCTCTGAAACACTTTACAGGCACAGGCAACTCGCACCTCATTGTTGAAGTTAAAACGCCTTAGCACGAAATATAAGAGCCTTTGCTATTTTGCTGCTGTGTATTGTTCCATTTCTTGTTGTCACAACCCACATACCTTCTTTTTGTCTTAGAGTTGAGGCAGCAGCCTCCCTAAATATTTACAATTTTTAAAACTCACCATACTCTCAACACCCATCCTTGCCTCTATTCCTGTTGCTTGGGCTGCCTGGGGACATCTCCACCTCGTTACCTCCCTGAGGTCACTTATCTGAAGATGTCAATCATCGAAAATGTCGACTAATCTGGGTGAAATTTAAATAGGTCCCCAAATAAGCTAAAATCAGTTATTATAAAGACCAAAGAGAGACCTAATTTAGAGCCTGTTAACTCTAACTTCAGACAAGAACTATGATCTGGTTTCTATCTTTATAACAGATGAGGAATAGCTAGTTAGAAAAAAGAAGTGAACTGATAGAGAAGACTTGTTTATCAGCAAGACTTAAAATAGGAAAAGCTGAACAACAGCAAAGGAAGAGACCAGAAAATTTTAAAAACTTTTTAATATCATGAAGAGGAGGGTAATAAAGAATAGGACTTTATTATCTAAACAGATTAAGTTTAGGTAGAACAGTTGCATAATGTTTGATAAATATAGTATTTTATTGGAAGTCTTGACACATAAGAATAAAGTTGTTCTATATTAGGAAAGATTCTAAATAAACAATGACCATATATTTCTTTCTTAATTGTATTAAATTTTGACAGCACCTTTTCAAGAAAAAAAATGTTTACATGTCATTCATAGGTTTTTATCCTCAGCTATACCAATTTATGATATTCGTACTTCAATAGTCATAGGCACAGATCTCCATATAGGATACCAATTTCAGTTTGTTTAAGGTATAATTCTAAAGTCTTAGCTAGATGTTTTATGATGTAAATACCTATAAGGCTATTGAGATGAGAAAATCAGGAAATGGGGACTTCCCAGGTGCTCAGGTAAATATTAAAGTCCATGCAGTTGTAAAAATAAGTGATAATATACTTGATTGAAGGAAATAGTGGCTGAAAAGAACATTCCATGACCCAGCATAGTTTCCAGGCAAAATCTGGGGAAAGGAGCACTTATTTTTATTAATGCACGTTTCTGTAAACATAAAAATTTGCAGTGTCTTTTGTATTGTCACAAGAAAAGGAGAAAATATTTTCAATGCTGGAGGGTCACTTTCTCTTTTAGCAGTAACTACATACTTCCTTAAAGGATGAATAATATCACTACTCATTTCCTTCTAACCTAAAAAACTAGCAAAAACCTTTCATTTCACTGCCTATTACCAAGTAGGGGTGAAAAGTGAATTTCCTCTAAAAATTTCTGATTCACACCATCCTTTTTCATTTCTCCATTGTGATCTGCTTACACATTAAGCTAAAAAACTAGCAAAAAACCTTTCATTTAACTGCCTATTACCAAGTAGGGGTGAAAAGTGAATTTCCTCTAAAAATTTCTGATTCACACCGTCCTTTTTATTTCTCCACTGTGATCTGCTTACACGTGACACATTTCTGTGAGTTAATGTCCTTCATGTAGTTCTTTTTGTTATCACCCCCCACCCATTTTGTGTATCTTTTTATATATATGAGAAATACACATTGAAAAAGAGTGAAAATACATACTCTCTGTAGCAACTTGCTATTTCTCTTCCTAAAAGAATAAATCTTTTAAAAATTAATTGGACATTAAAATAGCAAACATATCTAGTACATGCCTGGGAAATTTATAATAAACTCATAAAATCATGTTTTATAACAGGTCCTCAGCCAATAGCCTAACACCTTTTCTAATAATCCCTGCAGCCATCTGATGTTGAAAAGTGAGTTGGGAGCCTCATTGCATAGGAGAAACACTGAAGTAGCTGTAGCTGAGGCAAAGTTATTCCAAATGGACTCTGAATCTGGGCGGGGGGGGGGGTCTACTTTTCAAAGCCATTGTGTTCACACTACCCAAATCTAGAAGCAACAGCATCTTTGGATAAATTGAAACCAATTGTGAGAACGCTCTCAAATGTGGTTCTCCTGGACTTAGAGTCCAAAGATTCAAGTTTGAGTCCAGTGCCTACCCGTTAAACCTTAGAAGCTGTGTGGCCATGAGCTATTTACTTAACTTCTTAGTGTTTCAATGTCCTCGTTGGTAAAGCACATATAACAATAGTACCTACAACTCTTTGGTAGGTACTATGCACATTAAGGCACTTAGTAGAAATTCCTGGCATACAGTTAATGTTTGATAAACTTTAGTTATTTCTAAGGTAAGTAGTTATGCAGAAAAGAAGGCATTGGTAAAATTAAAAATCTCTTGTGGAATCCATTTTTGACACCTTTAACTGATAACATTAGAGAGTACATAATTATATCCTCAGTCTCCTTCGCCATATATGGTTTCATGGGGGTCATTTCAGGAAGAGGCCTGGAAATGTAGTGTTGTTTTAAGTCAAGTAAGGATAATAGAAGGAAAATACTTTAGCTCCAGTAATGCTGTCACTAAGGAAAGACTATCAGATGCTTGGGGCCCCGCTCTGAAGAGCTGCTTTCTAGCCATTGCTCTTCTGAGACCAACGCTACCCTAAGAATATAGAGAGAACCATGACGTACAATAAAAACAGAAGGCATTTGTCAGTTCTGTGTAGCTTCTTTTCAGTCAAATGTATAGTACTCTTGGTTTGTTCTTCCTTATAAAAAGCAGCACAAAAGCGGGAATGGAAGTGTTTCAAAGATTTGATTAGTTTCATGGACTAAAGAAGAGCCAGCTGAAGCGAAAAACAAGGATTAGTGTGGGACAGAAAGGAACACATTGACTCAGGTTGGACTTTAAATCAGATTTCTGAGCTCGCTTGACTCAGTTCAGTGAAAACCCGCTTCATTCAAAAACTTTTACCTCAAACAACTTGAGAAATTCAAATATCTATAAAACAAAGCAAAACAAAACCTTAGGTGTTGGGAGGACATGTTCAAGCTTATCAGCAAAGGAAAGCTGTAATCCTCATAGAAACAAAATGGTAACGTGCAAAACAAAGTGTGTGTGTGTGTGTGTGTGTGTGTGTGTGTGTGTGTGTGTGTGTGTACAGGGGAAACACCACCACACTTCTTTAAATGGCTGAGGTGGTATACAAGAACAGTGTTTCTCTTCATCTGGGAGTCATCTTTTCTCTGTTGACCCACTAAAGCCTTCAGGTTTTATTTCAATTATTTGAGTTTTGAAATTCCTCTACATTTTCTAGAGAATAAAAATAAAACATTGAATATCACTATTTTGAAATGATGTAGTTTATTTTATTGAAAGGGAGGGAAGGGTAAGGCCATGGGAACTATTATGGATGTTTTTAATTCTATGTACCACGCAAATAGATAACCCTTTTTAATTACTTTTCTAAGTACTTTACAGGAATTATCCTGTTACTTCTCACAGTAATCCAATAAGGTAGGTTTTTGTTTTTATGTTTTACAAGTAAGGAAAACATCTCGGAGAAGCTAAGTCATGTGCCAAATTAAACTCAGTAGGCTGTAGGAGGCAGAGGCCAACACAGGTCCATCTGCCTGTGAACCTTTGCTTACTGCAGTTCACCACATTGCACAGCAGGCCAGAGAGACTGGATAAATAAACTCTTCCAGAGTCTGATTCCTACAAGGAACTAAGGGCTAGATCTCTGAGGGAGGCTGCTTTCCTTCTGGTGGGGTGGAGACGGGGAGGCATTAACCATTCTAGAGATATCAACGGTGAGCAGGCTTGCCTCGTTCTTTTGTGAGAGCTGAATTATCCTCCTGGTTCAACCTAAGAAGCATCAAGCTAAATGCATTGCCTCGTTGAGCAGGGAATCAGTAATGAACATGCAGGAGGATTCCTGGCAGCGAGGATTAAAAAGGAAATAGCTTGCTTGGAAAGAGTGTTTGAACTTGAGAATAGAATTGAATTAATACTTTTAAGTGGAAGAATGTAAATTTTGGCACACAACTTCTTGCTTACGAAAGAAGTTATCAATCCATGCCCCAAATTGTAAATAATTAATCCAGATTCTTCCCAGAACCCAGAGGCCCCCATGTTAGTGATGAAAGCCCTCAGGCTTTGTTATTCTGTTTCGTTAATCAGCAGTGAGTGACAATGGCTGAGAAGACACTAAGATAACAATGGACCCTGAGACTCAAAAGTTCCCATGTTATTCAATGAATAGTTTTTCGTTCCAGCTCAAACCCCAATTCTGGTGTGTCTTGTCCTCATCTCCTTCTCTAGGTTGCATATGAACCTCGCCAGCCAGCTCTCTGCTGCACAGAGACTTACATGGATTAGTAATTTACTCATGTAGTTACTTTTTATATCTCAAGTACTTTGTCAACTCAAGGCCCAGGGCCAGAGCATATATGTCATTTCAATCCTGGGATGCAAGAAATAGTGTGAAAATACATGCCATGAACTAAAATAAAGCATTTGGTATCAGGCACTTCCATAAACCTAGCATAGTTCTGGGCATACAGAGTCAGGGATAAAAAGAGCTGAGCCCCGGGCTGCCTGAGTGGCTCAGTTGGCTAAGTGTTGGCTTAAGAGCATGAGCTCTGAGCAACAGGGCTGCCAGTTCGATTCCCACATAGGCCAGTGACGCTGTACTCAAGCTGAGCTGTCGCTGAGCTGCCAACAGGTGGCAGGATTGCTCAGCTGGTGTAACACCAAGATTGCCTGTTCGATGGTGGGCTATGCCCACCCACAACTAAGACTGAACTTGGCACTTTGAACTGAGCTGCTGCCCGGAAGGCTCAGTGGATAGGGCGTGCACTCTTAACAACAAGGCTGCTGGTTCGACTCCCGCGTGAGATGGTGGCTACGCCCACCTGCAACTAAGATTGAACACAGCACCTTGAGCATAGAAGCCACAAGCTGCCAACGGGAAGCCAGATGGCGACTGGCACCCTCCACAACTAAGATTGAAGAACAACAACTTGGCTGGTCCTCTTCCCCAATTCCTCAACACTGTTCCCCCTCCACCCAATTCCTTAATAAAATCTTAAAAAAAAAAAAAAAGACCTGAGCCCTTTTATATTCACTGGGCACTGCATTTATAAAATAGCTATGGGAAATAGCAAATGCCATGTGGTACTAACAGCTGTGCTTGTATTGTTTTATTCAGTCTTCACATGCACCCTGTAAGGAAGGGATCACAGTTCTCCCCATCTCACATCCTTAACTCTGCCACTTTGACGGCTACTGAGGGGCCCCCAGCTGGAAAGAATTTCAAATCTTCAGTTTCCCAATGAAGAGGTGAAGATGCAGAGAGGGTAACTGACTTGTCTATGATAAAACTACTATTAAATGGCAGAACTGAGCTAGAAACCAGTTTTCTGTTTCTAAACTCAGAATTCCTTCGCTATAGGGTACCTCCCTGTATGGGCGGCGATTTGTATGTGTAATTGGTATGCAGTTTTAACGTTTGAGAGGAAAGCCATAGTTATCACAAAGGTTCTCAGTGCCTTGCATACTCAGTTCATGGTATATGAGTTCTCCTTTATAAAACAAGAATACATAATAACTAACAGTTTTCCACATAGCATTCTTACCACTTACTGTTGGGTGAAAGCCTATTATTTCTTAGCTACTAAGTGGAAAGGTTAGCTAAGAGTGGTGATCTGAAATCCTGCTTGATGACATATTTCAAGCAGGGTTCTGCTTGATGAGAAATTCTGCTAGGATTTTTCTTAGCAAAAAAATTGGGGTTTAGGCATTCTTTGTTTGAACTTTTAACTTATTTTTGGTTACTACGTATTTCAAACATAAAAGTACAGAATATATTGTTCATGCTAGCATCTATATGTAAAAAGAACTAGATTAAATATGTTACTATTTTGTTGCCTGAGGTTCAAAGCTCCATTTAGAAAACATAAAAATGTAATGAAGAGCCAGTGCCCGTCCTCATCTGTTGCTTCCTCTCTCTAAATGTGATCGCTCCTCTGAAATTGCCATGCATTTCCCCTATACATCTTTTATACTTTTACTACATATGCATATAAATGCATGCAATCATAGATTACATATAATTTATATACTTAAAAATGTATATTAAGTGTCACATATTGTATGAACCATTTTTCAACCTACTTTCTGCATTCAGCTTTGTTTCTGCTTTAGCTTTTAGTTAAAAAGTGTTGTCTGTAGTTATATAAATTATTCCCTTTAGGTGTGAAGGCATTAAAGTGAATGAGAAGTATATACATAAGATATGAATATGAAAGAAAAACACACATTTAAATAGCAGATCTCCATAAGACAAAGGATAGTGTGCATTTTAAATTATGTATCTTGTAATCTTTAATGTAGGTGGTATACTTCTTAGAGATGAGAAATTGATATAATAAAGTTGGAGTGGAGATGTAACAATGCCAAGTATTACATGCAGAGAATCAAGCTGTAAAACATCCTAAGAGAATCTCGGATAAGGGAGACCCATCAGATAAGGGTAGAGAAATTCAAATGCTCTCAGATCCCCATCCTGCTCAGCTGTAGGCTTACTGCCCATTCACTGCCTCTCCAATAATTCTGTTCCCTCCTACCACCATCTCATGTGCTTATAAAGGCTCTATCCTCTCTCAACCCAGTTCTGAGTTTTGGACCTGGCAGAAAATGCCAGTAGAACCTCACCTTTTTCCTTTCCCTTGAAACTGCCACCCCACAAAATCTCCTAGCAAGTGCCCCACCGGCCCCAGGAGATAAATCTCTTGCAAATGTCCTCCCTTTGACAAATTATTTTGCACTTCTTACTTGTTGCATTATTCTTCCTTTTAGTCTGAGAAATCTCCTCAAGACGTTTCATTCCTTTTGACACAAATTTCTCATTTCCCATACCTGTTGTTGTGTGGCTAAAGCATAAGCAATTATAAGTAATTTTAATAACTCGGTGGCTTCTTGAGTGATATTTCTCCAGGACTCTATTGTCAAACCATGTAAAATGTGTGGTGCTGACTTTATAAACAGGTCAAAAGATTAATAAGAAAAGTTTTAAAAAGACACCAGTAAGAGCGCTGGTCTCTAACTCACCATATCAAAACTAGATGAATGCCAGAGAACACTGCCACAGAGGCCAACCTACCCACAAAGTAATGATTAGCTTGTGTAGAAGTCACTGAATAGTTTTACAGGTCACTCATTTACATGATCTTATTTGATGTTCACAACAGTGAGATGTTAAAAAAAAAGAGTGATATTTAAAGTTGTAGGCTACTCTTCTTTCTAAGTTGCCTCTATCCTCACATATATTGTCCATTATAGAGTACTGATACAAACAAAAAAAACCAAAAACCTGGATATAAACTTGCCTTTTAGACTCCAAGTCAAAGAGGTAAACACATAGCACACTGAAAAAAATAAGCATTTTGAAGATAGTGTTCTCGAGAGGGGCCTGCTTACCCTCTGACAAGGATGTCAACACTTTGATGAGATACTGAAATTAGGGCTTACTAACCTAGGTATCTGATAACAATATCTGGAAACTTTAATACTTCTGAACTGCATTCAGACAAGAAGAGATGAGGTGAGAATGTCAGAATATACAGTTGGACCAGGCAATTCTGTCCATGCTCCTAACACCTCAGCCACATGTGCCTGATAGGAGTGGGATAAACTGTGGCCCACAATATATGTTCTCTTAGCCACATACACACACAGGTACCTGGAGAATGTTCTCTTGCTCCACACAAAGCCTGGGTAGTGCCTGGGGTTTGGGCATGTCTTCTCTAGTCTATTTCACTTGTCTTTCGAAGCTGTACATTGCAATGTTATGGGCTGAATTGCATCCTCCCAAAATGTATAGGTTGACATCATAACCCCTCATACCTCAGAATGTAACTGTATTTGGAGATAAGGTCTTTAAACAGGCAAGTAAGTTAAGATGAGGCTCTCAGGGTGGGGCCCAAATCCTGGATGATTGACATTCTTATAAGAAGGGGAAGAGACACACAGGGTGCCAGAGGGATGATCATGTAAACAGGCATCAAGAGGGCAGCCATCTACAAGCCAAGGAGAGAGACCTCAGGAGGAACCAACCGTGCGAACTCCTTGATCATGGATTTCCAGCCTCCAGAACTATGAGAACATACATTTCTATTGTTTAAGTCTAGGGTATTTTGTTATGACAGTCCCAGCTACAATGGCAAAAAAAACCCCAAAGCCGTAAGTTCTGGATACTTCAAGTGTACAAAATGGACGACTCTGCAATGAAAAGAAAGCATGGCTTGGGGTCTTGAGCTCTTCCTGTCTCTCAAACACCTTCATGCACAGACCCTCAGTTTTTGTGCTTTATTCTCTACCAAGCGGATACCCTCTTCCTTTGTCTGGCTTTGCAGGTGGCTTGTTCGTCATCCTTTATACCATGGATGCTTGTGATCGATAGTGGCCCAGCAGCTTTAGATCGCGAGCACTGAGGAGAAACGGCCTGCCTGGGCTCAGAGCACACTGTCTAAAAGGTAATCAGACCTCTTCCATGAAAAGTAACCCCCTGGCATCAGAGCTTCCGTGTGTCACTACACAGAATATGTCCACCAACGTGTCCACTGTGATTTCCACCAATGAAACCATCCTCTTTGATCTAAACTTTCATAAAAAACACATTCCAAGAAGTTTCTTGAATCGCCTTTGAGGTTTAGAAAATTTATCCTACTACTCACAGAACTACACAGTTAAATTTGGCATTAAAATATCTCCTCACAATTGTTTCAATCTGGTTTCTGAAATTACTTTCCAATTTCCAATTTCTTCTTATTAAGCTACAAGTGATAACCAGTAACCAAGGTAAATTTCTATCTTTGTCCTGCCTGAATTCTCTTCATCAATTTTTGTTTCCCATGCTGTTCTTTGCGCTTTGAGGAATGCCACTTCTCTGTGTTTGGATTCCTACTTCTCAATCTCTGCTTATCCAGTTCCCCCAAATGTACACAAGAACAACATTTAGCAATACATGTCTATAAGAATTTTCATCATGGAAAACCTTGGCAGCCTATGTATTTATTGCCCTGGGAATGACACCTGCCTATTTTCTCAACTCAGCAACACTGCTTAGGGACCCGAGCACCTGTGCTTTTTCTACTGTCATGTTGGGAGGACTGGAGAGTCATTGCAAACCTTTCACAGGAAGAGCCATTTCCAAATGGTGTCTGAGCTGAATGCTAATCTCATGATGGCAGGGGTGACATTTAAAATATTTAATAACAAGTAAGGTATAGGCACAGACCAGTCAATACTGAAACCTAATGTTATGTAGCAATCAATAAATCATCTTCAAAATGATCATAAAAAAGGCCCAAAGGAACATTGACGTTCATCAGGTATCTTCCTGTAGGGTCTGGCTTTGTTAGGGGCATAACACTGTGACACTTCCAGCCACTTGAGAAGCACAGAATCATGTCAAAAGTATAGCCACCCTAACCGTGATTGGACTGCTGCCCCTTGTGATATCCCGACACTGCTGGCATCATTGCTGCATCATGGACTTGCAGCTTCCTGAGGCTGCAAGAAGCCCTGGTCTTGTTCCTGCCTATTAAGCAGATGAATCTTAACCTACTGAGACAAGGGGTTGGTCAACTAGGTCCTCATTCATTCATTCATTCATTCCACTAAAGTTAATTGAGTTCCAAATATGGGCCAGTCACTAAATTTATTTTAAAAATTTAATGAACAAATAATTTGAATAGATGTATGAGTAAATGAATGAATGAAGCCACTTGGTTTACAACTTCTCTTTGTAGCACAAGTATGAACTATACTCAAAATGAAAAGCTTTAACACAAAGCACAAAGTGGGCAGGAAACCTCTTCCCATTTACAGAAACCAAGAGAACAGAGAAGGGACATTTATATCCAAGATGTCACTGAGAGGACCATGTTATGGACCCAGAAGCTGTCAATCCTTGGGATGAAGAGGAGGAAACAAAAATATTACTAATTCAGGGCCAGCCAAGTGGCGCATTGGTTAAGAGCTGGCTTGGGACGCCAGCTCTGAGCAGCAGGGCC
>NW_017731493.1:362430-411260 GCF_001890085.2 Hipposideros armiger | reverse complement strand
CCAGCCGCCACAAGTCGATCAGTACCTGAAGGGGGGAGCGGGAATTAAAGAAAGAGACACACTCACACGACTGCTGATGCTGTCGGTCTTCACTGATGGTGAAGCACTGAGTTTATTTCCCTTCACCAATATATGCAGTTTGAGTACGTGCAGTTCAACAAGGAAAAAATGCATTACCTCAGTGAAAATAAATCTTTAACTTTTACATAGAAACTACAAAATTACTGAAACTCCCTAAAACAATTATCCCATGACAGAATCTATCAATTACCCCGATAGCCATCAATCCTCTGTGTCCTGGAACTGGCCGTTCTCACCACATACCTCAACAACTTATAAGCACCCTCCAGGTGCAGGCAGAGACAATGCCTCAGGAGCAAAAACAGGTTAAGCATTAACTGAGCCAGACTGTAAGGCTCTGAATTACCTGTAACCATGGCTCCCCACAAAATCTATGAGTTTGTTCTCACTTACCACAACCCTAAAGAAGTTTATGACACAATCATCCCATTTTGCATATAAAGAAACTGATTACTTTGTAACTTATTTTATTTTTCAGGTCTTCAGCTGCAGATTACTGGCTTAGCTCAGTGAATTTTGCTGTATTTGAGTATAAGCCTGGGGCCAAAACTCCTTAACTGAACCTTAGAAGAGTTAAGTCACAAGCCTATGAAGACCCATTTCCTCATTGGCAAAGCCCAGGCTGAATTAACAGGACTGTGTTGCCCACAGTGAGAGACGCAGTTGCCTTGTTTACTCATTTGGGAACTTCCTTTAGCACATGAGCTTGTAGAAAACTGGAATCATGGTCATATTCACATGTGCCCGACAGGTGTTAAGTAAATTTTCTAAACAAATGACTGAATGGATCAGTGTGCTCAGGACAGGCCTCACCCAAGACCATTGTGTTTTGTAGTAGGCAAATATTTGAAGAGGAACATAGGCAAACCACAGTGAAAGAGACAAATGCAGGGAAGAATCTGGAAGTCCTTTATTTGAAATGAAAGAACTTGGGGTGTATAGCCTAACAAGGAAATATGTTACAGTTGGGGAAATGATAGTTGTCTCAAATGTCTGATGGAAGCAAATGTAAAATGGTGTTGGTGGGGTAGGCTCCTCCCACTGACTGCAAGATCAGGGAAGAGATCTTATCATTTTATCCCCAACACTTATTCCACAAATTAGGCACTCAGTCTTATTAAGTGACGAGGGAATGAAGGAATAAATTAATTAATGAAGTTCAAAAGGTAGATTTGGGCTCAATGACAGGCGAACCTTCATAAGGGGAGAAATGATCAAACCTGAAAAGACCTGCCTTTCTGAGTGGTGAGTTTTTCAGCGTGTAGGCTGTTGAGATACAATCTGCATTATCATATGGTGGGTTTCTTTCAACTGCAAGATTTTCTGTTCTATGCACTAGACTTCCAATCAGTTACTCTTTATTTTCTGAACCAATTAGTTCTGATACCTATACTCAATATGAATATGACTGATATTCACCCAAATTGCTTTACCAGTGAGATTATCCCACCATCTTGGAAATCGTGGTGTTTATCCAGGGAATACCAGAAAAGAAACAGAGACAGGAATTCAATCCATCATCATTGCCAAAGGGAAGCACAATGAAATAACAAGACTTCAAAGTAGGTATACTATTAGACTGTTTTTCATACAGCACTTCAAACAAAGTATGTTTTTGTATGAAAAACAAAAGTTTATAAAAATAGATAAAAACATCAAAAAATCTATTGTATGACATTATTTCTATTTAAAAATTGCTACAGTACTTGAACTGATGGGAATGGGCCATGCTATATAATCTTATATAATATATAATTTTAGATAATCCTTTCACAGATGGCTTTGATAGTCTACAATTTTATTTGCTAGAATGGTTTAGGGAGATATATCAATCCCCTTGCTTTAAGGATTCTTTCCAACTACCTTATCCAATACCCAGAAGTTATTTATTTTTTATATCCCAACCATTAAAATATTTACCTTTTCTATTCTAAAGAAAGGAGCAACTGTCAAAATCACATCTTCACAGTTAATGTAACTGGGTCTCTCTCAAGGTCTTTTCCTGTGCTAAGTACTTAGTCACACAGAATTGTTTCTACTTGAGCACTGTTTAGTTGGGGTTGTAGTTTTTCTAAGACTTTTTTAAACACTGGAATGTTTTGGAAGTACAATCTCCGTTATTAATGTAAGAGCCTTGCCCGTAAACTCCAGTGCATTCTGTTGAGTCAGGACTTACTGATAGATCCCTGAATTTACCCAGAGCTTTAAATGTTGTGCTCCAAGTGCCCTTTACCCCCCAGGAATCGAGGAGTGCATTAACGTAGTTGTCACTGTAATATTTAATAAGAAGCCTTGTGTAAGATTTTAGAAACTTTCCATTTGAAGGTGTTTTTTTTGCTCCTAAATAATACAGAAGCTATCAATATACAAATAGGGCTGAGAAGACAGGACAGCTGGTCGATGGTGCTAACACTGCATTCCCAGTGCATAGAAAAATGGAATTTAAGAAGTAGGTAGTCCAGAGGGAAGAAAAGTCTTCAAGTCCACTTTGTTTTACTATGTGCACCGTTGAAATCAACTGTCAAATGAGCTTTGAGTCTAGGTAAGTATAAGTAGAAAAAAAAAAAAACTTATGGTTGACACAAGCCTGTCTGTTGTTATGCCACAAAACCACAGAAGCAACTGGAATGAATTGTAACGACAACAGATCTCACTACTTTTCATGCTCAATATGTTTTGTGAATCTTTTAATATAGCGAGCGTGTAAATTCAACTGTGACCAATTTTTTTCCTGCCATCTCTGTAATTAGTTGTTTACATGCCTAGCTCCTCCACTAGGTAGAAAATGAAGAATGGAAAGATTTTCTTTATTTATGGCTCATGCTGTGCATAGTGCTTTAGACATGACAGACAATGGACAGCGTTTCCTCCTAAGTAGTTACATCATATACTGTTCTAAGAATAATAGGTCTACTTCTATTCTTTTTGCCAATGAGAAAAAAGAGGAAGAGGAGAAAGGTGAGGAGAAAGAGGAAGAGAAAGGAGGAAAAAAAAAGGAGAGGAGACTAACATTGACTGAGTTGTCATCATTAATCAATTCCCATTTAAATGCACAGTAAAACGTTGGATTGCGAGTAACTTGGTTTGCGAGTGTTCCGCAAGATGAGCAAACATCTCTAATACATTTTAATGTGGCAAACGAGCAATGTCTTGCAGTATGAGTAGTTTGTTTCTGAAATGAATTATGGTCGCAAATCAAGGCATTACTGTATTTGGATTATTGCTCACACACCTGTACCTGACTCAGCATGACTTATTATTCCTTACAAGCTAATTGATAGGTTGGTTGATCACTGTATCCATGCTAAGTCACTGCCATGTTCTAGGTGATCCTCAGGATTTCCAAATACCCTTGGCAAAGATTGTAAAGTGAGATGTGTAAGTTTTCACACCTCCTCCAGGTTTTAAATTTAATGTGCAGCTGAATATTCCCAACAGTGGTCTTTGTAAGCAAATAACGATTTGACAAATACTTTTTCCATAAATTGGCCGGTAAAGTTGCAAGTTGATTTGACAACTGTTATTTTTTTTTTTTACTGAATGAAAGTAATAATTCAGTGTTTTGTAATCAGGGAAACTGGTAATAGAGTAACAAACTTACAGATATCCTTGCAAAGATTATCCACATCACAGTGGTGTAAGCTTTATCAGGTCTGGTCCTCAGCCAAAATTTTAATTAGCAAGGTTTGTTCTTGGTATCAATTGCTATCAATGTTGGCACCTTGTATTTACTGTAAGTTTTGCCCTTTTCTCAAAAGAGTCTGTCTCCAAGTCAGTGACACATTCTTGGTACTTTTCATGACTCCCTTTACCTATAAAAATATCCCATGTCCATTCATTAACACAGGTCTAACTATTGTGATTATGTGAGCTACGGTGCAAAAAGTCAGACAACGATTTGAAGTGTCATCCTTCCCAGTTGCCACTTTTATTTTTAACAGTGGCTCTCAGTGCTTAGCACCTGGAGTGACCAACTGTCTCAGTTTGCCTGGGACTTTCCTGGTTTCAGCAGTGAAATTCCCAAGTCTCAGGAAATCCCTCAGTCCAGGCAAACTGGGAAAGGTTGTTTACCCGAATTACACTGAAAGGACCATAAAAAATGACAACTGGGGGAGACTTATGGCAGTTCCCAGTTGGATGTTTTTCTGCCTTGTCTCTCACATCCCTGTTCTGTATTATCTCGTCCCCCACAGAGCCCATCCAGCATATCTCATCTTTTTTCCCCACCCACCATCTCTTCAAGGCAAATTTCCCAGATTTGCTCAGTATGCTTCCTGGGTTAGCTAAGCCTTCCATTTTGTGGCTCACTCAATAACAGATGGTGGCCCCAGGGCATGTCAGTGCTCACCAAAAATTAAACAAATCGAGAAACCAAGATTCATGTCACAGTCCCCACCTAGGACAGTCACTCTATTCTTAGACCATCTCCATAGTTTCTCACCTGTCCAAAGAGCATTCTTTGTCTGTAGCACTGAGATCCTACAGCGACAACAGAGAAAACCCAAGGGACATTATCTACAAGCATGTGTTATCTACACCGATATTTTTTATTAGTTCAAATAAGCAGAGTTTGATGGTATATCTGGCCTGAAATGAAATGACAATGTCTTATAAGAGTTCTAGCTGCCTAGGCATGCCATGCCCTTACAAGTCTGTGGCTCTGAAATGGGCCCATCGCTTCTCAGGCAGCTGTGATTTGCCTGTGATAGAGAAACTGCATGATTGTTTAAAAGGCAATTGAACAAAATAGTTGATTTCAGGAAATTAAAATAAATCAATAAATAGAAACTGACCAAATCACTTTTGTTATGGGCTGAATTGTGTCTCCCTTCAAAATTCGTATATTGAAGTCCTAACCCCCCGTAGCCAAGTAGTTAAGTTAACATGAGGTCACTTAGGGTAGGCCCAATGACTGGTGTGCTTTAATATTTTAAATTTTTTTGTTTTGTTTTGTTTTTTAGCTGAGCCATCCTGCCACCTGTTGGCAGCTCAGCAGCAGCTCAGCTCGGGCTGGGCATCGAACCGCTGCTGCTCAGAGCTCGCACACTTGAGCGAGCTCTTAACCAACTTGGTGTCCTTTAAAGAAGAGGAGATTGGGACTCAGATACACATGCCCAAGGTTAAGCCATGTGAAGACACAGGGAGAAGGACCTACAAGTCAGGAGAGGCCTGGAGCAGATCCTTCCGCAGGGCCCTCAGCAGAAACCAACCCTGACAAAACTTTGACTCTGGATTTGTAAGAAAATATATTTCTATTGTTTAAGCCACCCAGTCTGCGGTACTTCATTATGACAGCACTTAATATAATTTTCTAGTAGATAAACACATACTATGCTAACTGGTCAATACAGAGCTCTCATTACGGGTAGATTTAGAACCCTGCTTGAGCTGGGAACCCAGGGCAGGTGGATTAATTACTTGCAGTGGGTTTGCAGCTTTCATATCAGAATGTGGACTCTTATCCCTAAGCACATAGTAATCTCAGCAATCAAAATGTGGGAAAAAATACGAAGGTTCTCTAAGAGTGAAAGGAGGACTTCAGTTTTTTCCCTCCTAAGCCATCAGTGAAACCTCTTGAAAATAGCTTTAGGAATGTAACATCAAGTGCTCTCTCCTCGTTTTCTCATGAATAATCTTGATCGCTAAACTTTTATGTCACCACAACCCACAGCATTCCTCTCAACCCTGAAAAATGTAACAATATGATATTTCCTCCTGGAAAGCATTTCTCTACACAGAGTAAATTGTGAATATAATTGAACATATGTTAAACAGGAACAATGTTTTAAGAAGGAAAATGTTTCTGGGTTCTTCTAAATGGACAGGGTGAAATGTCTGATATGTGCATTATATCTTATGAGAGTTGTTATGCATATAAAAGAACCACATGCACCGCCTTTGTCAGTATATCCCTTTCATTTTGCCCTATTTTTCAGTCTTAGAACCACCTAATTCACCTTGTTCACACTGCTGCTCCACTGTCCCTTGGGCAGTATTTAGAGGTTATTACTGATTCAAAAGAGAAGATAGAGGTCTTCAATGAAAAGCCAGATGAATGAGAAAGACAGAATACCACTGACCTTGGACTTGCTTTTGTAACTTCATTCAGAGACTGTTCAAAGGATTTCTCCATTCTGTTTTTCATAGGCAGGTCATGCCACATGGTCCTAACTACAATTTTCTCCATCAGTCATCCTGGAAACACCTCCTCTACCCTTCTCTCCCAGTTTCCTTCTGGCAGCAGGTGAGGGGCATCAAGTAGGTTATGGGTGCTGCTTGAGAGTGAGCAATTAAGGAGATCGCCCCTGGGCCTTCTGGGCCAAGTGAAACCATAGTCTTGTTGGGGTTTTAAATGGCTCTGTGATATCATCAGCAACTTATTAATGGTATATAGAAGGTAAATATTGCTGGTGAAGTTCCATTTACTTAGCACTTGATTTAGTGTGGAAGTTTATAGAAGCAGGCCCATTGCCCAGTCTCATAAGAAGGACTCAGATGCCTAGCTTCTTGAATTACACTTGATGGATAAATGTTTCCTGTTACAGAAAATAGTGCTGAGATTAATCTTACTCACATTTTTAGTGGAAAATTATTGCTGGCTTCCCCAACATCAGTCTCTTCCCCTTTACAGAAACAGATCTCCATTTCACCTGGTGATCAATGATTCTCAAACCGGATGGTCTGGATGGGATGTCAAGGAAGGAGCATGTGACCCAGGCCTGGCCAATCAAAGGACCACTGGTTACAGCCCTCAGTGATTGGCTGAGGCATTATCAAGAAATACTCTCTTGCCCTACCTATCAATCAAGGTTCACATAGAAAAGCTGAACCAGGAGCCATGATGAACAATGAGGAGCTATTACAGCGATTTGACCAGACACATTCGTGAGAGCTGGTCAAAGTCTTGCCTGGCTCTTTCTTCTGTCTCTGGTGCTGAACCTTAAGTCATGCATAGGTCAGGCTAAGTGAAAGGGAAAGATGGACATGGACTGGGGAAGAGCAACGACAGCTAGCATCTACATTTGTCAGTCTGGTAGCCATGTTGGTCTCTAGAGCCCTGACTCCACGCCTGCAACCTCGCTGCTATGGATAACGGGCAGGAGAAGTAGGGCTCTTGCTGCAGATTTACACACACCTGGCTGGGATTTGGAGACAAGAAAGGAGGAAAACCCAGGGAAACTGGAGCTGCAGGCCAGGCAGCTGCCTGCCCCACCCCCAGCAAGCTGAGTTCGGGCGGCAATGGGGCCTGACCTCCATCTACCTTCCAAGAGTCACAGTGTCTACTTCTCCACTGTGATCTCCACAGATTTCTCTTGTGGTCGACCTTAACCAGAAATATTCAGCAAAGAGAACTCTGGGAAACACAGTTTAGTTTAGCTAAGTTGACACATTACAAAGCCATGCCAGCCAGAAACTGGAACATGGGAAAAGGAGAGGCTGGAGCTGCTGCAGCCATCTTGCCCCCTGAGGAGACAGCCCAGAGCTGCTGGGCTGCTTTGTGGAGCCCAAGGATGAAACTAATATAATCAAAGGCAGAGAAGGCGGAATAACAAACCAGCTATTGGATCACACCCTTCAAGCTCTGAATCCTAAAATGCCTGCAACTACATTTGAGTTTTCAGCTGTGAGACAATAAATTCTTTGTGCTTAAACCAGTTTGAAATAGGTTTTCTGACACCAGCTCCCGAGAGGCTGCTAAATGACAGTCTCAACATAGGGTTGCTGTGTTTGCTCTAGCTGAAGTTTCCTAGTAGTTTTAAAGAGTAGTCTTAAATCTCATTACATCAATCCTGGAGAAAATCAAGTGACAGTTAATTTGTATCTTATTATTCATTAAATAAGGAGAAAGAATAGGAGATATTTTCCATTTTTTAAAAAGACCAGCACAAAGAGAGTAAACCATTTTCCATTGTCCCTAATAGTCTTCTTTCGTTAGATCATAATCAAACTCTTTCCTATTCCCAAGCACACTTACCTGATGGATGGGGACTGGGTGAGCATTGAGTACATGTTTCCGAGGAGTAAAAGTGTGTTTTCCTCCCACAGAATGGACTTGTCTACTATTCCAAGAAGTATTGTAGCTAATCGTATTATGCCATTTAACTTAACATGTGTAAGGTCAACATTACACTGAACTTGCCAATCCCAAATCCAGTAATTTCATCATGACTAAGTTTGGGTTTTCAACTACTAATCATATTATATGAATACATTAAATGTCTCAGTACGTTCCAATGGTGTAAGTGTGGACTTAAATATTGGGAACATTTAAAATCTGCTTCCAGGCACAAAAGGACAGTCTCAGATACCTCTAAAAATAGAACAAAGGAAGCCATGGATCCTCCTTGGCACCCCCAGAAGAATAATTAAAAAGAGAATTATGGCAGAGGATGAGATACAATACATCAATGTCAGAGTGAGGCCGTTCAGCTCATCACCACTCCTCGTATGCAGAACTACTCATTAAAAAAGAGAACATCTGGCTCCCTTATTAACAAGTGCCTGTAATCACTCTGGAATTCTACAGTGGAAGTGAGATGTACAGATAGTTCTACTGATCACAGTAGTTAAAAACATTTTTTTCAATGGGGAAAAATTCAACAAGAAGTTTAACAAGTGATGGGCCAGTAGAAACAAGACTTTCTCCAAAGATATTTTACAGGAAAAAAGTACATCATTACATATATTTGCAAAATCATCTTAACACACTGAGTAAATGTCTCAAATTATTGATCTATTTTTATTCACATATGTTTACATTTCAAATGAGACACAGATCTTAATTAT
This sequence comes from Hipposideros armiger, assembly GCF_001890085.2. Taxonomy (NCBI): domain Eukaryota; kingdom Metazoa; phylum Chordata; class Mammalia; order Chiroptera; family Hipposideridae; genus Hipposideros; species Hipposideros armiger. Next base: position 402,392 of record NW_017731493.1, on the reverse strand, counting down.
TTTAATTCGTTTTATAATCAAAATTAGTTTTCAGACTCTTATTAATCATGTTTGAAAAAAGTTCACATTATACAAATAAATGGAGCTATTTTATAAAGTGATTTTGGGGTTTTTCACAATTTAAAAACAATTTCTCTGACAGAATGACATAAAAATGTTTCTATAAAAGTAAGTTTTTCTGGTTTAAAAAAGATTCCCTTATTTCTCTAGAAATGAAGGAAACTAATACACTGGTTCTCAAATTGGGGTCCCTGGACCAGCAGCCTCTGGGAATTTATCTGACCATCACCTGGGAATTGATCAGAAATGCAAGTTCTCAGGCACTGCTCCCAACCTGCTGAATCAGAAATTCTGCGGATGGGGCCCAGCAGCCTGTGTTCCAGTGAGCCCTCCAGGTGATTATTTCATTCTGAAGAATGTCTTTGGGTTTCCCCACCTAGCATAATGGCAACCTATGACCTTTAGGACTTCACTCACTAAGCTATACAGCAGCATGTGGGAGGAAACTTCATATAGAAGAGCGGGGAAGAATTTGTACGCATACGAAGAAAAGAGATCCATTTTAATTAGAAAAGCCTCCAGAGACATAAGTTTTCATTATTCTCCTTTTCCTTTGTATTGCCTCGAATATTCCTTAAGCATTAAAAAACACTTACAGAGAACATAATTTACAGTAGCACAGTAAGAAAATTCAAGTTTTGAAATTTCCAATTACAGCACTATACAATTTCAAGTGTATTTTCTCTGTGTTTTCCTATCACATATTCAAAGCTGTTTACCACCAGCAACATTTTTTCGACCAACACATCCATTAATGTAGTGTATTCTACTCTTTCCAGGGACCTAGTCATCCCCAAGTCATTCAAACCTTCATATACTAGTATTTTCTATATTACAGGAGAAAAAGTATGCTGCATCTATTACTGATGTGAACAGTTAATGACCCACTATTGCATGCACCTCCTTAATTGGACTTTATATTCAGGCTTTAGCAGAAGGTACTAGAGAATTGTGGCTTGCTTAGAAAAATCATGTTACAAGCTGAACACTGAACTAATGCGTCATTAGAGGAAAAGCCTGAGGAACTCAAAGAACTGTTTATACTTTTTCACTTCCAAAATGCTTAAAGAAGTTTTAGATTAATGATTTTTGATGCTTTTAATGATGTCAAAGATGGGATTTAAGTGCCTTATTAATTCCCTTGATTTGCTGCCAATTATTAGAGGCAATTCAAGATTATGGAGTTCATCTTTTCTGATTATGAAAACCGATTATGGAAAGAAAAATATAAAATTCAGAAAAGTAGTAATGATTTATAAAATATTAGAATATATTTATAAGAACAGACTGTTTGGCTATGGGTTTAAAATTCCTCTGAAAGGATTTATTATGGTTATAAAATATCTTTGTGTGTATTAATATTTAAACTGTTGCTTCATTCTTAAATTACAGAGATGTTTTTCATGTTTTTTAAACTCTTCTTAAAGTTCCCAGCCACAATCGCAACACATGATGCAATGTAAACTTGAAGTGATTTATTTAATCTTACTACCCTAATCAGCTAACACGATCTGTCTTCTCAGAGCTTGGAACCTAGAGAAACCCAGTTATAATTCCTTACTATCACTTCCCGAAATTCTGTTTTGCGGACAAGTTAAAAAGATTCCAAGAATGTTCTAAAGAAAGCAAAATTACCACTAAAATGATTGTGTCCTGAATTTACAAATTGTTTTTGTTTCCTCTCCTTGAATTTATTTTCAACTATAATAAATTCCGTCCTCAGTGTGTGTATATAACTCCTTGGGCAGGCAGTATTCTCTTATCCTCAAATATAAATATTGAAAGCTGTAAAGATTGTTCTTTAACCCTAATTCAAGTTACCTTTGCCAGCATACCACATGCCCCAGGGCGGCTGTATTAAAAGCTCTAAAAGGGTTCTGCTTTTACATTTTAGCCAAATGGACATGTTTTATTCAGGATCCCTAAACAAAATCCTTATTCAGCTCATCCACTTTATCTTTGGGGGTGTGTTTGCCCTTTCTTCGCTCCTTCACCTTTTCGGGCCCTGCACCGGGTTCCCCTGGATGCCTTCGCTTCCCTCCTGCCTGAGGGCTTCAGTAGGTTGAGGAACTGCGTGAAGACCTTCCCCAAACTGGAAGCAATGCCTGATCTTCCTCTGGTCTCATCATTTCTTTCCCAGGGAAAACTTACACGATCCCCCTGATTCAGATGATGGGCCCCCATATCCGTATCTCTGGGTATCCCAGCCTCTCCACTGCAGCTGTTATTACAGACGCCATTTTACATTTAACTGTTTAATTTTGTATTATTGTCTAGATCTATCACCTAGTAATATGAAGTCAGGGATCATGCTGGTTTTGTTTGTTTTTCTTTTTTCATTATTAACCTCAAGCATCTATGTGCCTGCCACAGAGTAGGAACACTCACTCCATCCATCGACTGAATGACAATAAATGAATGACTGTCCAAAAGACATAATACTGGCAGGTGGCCAGAGGACTGAACATGTGAGTAAGCATGGCCCATCTCTTTGTGAACTCTGCCAGCAGTTATCCTTTACACTGGCCCAAATTCCTATATAATCTTTGTCTTCCAAAAGCTTTATAAAACACTTTGGTCAACACACACACACACACACACACACACACACACACACACACAGTGTTTGCATGAGCATGCACACATGCACATATCACTGTTTTGTGGTTAAGACTACTTCATTCAACAGTGATAAATAAAAATATTTTTTTTTTAAAAAACAAGCTTTCTTATTAAAAATCCCTGAGAGTTGAAGAACTCCTCTGCACTAGGATTGTGAAGAAAAGTCCAGGATCAGCGAGGTCCCAAGATGCTGGAGGGAGGTGGTAGAAACTTGAGTCCATGTTTTCAGGCAACAGATTTCTGATGATAAGTCATGTTTTCCATTTGGCAGTCTTTCAAATGATGGTAGAAAAGAGCAGCGAGCTTCAATTAAAATGAAATAGTTACCATTTCCCCACACGCTTAAATATGCAATTTTTATTTTTTTTACTATTTTGCTATGTACTCTGGTTGTTTTAAAAAATATAGAACCAGGTTTTGCAGAAAGGAAAACCCACTTCCCACTAGCGATATAGACCTGAGCATCCTCTCCAGTTCTTGGTTTCTTCACATGAAAAATTGGAATAACTCCACTAGCAAACTCCACTGAGAAATAAGAGAGCAGGTATCAGGAGCCCGTGGCCCTTTGCTGGTCCATAAAATATGTGTTAGCTTCTCCTGTCTCCCTACCTGCCTCCTGGTCGAACTCCAGCGTTCACACTCAAAGCCTCTAGTTTTCTGGTTATCTGAGTGTTGTAATTATGTTAATAGTCATTTGTTTTAACTTAAATAAATTAAAAGTAACTATGTAAGGGAGAGAGGGTTTTCCTTTCTTTTTTCAACAACAAAACAGCCTAATGTTTGCATTTGAAACATACACAAAAATACATGTTTGATTATAAAACCTATCCTTGGATTTTGTCTTCTGCTGTGCTTTCACATAGAAAATACGTTTTCAAACCTGAAAAAACTAAGTAATACTTTCTGAGCTTTTTCTCTTTGACACACACTCACCATTTCCCCCTATCATTCTCCCTCCCCACAAAACAACCCTTCATTTCTATACTTCCTCAGAAGAGGAAAAGGCTGTGGCTCTCAAAACATCTAAAGAATTTACGAGGATTAAAGCACCCGTTAACTCTCGCCACTGTTTGGTCACAGGGTTTTTCATTTTGTCCAAAGCTGATTGAAGGTCTTGTAGCACATCTCTGTAGCTGTTTCCGTAGTGAGCACCCCAAGTACAGAGAAAATCATAGGCAGGTTTCCACATCATCTATAAAGTAAAAAAAAAAATAGACTGTAGTGTGGAAGTAAAATGGTGAGTAAGACAGATTTTTTTAAAAAAGTTTTAAAAGTCTCTTACAACTTAAGAGACAATGGAATACAAATTATACATGGACTCATTTAATGTCACGGAAAACATGTTTGGATGATGATCAGTTCCCTGTTATAGCCCCGTGTTTCTCAACCAAGAGATTTTAAAAACAATGACTACAAGTAGGGCCTTTTTTTCTCTCTTGATCTACCACCTGTACATTGCTCCTTGCCTTGATGTGAATATAAAATTCCTTGCACAATTTTTGATAATAAAAAACGTTATTGAGATAAACTTTTAACTCTGAGAGGCTTTTAATGTTAAAGTAGTAACTCGCCTATTGTTATATCTATCTGTGTTGAGCTTTATGCCACCACATATCATAAGGAGCTGTACAGTATGGTACTACTTTAAGTCATTTTATTTGAGCAAGTCTGTACACAAGGAAAAATGTGGCTTCATGATCAAGGCAAAAGGAAAGCAAAAATATAGTTCTCTAATTAAAAAAGTGATTTAATGGTACATTTTTTACCACAAGAAAGATCAATATTCAACACTTTGTTTTTCTTTCTCTAAGCACCCACCCGTACCAATGACATCATTGTTTCCATAGAAATAAATGTACGTCAAAGAGGATCTTCGTGTACAAGCATGCGTATAATGGTAACCAAGGCAACCAGGCTGGGAGAGAATAGAGACAAAGGCCAACCATAAGACAAATTGTAACACACACACACACACACACACACACACACACACACACCTTAAAACGAATTTTCTCTAGGGAAACAACTAAATGAACTCTGCAGTTATAATTGGAATATTTGGAATATAAACTTTATTACTTGCTACTTATTTGGGCTCACTAAACTAATTCATTTGTAATTTTATCACTTGCAGAATGTAGGAACACAGGCTGAGCTAAATATTATGCAGAGTTGTTTTCTTAAAATAGGGCCTCTATGAACAGTAACATCACATGAAGTAGGGCCTCGGGATATAAGTGTTCACCCTCCTCTGACAGCTCCGTATACTCTACAACTTAAAAGGACGAAAGGCCTAAGTAAGGAGTTTCATTATGCTTCAATTCAATCTGCATAAAAGGCTAGGCATCAGGCTGAAAAGATAATTTGATGTTATTTGTCCAAATTGGCATTCCTGCATTCCTTGAGTGCCATGAACACCAGTATCTTCACCTCTCTCTTTTTTTTTTTTAAAGATTTTTATTGGGGAATTGGGGGGATGGGAACAGTGCTGGGGAATTGGGGGAAGGGGAACAGACAAGTTGCTGTCCTTTTGTTCTTCAGTCTAGTTGTGGAGGACGTTGCTTCACTGGCCCAAGTTGGCACCATCATTGCGCTCTTCCCGGGTGAGGCACATCAGTCTCCGGCTTCTGGACGGCCGCTCACTGCAGCTGCTGGCCGCTCACACTGGCTGCTGGCTACATACAGTAGCCCATGGCAACCCACTGTCACAGGGCTGCAGCCTATGCTGTCGCCGGTGACTCACGGCAGCCCAGCTCCAGGTTGAGCTGTTGTTCAGCATCTTAGCTGTGGAGGGCAGTGTCACTGGCCCTCATATGTGGAATCTGAACCGGGGCCCTCTGGCATCCCAAGCCAGTTCTTAACCATCGCGCCACTCGACCGGCCCAATCTTCACCTCTCTTGACAAAGCTTGATTCCACAAGGTAGAGAAGGGGAGACACAGCTATAGCATATCAAGGTCATGATGCAGCAACAGAAATCATCCCAGATTTTTGTATGTAGGCTTTACCCTCACCAACCTGATTCATAAAGAATTATGTCTTCTACCACTGATAGAATATGAATGAGGTGTTCTCTCATCTACTTTTCTATTTTTCTGAATACTCACATTGAAACCAAACTCCCTAAAAGTGCAGGTCGCCACTAATAGCTCAGCAATGGGAGATAAGATGAGGCATATTAATAGGGCTTTTCTGCCAGACTCAACACTGCCTGTTACTGCTCAGATGCAAAGACGCATGCAACAAGTCAATTATTCTGGAGTGGGTAAAGCTCTGTAAAAGCTTTGAGACCTGCCTTCTATGTTGCACTCATTTAATTGTCCCTGATGCTGAACTAACAACTACATACATTATTTCAATTTGTTATGTATTGTTTAAAATAATGGTGTTTACAGCTAAAGCCATCTAAGACTTGATTCTAAGGCCCTGAGTGACTGAGTCTGATAAAAGATGTATTTGAGGATATTTTATGATGTACAGCAACCAAGAGCATTTCAGTACCAAGGTGCTAGCACAGTATCACAGAAAACAGGTGTCTCTCAGGAACCCCAAACAGGTAATTTTGGGGTCATTCACTACTCTACAGATTCAAAGTATCTTCATGGTCAGAGGCAGTCAAAATGGCCCCACCAACATTCCTGGGTAGACAAGCTCTGCATCGCATAGCTTGCTACGGCACACGGATTGCTCTGTATGGAAAAGCCTGAGGCAGACTCAGTCATGAAGCAGCCCCTCAGTGCTGTATGGAGCAGGAAACGCACCATGATGATGCGGGAGCTGGAAACTTTGGATTCCGAAGTCGAATGATAGGACTCACTTAGGCAGAGGGAAAGATGACTGCCTCACCTGTGGCAATGTGTACTTAGAGCAGGACAGTGTGGCCCGCTCTTGCCATTCAGAGCAATTTGGATAGATTGTTGAGTCCAGGAGCCTAAAATTAAGATCTGAAAATGTAAAAAGACTTCCTACCAGTCTCCTGAATTGCTCCAAAATTCAAGGAGGGATTTTGCCCTAAACTCATTTGATATTCCTTGAAGTCTAAACCATAAGCTGCCTAGAAATGGATACAATAGCAACAGGGCAAAAATATGAGGGTAACAGTAGACTTCATGATTTGTACTAAAATAAGTATATTTTGCATCCCATTTTTTTCTTCTTTGCAACAAACTAAATCTGAATATTTTTTTGGTGCAAAATTTGATTTGCTATATATAACATCCCTGGTTGCTCTCTGCACAGATGACAGAAAAGAACTACTGTAACACAAGTACAATAGAAATATTTGAAATACACTGTTCATTAAGTAATTATTTCACTTATTAAACCAAGAAATATTGAGCACCTACCAGTACAAGGAATTGTGTTACATAAAGGAATAAAATTATTAATATAGTATGACTGTTGCTTTCAGAAGTTTATAGCATACAAGGGCGATAGAGACTTACACAAACAATGACCCAATGTATAAACAGACAGAACTGGTAATTATTAACAGTTAAGAAAAATGCAAACATGCATATGTTAATTCAGTGTGAGATAAAAACAGACAGTTCCATTAACTGAGAAGCATTATGGTGTAACGGAAAGCAAGATAGGTTTCAGTGTGTCACAGTACAAAACCTGGCTTCACAGCTGCGTTCCAGTACCCAGTACATGGGTCAGGTTGAGTAAATTAATCAAATTATCTGAACTTCTAATTTTTTCATCCATAAAATATGGGTACTAACTTCCAAGTCTTGTATCCAAGGCACCTCATGCCATGTCTGGCATATAGGAAAGTGAGTGCTTTTGGGGTGAAGGCAAGATAGGAAGTCTAGTTTTAGCCCTACTGAGTGTGAGGTAAAGGAGAGGGTATATGATAAGAAATTGGAATGGGGAGCTGATCTCCAGGGAACAGTCAAGGGCTTAGCATCACTCAGGATAAAGTAATGATGAAAAGCATGACAGCAGAAGAAAATGCCCAGGCCGAGAATAAAGGAAAGACAAATTGAACTCTCAATTAAGTCTACAATGAAGGGCCACAAGTAAGAGATAGACGCAATAAAAGAATAGAGAGAAACTAGAGTTGGTGTGATAGAAAATGAAACAGCATGCTTCATGTTGCAAAAGCCAAGGTCTAATAGCATCCCAAAACAGATATGCAGTGGAGCCAGCTCTCCAGAGCTGATTGTTCGCATAGACTCCCAGTCCATGTTCGGCGACATCACATTGGGAGGCTAACATCATCCATGCTGGGAGTATTTACACCATGGAAATTGGCAAAAGCTATAACTGAAGAGCTGCTTGTCAAATATCTACCAATATGCCACTCACTGAGGACACCCCTTTTCTGTTACCACCTCTGCTACCTCTGACACCATGCACTGTGGAAACAGGAAAATGGAAAAAAAGACAGGATTCTGGCAATTAGTAGGCCTTTGGAAACCTTGGAGAAAGAAGTTTAAAGGAAGTGGTGGAGGGCAGACTGCAGCTATGAGCAGGTGCCAAGGAAATGAAAGCCACAGAACAAATGGGTCACATTGGGAATTTGAAAATTAAAGGAAGAGAGAAAAGGCTAGAAGGAGAAGCAGTGGAAAATGAATGTGTTTTTAAAAGGAAAAATATGTAAAAAGTAATATTCTACAATGGAGGGGAGAGTTTGTTTTGGATCTTAATTTTGCTAGATGGAGAAATTAGGGTTGTTGAAACTTAAAGAGGTGGCACACAGAAACCACTCAAGACAAGTTAAATTCCTTTAGGCAGCAAACATAAAAGCAGGTGAATATTAAAAGTATCATGGAGTTGGAGTATGTAGCTAAGGGGGCACGTATCAAGAAAAATTGAAAAGGAATGGGATCAAAAGCATATGTTATAGTTATGTACTTGATACACCGATAAAAAATGTTAAATTTGGGAACTATGTTTTCCCTTAAGAAACAAATCTCTGCCAGGTATGGTACATATGATTTTTTCTATACTGAAATTTGCCTTAACAACGCCTGACAAAAGTCCAGCTTTTATCAATGCAATAGTCTTATCAGCTGTTTCGCTTTGTGGTATAGATATATGACATTTGAATTCAAGTCCTTAAATGCTTATACTTTTATTTCTTTGGCATTTCTCATTATTTTATGTCATTCTAGTTTTCCTATTCAGCAAGTGAATATACATTATCAAAGACAAAGACAAAAGAGGTAACTTACATACATTAATTAACTATAGACTTTATAAAATTGTGTCCAAAATAACACACACATTAAGGCCACAAAGTGTTCTAAACTGTGTGCAGTAAATTAAAGAGAAAATGAAGTCATTTTCTCTGGAAATGATTGAATGAATAAAATGAGTAGAATAAACAATTTTCTTTCCAGGATGACCTAAGTTAAATCCTCCAAAAGCTGGAAATGAGTTGTGGGCTGCCAAGATCTCTTCCAGGTTTATGGTATCTTATATCTATATTCAGTGGTATTAAAATAGTTCCGCTTTCGCTCAATGTTATGATTTAAGAGAAAGATATGCAGAAACTCTGCACTAATGCCTTGACAAGTCAAAAGGAAAGCATGCTCCTGAGGGTTTGTTTCCATGGAATTATTCTTAACCACAAAATACATTCTCTCAGTCTTCTCATCTCTATCGCAAATATTGAACACGCAAGCATCATTCTTACCCTGCTACTCTTGGATTGTTTTTTTTTAAAATGTTAACTTTACGGTGTTACGTTCATCTTTGAACAGGAAACATGAGGCTGATAAAAACACAGAGTTGTTCATTTCTCATCTATGTGTTTTGATCTCTATACAAAGGGTAGCAGCATCAGTAAGCACTGAATCTACTAAGTTGACCAATTTTCCATACTCCCAGCATTTGTGTAGAAAGAATATGTCTTGCTTTGGTTTATCTTCTAGGTATTAGAGAACAAAGACGAAGATAAAGGAGTAATGAAAAAGTAATAAGTGGAATGACAAAAGAAATGAAACAGGAATAGAGATGAAAAAAATAAAGTTTTCCAAATTTAGTGTACTTATACCCAGAAGCCAATGAGACTTTAGATAATGTGCTAGATAATTAAATGCAACATGAATAAAGGCAATTTGGATTTGAGCATTATATCTATGTCTTTTTTTAGCTTGTAAAACATGAATAGCATACAGAACGCAATTTGTTTTAACTACCTTTGGATAATTACATTTTGCCACATTAAAAGGTTAATAATCCACCTACTTTCCTCATAAAACTATAGAAGCAATGTTTCCTTTTAAGTACAGTTAGCTGCAGAAGTATTAAGGCAAATTTGTCGTATTACTAATTATTACATGTATTCTATCTTCAGTACATCTTTACAATATCCAAGTGGGCCTTCCATCACCTGTAACTAGAACATATTAGGGATCCCTATTTCCTCAGAAGAGAGATGGTACTTGCTTAAAACTGCACACAAGATTCTCTCGGAAAAGACTCTTTAGAGACAGCCAGCTCTGATTGTTCTAGGTATAACCAACCACTTGGAACATCAGGGGTTAAGCATGAACTGGAGGTAAACAGTACATCTGTTCAAAAGAATCTGACATCATAGGGAAACCTGCTGGTCAAACCATTTTCACAAATTCCTGGTTAGCTGGATTCCATGCTGCCTCCTTGTCACCCAATCCTCAGCCCCCACTATCACCATTTATTAGTAGACATCTAAACATTGAAGGTTTAAAAAACTGGGCTTCTCCAATCTAATCTTTCCATGTAAATATGGAAGTAAATGAGGGAAAATATAGCGGTAAGAGCTCTGGATTTAGAGAGTCATATGGTGGGTTTGAATCTAGGCTCTTGACTTACTAGCTCCAGGATCTTGGGTAAAAACTTCTGGGCCCCCTTAATTTCTACTTCTGTAAAGTGGGGGTTGGAGGGGAAGTGGAGCCAATACTATAAAAGCATTGTCAAGTACGCAAAGTAAACAGGTGTGAAGGGTACTGGCACACACTAGGTGCCTGATTCATGTTAACTGAATATTGTACTTGAGGGCCGGCCGAGTGGCTCAGTTGGTTAAGAGCTCGCTCAAGACTTTGAGCTCTGAGCAACAGCGGTTCGAGTCCAGCCTGAGCTGAGCAGCTGCTGAGCTGCCAACAGGTGGCAGGATGGCTCAGCTAAAAAAAAAAAAAAAAAAAAAAGAATTTTGTACTTGAAATGAAGTCAAATGAAACCATGGTCAAACATCTAGAAAAAGGAATCCAGGTCACCTAGCTATGAATCTGGGTCCATTTCGCTAAGGTTTTGCCATGAATCTATTTCAATATTAAGCCATTTCAGTAAATGCTGATTTAGATCTTACACTTAGCTGGACTTTGGCTTTCTGAAATTCCTTGTTGTTTGTAATCCCTAATAATAAACCTTGATAAAGATCATCTAAGTCAAATATTAATGTCTTTACATTCATTTTTAAATACCTTTATCATATTTAATCTAATGTGATTATTATTTCTATTTGATTTTCAGAGTGGTAATGAGACATATAATATAGAATTAAATCAAAGATCATAGGAATGCAATGTGCTACGCCATAAATTTTACTGTGATCTTTTTTTCTTTATTCCATGATTTCAAAAAGTGGAGTATCTTTTTGGAATTAAAGGATGTAGCAACATGCCTTAAAGTATTGCAGAAACTAGACAATAATAATATAAATATTATGTCACTGTACCAAATCTCTAGTACAAACAACAAAGACTTGAAAAGTTATTCTATACCTTTTCACACTAGTAGATAAATTTCCATGTAATACTTTTTCCTTTTTAAGAAGTTGCAAATATACTTACTGCAAAAAAACAGCAAACTATAGATTTAAGTACTAAGGCTAGAACTGAACTAGGTCCAGATACCAAACCGGACAATGCCCACATCCCTGTAAGCAGAATCCAGGAGTTGCTGTGTGAGCCAGAAAACCATAAAAGTTCAAGGACATTCCTTTGACCTTTTGCAAGAGAGACTGTCCAAGGAAAATGAAATGTTGTTAGCCAATAAGAAAAAGCTTATCAGACAAGACTTTTTCTCCTTGTTTTCCATGCTTTACCATTCTGCCAGTTTCTCAAAAGAAAAGCCCTGAAATCACTGCTAATTTTTCCCTTATTGATATTCTTTCTATTGTTACTTTAAGCCAAAATACTGAAAATATAAAATCAGTCTGTTATACTTAAATCCACTGGGAAAGTGATTAAAATACTATGTGGAGGGCCAGCCAAGTGGCGCGTTGGTTAAGAGTTGGCTTGGGACGCCAGCTCTGAGCAGCAGGGCCCTGGTTCAGATCCCACATGAGGGCCAGTGATGCTGCGCCCTCTACAGCTAAGATGATGAACAACAGCTCAACCTGGAGCTGGGCTGCCGTGAGTCACTGGCAATGGCATATGCTGCAGTGCAGTGGGCTGCCTTAAGCTACCATGAGTGGCTGGCAGCGGGCCTGAGCTTTCGTGAACTGCTGTGAGCAGCCGTCCAATGGCCGGCGAGCAACTGCCTTACCCAGGAGGAGCACAATGATAATACCAACATGGGCCAGTGAAGCAACATCCTCCACCACTAGACTGAAGAACAAAAGACCAGCAACTTGTCTGTTCCCCTTCCCCGATTCCCCAGCGCTGTTCTCCTCCCCCAATTCCCCAATAAAATTCTAAAAAAGAGAAAAAGAAAAACATAGATAAAATACGTCATGACTTTTCTGACAACCCAATAATTCTGTCATTTAATGACCATGTTACTCTGGATAACTTATATAAGTTCATTCACTCTTAGTTTGCACTCTGTAAAAAACAGATGGTATGATGCCTTCCTTACAAAATTTGTTGACGTAAATGAGATATTGTAAAGAAAATGTTCATAATGATTAAATGACACTCAGAAAATACATAATGCACAACTATTATCATTTTCATTATTAGTTATTTTCACTTTTTTAGCATGTAATCATATACTTCTTTAAAATATAACCATTCAAATATTAACAGTTTATCCCTGTTCCCAGGTCAAATAAAATTTGGCTTTAGAGAGAAAAAAATCATATTTTTCATTCTGTTTGTGGTTCTGTATGCTCCAATGCTGAAAACTGACAGTCCCAGAAACTGTGTTAAGTGTACAGAAGAATTCAACACTGAGAACAAGTACAAAGAGAAAAAAAAATACTAAACAAGTGGGAAGAATTTCATATAAAATTTTCATTTACTTATAAAAAATTAATAAAAATCACCTACTTTCTCATTTTTTATCTAGGCTTAGAATAAAGTGCTTTGAACACCACAGTGGCCAGTCACAAACAAGGAAGGACAGATTATGGCTAGAAGGTAAAACAGAGAATTCGATCCTCACCGATTAAGTGTTAACTACAAAGGCATAAAAACATACCCTGCCAGTTACAACTCTCTATAGGTAGTTTCTAAGACAAAAATAAATATTGTAAGTATAAATGTTGACTTTGTTGGGCTTCCATGGGTGTGTGTGTGTGGGGGGTGATGGCCCATTGAGGCAGGTCAGGTGAGGAATCAGCCTCAACAGGCCTATCTACAGGTTCCTGTGGTTGAGGTAAAGGTGAGTGAGCATTGATTGGTAAAAGATAACTTAAAGGGGAAAGTGAACCTTTAGTGTCCTTGGTGAATAAGTGTCCATATTGAATAAGATGGAAAGATCATAATCTTTATTGTTATGCAGGGGCCAATGGGAGAGTTGCTAGGTAAATTATTGTCATATATGGTCATAATCCCCAGAAGGTTAAGTGAAGAGTACCTAATTTAGGCCTGTGAATATCTTATCCCTGAAATCCCCAGCATCATCCCTTGTAAAATCCAACTGTTTTTAAAAATGGGTTGTTTTTCTAATATTTTATTGATTCCTTTTTTTTTAATTAAAGCTCTAAATATTTTTGGAAAAATGGCAATGAATTTTTACTAATTTTCACAAAAAAACCTTGGCAATAACCATCTTTGTATAGCATAAGTGTATTTTTTCCCAAAGAAATACTCTGAGAAACATGTCTTACTTATAATCATATTTCAAGTTTTATAGTTTTGTTTTTATGTAGGAACTGCAATGTCATTAGAAAACTTGAGTAACAGTTCTTAAAACTTAATTTCAGAAGATGGTTAATTTAAAAAGTGACGTTCTCAGAAGTCTCTAGAGAGAGGCTTTTTCTCATCTTATAAAAGAGTAAGAAATGACCAAAGTACTCAAGAGAAATATGGCATACTATTAGTAATCTCCATTCTTTAATTGGCTCATGACTTGATGAAGAGGTTGAAACAAATTTTGGCAATATCATAACTTGAAAAATAGGAGGAAAAAGTGAAATGAGATGCCTAACACCCCCTGTCCTGATCACAGCTGCTGGCTCTGCCACTCAGCCACCATATGGGACCTGGAGTGGGAGGGCAGAGTGCAAAGGATGAGCACAAGGTACAAGGACCCCACAGCCAAAGGCGAGTGCTGCAAACCTGGTTCCATGACTTTCTGGCTATGCAGGTTTAACCAGCTAACATAGTCTCCTTACATTTTAGAAAATATTAGTGCCTGCTCTATATGTTTTTGTTGAAAGAATTAAATAAGTTGAAACATTACTGAAATAGTGCCTGGCACAGAATAAGTGCCAGATAACTATTAAATGCCATAAAAATAGAACAAAGGAGAGAAATTGAAAACAAAGTGAAAGAAAGAGCTGGATTGTAGGCATTGGCACTCATAGAAGAAAATTTTCCAAACTTTGCTCTCTGAGGTAGTGAGATAAAGGGAAATTAGGCAGCACAGGAACCATGAGACCTTGTTAGCTCTGTCCCAATTCCAGTTCCCTCCCTCTGCATCTCTTACCCAGAATTCATAGCAGTATGTTTTGAAATGAACCACTTGATTTCTAAATTGATTATATTTAAGAATTATCTCCTTCCAGAGAAAAAAAGTATACAGTTTTTCCTCCCCCCAGAGAGATGGTTATTACGTTACATTTACCTTTAGTTTAAGGGGCCTAACATGTAAAGATTCCCATAGATTATTTGGGATGGCTTTAAGTCAAATATACCACAGATTATTTTTAAGCATTTAATAACATGGATCAGAATGATGACTGTTAGTCACATTAACAGTCATCACAATTAAGTAATCACAATAAATTAAGTAATAGCCCCTAGAAAGACACCTAGGGGCTTTCTTTCTGCTTCTGAGCATTAGTAGCCTCTGAAATAGACTTAGTCATTGTAACTTGGGCTGTGCAAAAGTAAATAATGGAAGAATGTACTGTTGGTTTGGACTCCATCAAGATTTGGGGGATGACAAACTATAAACAACCATAATTACAGAGAAGTCAGATGCCTAACAAAGCTGAGAGAATAAATAACTCTTTGATAAATAATTCTTAACAAAACCTTTCTAAAAACAGAGACGTTAAGAAAAAAAAGTCCTGCTTTCAATTAGACCATTTTTTAAAAAGATTTTTTTAGAGCCATTTTAGGCTCACAGCAAAATTGAGAGAAAGGTATAGAGATATGCCATATACACCCGGGCCTCACATATGCACACCCTCCCCCATTTATCAACATCCTTCACCAGAGTGGGACATTTGTTACAATGGAAGAATCTACATTAGTATATCATAATCATCCCGAATCCCTAAGTTTATATTAGGGTTTTCTTTTTGTGTTGCACATGCTGTGAGTTTGGAGACATGTATAATGATATATAGCTGTAATTGTAGTATCGTCCAAGTATATTTACTGCCCTCCACGTCCTCTTGGCTCCACCTATTCATCCCGCCCTCCCAATCCCTGGCGATCACTAATCTTTTCACTGTCTCCATAGTTTTGCCTTTTCTAGAATGTTGTATGTTAAATTTTCAGATTGGCTTCTTTAGCTTAGTAAAATGCATTTAAGTTTCCTCATGTCTTTCCCTAGATTGATAGCTCATTTCTTTTTAATGCTGAATAACATTCCATTATCTGGGTGTACCCCAGTTTAATTATCCATTCACCTACTGAAGACATCTTGATTACTTCCAAGTTTTGGCAATTATGAATAAAGTTGGTATAAACATTCATGGGCAGGTTTACGTGTGGACATAAGTTTTCAATTCCTTTGGGTAAATACCAATGGGCACAACTGATGGATTGCAAGCTAAGAGTATGCTTCATTTGTAAGAAACAGCCAAAGTCCCTTCCAAAGAGATTAATTGTACCATTTTGCATCCCTACCTGCAACGAGTGAGGGTTCCTGTTGCTCCACATCCCCAGCAGTATTTGGTGTTTTCAGTGTTCTGGATTTGTGCATTCTAATAGGTGTGTAGTGATACCTCAGTCAGGCTTTTTTTTAAATTAGTTAAACTGAAATATTTAGAGCAGCATATCCCTCATAATATTGTTTTTTTTTTCTTTCTTAAAAAATTGGTCATCTTTTAGCTCATTCACTTAAAACTGGTTTGTGGGTCGTAATGCCTTCTCAGGGTAGGAGACAAATGCAGTCTAAGAGGAGGAATTACGTCCTCAGCCTCTGGCTACTCCTGGCTAAATCGTCTTGTTTAGAGGAGTCTTGCTGGGGAGCCAGGCCCCAGGAACCCAGAAGCTGGCCTGCTGAGACTTCCACGGGGGTTCAATGGACTTGATTTGACTCTTGTCTTGCCCTGCACAGCCAGCTAGCACAGTGGCTTCAAAGTAAGAAAAATCTTTCAAGAAATTAATTCCCAGCTCTATGCCCAAAAAGGAAGCGGAGAGCATAGCTTCTGCCTCCTGCCAAGTCATCATCTAGAGAGATAATCTTTCCTTAACTGAAATACCTTGAAAATGCTTCAACTCTTGTGAGAGAAAGATATAGAACATTTTTTTTTAGGTGCTCGTCATTGAAATATTTTAAGTCAATAATACTTGACTCACATTTCTGTATGGTAAGTGGAGAACATATTTACCTAACATACACTTGTTTTAATATTAAGAAAAGCAATATTTGCAAAGTAAATATTTACTTTGTTCTATATGCTGTCATTCTGTAGTTGATGTCTATAGCTCTAATTATATGCAAAATTGTGAAGGAGATAAAGAAGCTCTTATATATCTCTAGCTCTCATTATCAGTCACCCCACACGAACCACCCTCTTAATGCTTCTTGTCACCAAACGTTATTTATCACAAATTACTAAGCCTATCCCTGAGGGTGATAAATACTTATTATTATAATATCTTTTTCCCTTGCTTTGACAGGGTCCGCTCTCCTCCTTTCAAAGCTGATCAGTTCTCTGCCTCAAGTGGTTATTGCTTTGCCTACCAACTGGCTAGTTATCCAACTGATCACTTCTTCTGATCAAAGGCCATGCTAATATGCAATCCAATAGGAGAAACACCAATATAATTTAAAGGCTCTCGATGCTTTTCAACAATGATATGTGTATATTTCAGATAATATCAATGATTATAAGGGCAGTGACTTCAGTCAGTGGATCCTCTTGGCAACTCCCCAATTAATTTATGTAAGTGGTTCAGCGTTGATTACATTTGATTGACTTGGTCTGCAATTTTTCACTACTGAATGAAACAAACACAAATATTACCTCAACAGCAAGATCTCCTGCTTTTCCTCGGTGAGGAATTTCATACGCCTCCATTTGTTGCTTTGTGAGTCAGACTAACTTTTCAGCTAGTTCCCTCCAGCCTTTTCCAAGCTTGACAGCTGACGTCAGAATAGCAGCCTCTTGGATGATATGCGCTACTAACCCTTGGCAGTCCATCTTCAGCAGAGCCTGCAGCAATAATTGCATGTCATAATTAAAAGCAACTAATTTGGGCTTTTTCCAAGAAATTACATTTTTCATTACATATTGTAGAAACTGACATCCTCTTTTTTCACCACACATATATTTGAGCTTCCTAAAATTTATAAAGTTGATTTCATTTTAAGAAAATCCAACCATCAAAGGACAGCAAACACAACTTGACCAAAATTAGGGGAGAATTAGGACTAACTCAGTGGCTAATTATAGGACTTTAGGAAAGCCACTTAACAAATGTTTTTTTAAGATCTTTAACTGCAAAAGGAGGACATTGAACTAGACACTTCTAAAGATGCCCTGAGGTTGAGCAGTATAGGACTCATCAACTCAGGGAAGGTTATTCACTCTACACCAGAGAGCTGGCGACACGATTTCTCTAAGGAGTGACTACACTGGTGCTGGTAAACATTATTCTATTTTTTATCAAAATGTGATTTTAAATTTGCCAGAATCGTGCCTATTGCATAAAAATGAAACACTACTACAACTTTGAACAAAGCTATTGGTGATTATGACTTTTAAAAAACTTAACTCTGTCCCTTCACCACCGGTGTCATGGTGCTGAATATAAACCACAAGTTACTAAAGATAAAACACCTAAGTCTTCTACAATGCAAAATGGGAAGTCTTCAGACTCTGTCTTCCTCAATTACGCATTTGAGCTCTGTCAATCACATCACATGTTTCAAACGAGTCTACGAGTTTCTCTTTTGCCTTGAATATGTTTTAAAAATATGAGGTTAGATCTATCTATGTCTCTTCTCTGTTCAAATAAGCAAATAAACATGCTTGGTAGCCCCTCATTTAATGGCACTTAAAGTTTTATCTATCATTATGAAA
The DNA here is from genome assembly GCF_001890085.2 of Hipposideros armiger. Classification (NCBI taxonomy): domain Eukaryota; kingdom Metazoa; phylum Chordata; class Mammalia; order Chiroptera; family Hipposideridae; genus Hipposideros; species Hipposideros armiger. Next base: position 384,125 of record NW_017731493.1, on the reverse strand, counting down.
CAATACGTAAAAATGAATGAGCAAGTAAGGCAACTATTGAAGTCCATACAGTGGCCGTTCCCATGGAACCATTAAAAGGACCACCCATAGTCTTTATACATACACTACATATTGACCCATAAATTTATGGTGAGGAGCTATGACCTTAGGGAGAAGCACTACTGACTCCGCAGTAGTTCTTTTAATCAACTGTGGAGTGGGTTTAGCAATTCTGATTCTAGTTCCTTGTTTTAAGGGAAAATAACATACACTTAGAATTACAAAACTGAGTGTAAAGTCCAGCTCCACAAAGTAGGAGACTTCAGGTAAATCAGAAAATATCTCTATCTAATGACTTTAAAAATGAATACAGTGTTAATAACACCTCATCTAGCTCCCTATAATCATTATGAAAGTTGAATCAAATGCTAAAGTACTTAGTGTCAAGTTTCAAGTATATAAGGACAGCCAGTCTCAATGTCTAGAGATGACTAAGGCGTTTCGAACCCACAATCTTTATTAGCTCCATTCCAGCTACCTCAAATGAGTATACATTCGAAGGAAAAATGTATACTTACTATGCAAATGAAGTGTCAAGAGATAACCTCTGTACCATGTGCTCCACCATCTTCAGGTCAGATAACCAGACCTAAGCCCCTTCCAGTCAGAAACCCTGAAGCCTCCACTGAGGCACAGTTTGAGTTTTTAGGAACCACTTATTTATTCCCTTGAATGAGCTCTCCACCAGCACCACCTTGGCTTGTCACAAAAGCTACTCAATTAACTATCATACATCAATATAGTGCAGGTGCGATCAGGCTTAAACTTTTAGATCATTTGGCCAATATTACCTTTTTTGCCACTAAGAAAGCCATTTTCAATTCAAACCTCCAGGGTCCATGGTGAACATGAACCATGAGAGGTAATGAGCTGTTGCAAAATGCAGGTGCAGCTTTGACCAGGTGGACCAGCCAATGACTGTAAACAGCCCAGATTAAGTGATAATGTGGCATGCCACCAGAGAGCTGTCCACTTAATAACCGGATACTGGGGGTTTGAAAATTTAACCCCTCTCATTATCACTGCAGAATCATAAAAATAATGGAAGGAGAGGAAATGTTTCAGATATACTTATTTCTTGATTATATAAATTATTGTTAATGTCACTGGATAAATGCCTCTCCAGAAATTTCTCCTTTTACACTTTCATTAAAACTCAGTTCCTCTACATGAACCTGCCCCACCTGCCTCATCTACAGAGCACCAGCTTTGCACAGTTATAATGGTATTTACTATACACACTAACACACCTACTCAAACATTTACACACACACACACACACACACACACACACACACAAACTTGTTTCAGAAAGGCATAGTGGTTATAAGCATGCCTTTGGAACCAAAAAGTTTACAAATTCCATCTCTGCTCCTAACCAACTGTGGAACCCAACCTCTCAAGACTCAGTTTCCTCCATTTGTAAGAAGACTAGTTAGACTTACCCCATAGAGTTATTCTAATGACTGAATGAGAGTGTGTATATTGTTCGGCACAGTGCCAAACAGAGAACCCTAGAGGAGTGATAGTCATCAACATTATTATTTATACATTCACATTTTAGCCATTTTTAGAAATATGATTTTGATTTTTTGGTTTTTACTTTTATGAAACATTGAATTTCCACTTTAAAGGGAAAACAGTTCTTCATCTTCTTTATAACTCTCCACTAAGACTTACACTATGGTGAATGCTATCTTTAAAAAAAAAAAAAAGATCCTGTGAGTACTAGTAAATCATGAAGATTAAGAAGAAAATAAGCAATATTATTTTTGGGTTATAATGAATTGCATACAGAAGAATATTAAATGGCTAAAGTAAAGGACACTGATTATATGTTTTAAAAAAAACACGAAAAAGTGGACCTATATAGCAAAGGCCAAGTTAATTAGTTTTGTTCAGTTAGCTCTTATTCATTTTATTGGAGTTTCAATGAAGTTTTCAGAGCCGTTCAAATATTTGAGAGAGGAAAAAAATCTCTTAACTGTTATGCTCTAGCACAAACAAACTTTAACCTTCCTTTAAAAGAAGATCCTTGTGAGCCTAGTTTCTGGGAAAATCACAACCGAATCTAAGAAACTAAATATATGATCTCATAGGAAAAGCTATGTATTTGCTGTAAAGTGACTTCAATTTATTTGAGGCTGCTGATAATTTTTCAGCTTCTCCTCTCATATGTTTGGTTATAAATATTACCAAGTTAATAAAGTTTTCTATGGTAAATAAATTACTGCGATCAAGAAATACTCACCACAGTAAGTTCATAAAGAAAGTTTCTGGTATTCCTGTCTGCATGGCAATCTTCCTTTAACTTCTTTAAAACATAAGAAACTTTTTCTGATTCTTTGTCTGCTTGCATTCGATCAAAATCTTCCAGTGCCAGATGTGAGTAACCCAGGATTTCAGCTAAAACTTTCCAATCATAAACTTTTTCTGACACCAAGGTCAATACAACTGAGTAGATATAAGTCAGTTTTTTAAAGGGCAGGGCAATTTGTTCAAGAAGTTTCCTGGTTGTGAAGACACTATTTGACATAGTCATTACTCGTTCCTTTGCAATCACCTTGATATTTTTGCAATGCACAAGTCCAATTTTACCTCTCAGGACTCCCACATACCATTCTTTCACTTTGGAATACCCAATGGCTTTTACCTTACCTTCTCCAAGAAGAGCTATCGTGTCCCCTTTGAAATATTCAAGTAAGTAGTCAGTCTTGCTTTGTCTCAGCACTGCCTTCAGAGTTACCCCATAGTGGGTAAAGTTCAAGTTTTTGTCTTGAAATGTGGGATATTTAACATGCACTGTCAGTAATGAAGGAGCAGACTTGATTTCCTTCTTCTGCAAATTTTCTGCTGAATTTGAGACTCTTTTTAAGTTTGGGGCTGGATCAGGTGTAGTGATAAAGAACTGTGTAACTGGTCTACCATTGGGAGGCTCCAACTGAACACAGAAAACAAACAAGTGCATTTCTCTGGAGTCAACTAAAGAAAATAAAAATTGTTGATGAACTCTTTGACTTGCTTGCAACTGCTTTTGTTTAATTTCTTTTCTTTCTCCTTCTGCCTTTACTTTGAAATCAGGATCACATGAAAAAACAGAAATGCGTAGATCCTGTGGCTTGTCAAGTAAGAACGAGTGCTTTCCCCAGAGCTGAAACACCACTGGAGACGTGTTCCTCCCCTTCTTAATTTCAGAGATTGTGAGCTTTCCTGGCATATAACTGTGTCCACAAACTGTGAAAACAGCAGTGAAACTGGGATGAATGTATTTGGGACCATAAATTCCAATTGAGGTGGTTTTGTGGACGTAATCCCAAATGGTGGCAGCTGGTGACTGAGTAGCTTTAACTTGTGCAGCAACCACTAGATACATCACCTGACTCAAATCTATTAGCTTGACTTGGATGGTGTCTTTATAAATGTAGCAATTGTTTAACACTTTGAAAGGGCCTTCTTTACTCAGGCTGTGTAAACACACCACTTCTGTCATGACTTGGCTGAAAGGGTCCTTTCTCACTTCGGCCCCGATTTTCATCTCCAGCAAAATCGCTTCCATTGTGTTAAGGTTGCCTAACATGATTTCCAACAGTGGGCTTACAGTGCATGAAAGACCATGGTTAAGCATTTGTGGAGGATCAAGAAAAACCCTGAGAGATACCTCTTGGAATTCTCCCACAGCTACATGACCTTGGGGCACGTGAACAGTAATATCTGATTCAGGTAATTGTATGGACCCTCCTTCATGGCTTAATTTACAAACTATCATGGTCTCCGCAACTTGTGTTTGGGCCCATCCAGGACTCTGATTAATTGTATTCAAATCCAGGCAGGAACGGGCCAGCTGGCGTTGACTTAGCCAAGCCATTTTATAAGCCTCTCGATCATTCTGAAGCCATTCTAGGTCTTGTTCTAGGATCTGGTCAGAGTTATGTATATCCTCATGGGCATGTGCTGTGTCATCTAAAATGTCCAACAGTTCTGAAACACTTTTAGACCTCCCCGATTTCCCTGGGGAGGACTGCTTAAGCAATTGTTGTACATCAAGCTCATCACCAGAGGAATCAAAAGTATTTCCAGTTTCTATTTCTCTGAAAAAAAGAAAAGGATCTTCCTTCAAGATGGAAATATTCTCTCTCTTCTGGTTATTTCTTAGCTGAGTTATGTCATCCAAAAATGGGTTAGAAGCAGACAGTTCATTCCAGAATGGATTTGTAGCTTTGCAGGCATTATTGGCACGGATTGTGAAAGCATCTGGCCAGTTGAGAAGCAAACCTGGGTCTCGACATTCTTGTTATTTAAACAAAGGCAAAGCAAAACAAAGATGAGTGTCATTCTGAGATACAACCAACAGTATTTTTTATTACAGCTTAAAAATTCAAGACTTTTTATTTTGCTATTTGATCTCTAGTCTAATAGGTGCTGCTGCAAAATTTATGTTAAATTTGGTCAATTTTTATGTTGTGAGGAAAGGGAAATTGTTCTATCAGTTTATTTTGACCATATGTAATCTTATTTTATCTTAAGACTTCCTGATTTATTAATAAATAAATGTTTAACAATTTAGATAATAATTAATTTAACACATTTCCTTGAAAATGACCCAGATTACATATACTTATGCCTTATAGTTTTGTCTCATTTCCACAAAAGAAAACCTCTGAACAGAATAATTTAGTCAATTACCCAGGTTTTTCTAAACATTGAATAGTTGTTCTCAATATTCATTTATTGTTTTTCTTTTCTGATAATATTTAACATGTGAAAAATATCAAATACATCTGTTAAGAGATAAAATATTTTTAAAGCAATATGCCATATTAGACAATTATGCATTTCTCAGATTATTTTCTGATAAATTGGTATTAATAAATTTTAATAACATTAAAGTTTTTTCACTTAAAATAAACATTACATTTACTACTTGAAGTTCATTGAGCTTTTTCAAGTTAAAATGACAAAAACAGATTTATCACTATGAAATGGAAACATGCTAATTACTTTGGAAAGTATTTTAAGAATCAGCAACACATTAAAATATTCACATATCAACTATAAGGAATTTCTACACATCTCACAAATACTGAAGCCTTTTTTTATATTTAGAGCTACCCATGCTTGGTCATTTCTCAGAAATTATTGGTAATGATTCTGTGGACTTTATGAAGCTGGTGCTGCTTTAGAAAAAATGAAGGTCAAAGGGCCAAAGAAAAACAAATTCAAGTAAACTGCCAGACTTCTTTTGCTTAATATATATACAACTATTATATTGACCGAAATAAGTTTTAAGTAGCATATACTAAAAATCAGAAGATGCATTTTGAAAAGGCTGCATTCCTCCTTTTTCCATATTTTCTTCAATACAGTCCCATCTAACTCTCTTAAAACTATTATTCCTCTGAGGTTCAATTCAATTCTCTTATGCTCCATAAAGATTTTATAGCCCACTCCAGCCTTCAGAGATGTCTTTAACCCCAAAGTTCATTATATATTTACTGCATATAAAACATTCATTTAATAATGAGTTTTTGCCTCCTTGTAATATTTATTATAATCCGTTGGTTGCACTATTTTGCTCATCTTTTAGTGTAAGCATTTCTATGATAATGTTGGGATTTTATCATTCTTTTAATCTTATGTAGCATTTTTCAGAGGTAGACCTGTACTAGATGCAAAGATTACAACAGTTATAAATTCCCATACCTATGATACTGCAATTTTTTGAGGTTTTTTGGTCTTCCATGTCAATCAGATTTCCTTCAGACCTACTTTGTGAAATTCTTCCTGACCAAAAATGGGCTCTTTCACTGGTTAACATTTTCCACCTACAAAGTGAAAAATAGACCAACATGTATGTAAGTATACAACATAGGTGGGCAGAGAAACCAAACTCAAGGTAGTCACACATATTTAAACAGAAAACTGCATATAAAAATACTCTCCATAGGTTATCTACTTCTGGTAGGATGCTTTACTAAATATGTATAAGCACTCCACTGGAAAATGCTCAGGACCTGGATTAATACCAACAAGCAAATCTAGAAATGCATTAGTGATACTATAAAAAAGTAATAATGAAAATCCCAAGGATAATCAAAAGGAATAGTAAGTTGAAACTTTAGTTAATAGACATTCCCTGTTTAGAGATTAGAAGACTAAAAAAATAACAAAACTAGAAATTCTTCCCCAAATCCTTCTATACATTCAATTCAGCTCCAAGAAAATCATATGTTATGTATATATAACATATATGTGTGCACATGTGTGTGTGTTAGTTCTTAAGCTATTTAAACATGTATATAGAAAAGCAAAAGGCTAATATTCAAGACAATCAAGAGGAAGAACATCGTGTAAGTGACATGCACCACCAGATATCAGCATTTATTTTAAGTGCTAAGTAAGACAATGTGGAACTGGGACAAAAATAGACTAAGGACACTGAACACCACCAGAAGTAGACACACCCTCACACAAAAATTGGATATATGACAGAAGTGGCCATGCAGGGTAATGGGGAAAAGATGGATTTATTTAATAAACAGTGATAGTACAATTGGTTGTCCAAGAAGAAAAAAATTACATTGATCATACACAAAATCAAGTCTAAGAGATTTAAAGGCTGAAAAGCAAAATTATAAAACTTGAAATTAAGTCTAAGAAATTATCGTTCTGATTTCTGGAAAACAGAGAATATCTTAAACACAAAAAATGCAAAACAAACAAACAAAAAGAATGAGAATGAGGAATCCTATATATGAAAGGACATCATTTACAAAAAATGAAAACACAAAGCAAAAACTGGGAGAGAAGACATACCTGTTACATATGGGTAAAAAAGAAAAAGAGACTGAATTCCAAAATATATCAAAGATTTCCACAAATCATCAAGCAAAAGAAAACATTATAGAAAATTTTGGGAAAAAGGATCTGAACAAGCATTTCTCAAAAAATAAACACAAATGACCCTTAAATATATTAAAATATGCTCTATTTATTGGTAATGAAGGAAATGCTAAATGAAACCACAGAAGATACAATTACCACCCATCAAATTGCAAAAATTTTGAAACCTGGCAGCACCAATTATTGGTGAAAGTATCAAGAAAAGGGAAACCCTATACACTCCTAGTGGAAGTGTCAGTACATACAACCACTTAGAAATCAGTCTGGCATTGTCTAGGAAAGGTGTTTACAGTCTGGTACCCAGCAATTCCAATCCCTGTTATTAGTGCTAGTAAAACCCTGCCTGTGTATCAGAAGAGATGTACATAAATGTTCATTTTATTATATCAACAAAAAAGTGAAATCAACCAAAACATCTTTTGTCATATGAATAGATACAAAAATTGTGGTGTTTTAATAGAACGGAGTGCCATGCAACTATGAACACAGATGAATTTCAACTGTATGTATCAATATGTCCTGATTGTAGGTATCCCACTGCTGAGACTCAGGCTTCTTATATGTTTTCTTTTAGTCCCACAACAACACTGAAAAGTAGGTATTTTTTCCACAAATGATTAACGTTTATTGCTCACACATCTGGGGTCAGCTGAGAGTCGACTGATCTTGGTTGGGCTCAACACAATGTATCTCTCATCTTCCTTGAACCAACAACCAACCCAAGTATAGAAGGTATAGAACATGCGGGAACACACAAGGTCTTGAAACACAGACTAAGAACTAGTACATTGTTGCTCCTGCCTCATTCTATTAAAGTGAGTCTCATGGCCACGCCCAGAGTGCAAGTAGTAGAGCACTGTAAAATCAGGTGGAAGAGGGAGTGGTACCTTGGGACTGATCAGGGCCCTCAACATGCTAAGCGACATACTGGAATCGCCACTGAATGACACGTACCACACTAGCTGGCCAGAATGTTTAACCTCCTCACAGAGTTTGGCAAAGGCTTCCATCAGTGGTACACAGTTGTCCCTGGCTTAGCTCTTCTCCCTTCTCTCAGTCACCACCCCTCTTTGTTCTACAGTAATAGCTACTCCTTAATTTTTTATATATTTTTTAATTTAAGTATAGTTGCTATACAATGTTACATTAGTTTCAGGTGCACAATTTAGTAATTCAACATTTTTATACCTTACAGTGTGACCATGCTACTAATTCTAGTAAACATCAATCACCATACAAACTTATGACAATATTATTGATTACATCTGTCTTTACCTTTTTCACCCATCCTCCCATCATCTTCCCCTCTGGCAACCATTCCTTTGGTCACATGTAAGTAAACCTATACGGTATTTGTCTTTCTTTGACCGCCTTACTTCACTTAGCATAATATCCTCTAGGTCCATCCATGTTGGAGCAATGGCAAGAGTTCATTCTTTTTTATTGCTGCATAATAGGCCATTTTGAATGAATATATCACATCTTCTTTATCCATTCATCTATCTATGGACACCTAGGTTGTCCATATGTCCAAGATATGGCTATTATAAGTAATGCTGCAATGAACATAGGGGTGCACATATCTTTTCAAATTAGCATTTTTTTTTCTTCAGATAAATACCCAGAAGTTGAATTGCTGGATTGTATGGTAGACCTACTTTTAGTTTTTTGAGGACTCTCCATGCTGTTTTCCACAGTGGCTGCACCAACTTGCAGTCCCACTATAGTACACACGTGTTCCCTTTTCTCCACATCCTCTCCAACACATGTTATTTGTTGACTTTTTGATTATAGCCATTCTGACTGATATGAGGTAGTATCTCATGGTGGTTGTGATTTGCATTTCCCTGATGATTAGTGACGTTGAACATCTTTTCATATCTGTTGGCCATCTGTATGTCCTCTTTGGGAAATGTCTTTTCATGTCCTTTGCCCATTTTTTGATCAGATTGTTTATTTTTTTGTTATTATTGAGTTGTATGAGTTCCTTATATATTTTAGATATTAACCCCTTATTGGATATATCACTTGTGAATATACTCTCCCATTCAGTTATATTGTCTTTTTGTTTGATTGATGGTTTCCTTTGCTGTACAGAAGCTTTTTAGTTTGATAAAGTTCCATTTGTTTATTTTTGCTTTTTGCCCCCCTTGCTCAAAGAAACACATCCATGAAGATATTACTCAGGCTGATATCAAACAGTTTTACTATGTTCTCTTCTAGAATTTTATGGTTTCAGGTCATACATTTAAGTCCTTAATCCACTTTGAGTTTATTTTTGTAGTCAGTGTATGACAGTGGTCCAGTTTCATTTTTTTTTCATGTATCTGTCCAGTTTTCGCAACACCACTTGAAGAAACTGTCATTTCTCCATCGTATATTCTTGCCTCCTTTGTCATAGATTAGCTGACCATATAAGCAAGAATTTATTTCTGGGCTCTCTATTCTGTTCCATTGATTTATGTGTGTATTTTTTTGTGGTAGTACCTTACTGTTTTGACTATTATAGCTTTGTGATAGAGTTTGAAATTGGCTATCTGTGATTTTTGGTGGTTCCATATAAATTTTAGGATTATTTGTTCTAGTTCTAGAAGAATGTCATTGGTATTTTAATAAAGATTGCAGTGAATCTTTAGATTGCATTGGGCAGTATGGTCATTTTCATGGTATTAATCCTTCTGGTCCATAAGCACAGTATATCTTTCCATTTATTTGTGCCCTCTTCAATGTCTTTCTTCAATGTCTTATAGTTCTTAGAGCACAGGTATTTCACCTCATTGGTTAAATTTATTCATAGGTATTTTATTATTTTTGATACAATTGTAATTGGGATTGTTTCTTTAATTTCTCCTTCTTGTTCATTACTCATATACAGAAACACAATGGATTTCTGTACATTAATTTTGTATCCTGCTAAAAAGGTATTTTAAATCAGATTTTACAGAGTACAAAAATGAATCACAACAATGGGACATAACTAACCTACAAAGTCAAAGAGCTGGTAAGTGACAGACTCAGAAATAATCACTAATGCACATTATAGCTACTCCACAGAGCCAAAAATAGACACTGTCAACCCCTTCTCAGACTCAAGGTTCCCAATCTTAAGACTATCCCACCTTCTAGTTCAAATTTCCAGTCATGCTGTCATATAAACCCTTACTTCTTGTTCTCCTTCATGTGTTAACCATACCTCTTTTACCTTTGACTTCTATTTTTTGTCATATTCTTCTTTCAAGTTCTTGACATTTTATTTCAAAGTTTATTTTATATTTTAAAGAAATCAAAAGCCTTTACTGGTTAATAAATAAAAAGAAGAAGAATAATTAAATGGGGAGAGAAAGGAAAAGAAAGGAAAAAGAAAGAAAGAAAAAAAGGGGGAAAGCATGTTTTCCAAACATGATAAACAAACAAATGCTTATCTCATAAGATGCCATACTTAAAAAAATCAAATGGTGCAATAGCAGTTTTTTTCTTCTGATAGCTGAAATGACATGCAAAGAAAGATTGGTTGAAAAGCTAAATAATGCAAAATACAATTTGCATTGAAATCTCAAGTTTCCTGGAAGATCTTCAAAATTCCTCAGTTACTTTTACCAAATACAAGTTCCAAAACTAAAAGTCCTTAGCATATGATAGGTAGCCAACATCCTTCATCAAAATTAAGTAAATCAAAATGAAATAAGAAAAAAACATGTTTAGATGAAAAAGTATTTAACAAAAAGGTAAAGTAAATTTTAAGTGGAAAACCAATTTAAACAGATCTACCTAAACTCTTTAATTTCTTGTGGAGAAAAGAGTAGAAAGGAACAACTTATACCCAGGATTCTTTTGAGGCAAACAACCTTTGATTTAAAAAATAGTTATAACTCAGTGAAATACAGTTAGAAATCCTCATCCACATGAGAACCAGGAATGGTACTGTATGCAACTATGATCATGGAGAATCAGCACATCTCAGAAACAAAGGCACAAGTTGGCGATCAGCTGAAATTCTTTGTGGAATAGCTCTCTTCCTGTCACCCAAGAAGATTTTCACTGTCCTTTAAGCCAGTGGTTCCAAACATCAGCCGTACCAGGGTCCCCTGGAGGGTTTGATCAAACACTGTTTGCTAGCCTCCCCCTAGTATTTCTGATCCAGAAGTTCTAGGGTTGCACACGAGAATGTGCATTTCTCACAAAGTGGGCCAAGCGATGTGATGTTCTGGTTCTGGGGGGCATGTTTTGGGAACCAGACTCTAAAAACCACCATGCTAATTTCTTTCCCTGGCCAAATGGATTTCTCCCTATTCTCTGACTATCCCCCAACAAATCCTCCTACCAATCTTTTTATGTACACACACACACAAACACACACACACACACACACACACATGCACGCACACATGCACACATGCACATGCACACACCTCACAGGACTTCATCCTAATTCTGGATTTTTTCTATGGATACAGGAAGAGGCAGTGTAAGAGGAAAAGCCCTTGATTGGAAGGATCATTATGCTGACTGATGGTGGGCAGTGCTTGTTTACACAGGTGCAAATAGTTAGCCACATTTGTCATTTCCCTGTGTTTTCTTCTAATTAAACATCAGACTCAATGGCAAGTGCTGTCCTAATCAGGATTTTTAAAACTTTGTCCAAAGAAGCATGAGTCAGTATTTGTAGGAATAAGTAAGTGGGAAAAGGGTAGCCTATCACCCACTTAACTGGGGACACATTTTTTTTGTCAATATGCCTCTTACAACACACTTATTCTGATTCTACATGATTCATTATGTTTTTTCTTAAGAAAATGATGAATCCAGTTTTGCTCTTCATTTATTTTACTGGTTAAAGTAGGCCTTCAGTAACTGGTAACATTTACCAACTGTACAGCTTAGTAAAAGATCACAGATTTTTGATGGGGCAGGGTGTGTTTACAAAAGAGTAATCAGGAAAGCAATACCATTTAAAAGAATTATTCCTTTAAAATGTGTCCCTTTGAAGTCATTGTATTTATGGTAAGCATTATATAGTGAAAATTGTTATTTTAGCCACCCAGTAGGTTCAAAGTGTTTTCCAATTAGTCCTTGAATACCTCAGATCTCCTTTATGTTTCCAAGATCTGTACTGTTTTGAACTCTTGACCGATGTTATATTAAAAATACTTCCGTGCAGGCTATAATTCTTATAGGTGACAGCAAATGATAAAATGTCAGAAGAATAATTATTGGATAGGTCGGCTTCTTCACCCCCCAAAGGCCAAACCCACTCAAATAACTTCATGTTCCCTTGTAAACGCAACTGGTATAAAACGCCTGAGTGGATCACAAAGAAGCTATAATCAGCCAATGATGCTCACCAAGTGTGATTTTACTGGATGTAATCATAGTGTGTATGATCTTTGGATGTCACCCCAGGGCTTCCTCTGATGGGCTAGTGGCACTCTCCAACTGGTAGTAAATATACCCTCCCACCAATTATGAAATAGTTTGAGTGTTATCTCTGGTCATTGTGATTAAAGATTTAAAACACCTGACAAGGAAAATGTGAGCAGTCACTTTTCCTCGGGAAAATGGCTTTACAAGATTCTCCAGGGACGCTGGTGCATTTAGCAGTATTAGTAATGTACAATAATTTCAATGATGCCTCAAATGTTAGTAACGCAAAACATTCTATCAATACATCATCTTCTTAATACCACCATGTCAAGCCATCTATCACTTCAGTTTTATACCTTATGATCCTCCCATCACTGGCAGAACTGAGGTTTGAGAAAATCATGATAAATGTACAGAATAACATCATATTAGTGAGCACAAATCAGGAACAGAGAAACAGTAGACCGGAAATTGTTTTATATTCAGCTTAAAGATGTAGCCAGATAACCTTTCCAGAAACCTCAGTTTGAGAAGGAAAGTGTAAAGGACTCTAAACAGATACACCAAAGGAATATTTCAGGGCTGTAAAATAAAATATATTCATCATAAGAGCTATTACTTATTGAACATATGCTACATTCTTAATACCATGCATGAATTTTCTTATTTATACCTAGCAACAATTCTAGAAAGTTGGTTCTATCATTATTCCCAGTTAAAGGTAAAGAAATCAGGTTTAATGGACTTCTTTGCCCGAGAGCAGATAGGTGCTAAGCATCAGAGCCAGTGTTTCAACACAGGGATATCAGACTCTAGAGAACAAGCTTTGGAACCCTGCACTATGCTTTCTACCCATGGGTCAGGCCTTCCCTTCCAAAGGAAGTAATATTTGGGACCTTGCCCTGGGCTTGTTGCCAGAGAGCATCAAGCCTCATTCTTGATCCCAGGAGATCTTCACCAAGTTCACAGCAGGGCCCAACACATGAGCATGTGACCTGTGCAGTCACACAGGGCCCCATTCTTAGAAGGACCTTGTGCTTGGTGTAATACTCTGCTCTTGTCATCTTGAAATACTTAATATGTTTTGAACAAGAAATCCTGTACTTTCATTTTTTTACTGAGCATTGCAAATTATGTAGCCCGTCCTGGTTCATGGAGCTGGCAACACTTAGCCCTCAGACCCAAGGGAAATGACTGCAATTATAAGTGATCATGAAGAAAAGAGAAAAGCATTATTACATAGATGCAGGACACTCATTAACAGATGATAAAAGAGAGCTGCAGAGAGGGTAAGTGAATGGCCTGAGGTAGCAGCTTCAACACTGGCAGGTTCAGAAATCAAACTGTCAACTCCAGATGTGAACTCCATAAGAAGGTGAGCATGAGAAGAACTAGCTCTACCCATTCCATGAATTCTGTAAGAGTAAAATATAAGACCCTTTAAAATTTAGTGATGAGTGCCTGCTGAAAAAGATGCTTGAGGATTATTGGAAAAGAGGAAGCAGAAAAATCACTGTGGAAGTTTGTCAGTTTAGCTTAATTGATTGTTCAACCTGATAGTGTTCCTTTCACCTCTCTAAAGAGGATAACTGAAAAATTACTGTAGTATTTGCTAACCAGATTCTATCAGTCCTTTTGCAATAAAGCCAAACATTTGCCCCACTGCTACAGAATAGACTCCATTATAAGATTCACAATATTCTTTGCCAAGAGAAAAAAATCTTGACAAATATTTTGTGCACACCCACAGTCTTCCTTGGTTTGAACTTAGAAAGAACATGGTGAAAATTAATGATCTCTATATCATGTGGCACATGTGCCTTCTGCACAGAAGGTAAATACGAATGTTGGGTTGTTGTTAAATGAGAACAGTGTTCATGCACCAATAATTGGCTGTGAGAAGAAGCACATGGAGGAAGTTTAGTACAGCTGGTAGGATTAAAGAAAGGAACACTATGCCACACCGTCCAATGTGTAAACCAAGTTTCCCTTAAATTCTCAACAATTTATCATGTCTAATGTTTAATGTTTCAGGGAATCACAGTGTTTTCATTTGTCAGTTTTGTAAACTAAGAATCATGTGCAAAGTATGAACTGTTAATCAAAGCACAAACTTGAAAAATACTAACATGGATACATATGTGAATGAATACACACACACACAGAGATACACAGATAGGCAGGTAGGTAGATATAGTTATAAATGTATATACATATATAATTTAGTTGAACAGAAATGTTTCTCTTATTCGTAATGCTTCACTGTTCTCTGAACACTGGAAACTCGAAAATCATTTCCTTTCTGAGAGAAAATTAAGTCTGCAAAATTTCATTTTATTTGAAGACAGTATCAAGTGCTGATTGAGTGTACAAGAAGAGAAGCTAAGAGAGATCAAGTTTACTGCGTGAGAAAGGAGCGCAGCTGGAGGTTTGGGGGTTGGGACTGCCGGTGATCGCCGTCTAAGAGGGAAATGGGTAAGAAGATGTAATAAATGAGAATATCCTCAGTGGAACACTGAGGGGTATGAATTGCCAACCCTTCTATCCACTTCTCCCATACACTCTTCAGAAATATATCACTTATTGATGCAAAAAAAATACATATATAGTGAATAACAAGAGGAGTCCTAGTCAAGGGCATGAGGAACAGGAAAACATAGCTGTCCAAATGAACAAGTGGGGTACAAGTAAGGGAACCATCCATCAACCTGGGTTTGCTCAGGAGAGTCCCATTTTGAAACGGTGAAATCTCTCAGCCCAGGTGAAACCAGGATGATTGGTCACTGAACTCGCACATATTAGGGTATAAGTGCATGTCCCACACGGAGGATATGAAATAGTCAATGGAAATTCTTTCTATTTGAACAAATTGTTAAAATATTTAAAACCATCATGAGGGGAAAAAAAGCACATATTTACATACACATATAAAGCAGCTATACACAAATGACTAATTTTAATGTTTAAATTACATTTTGTTATACCAGTTCTGGTGTTCAATTCTAATAGAAGCAGCAAATTAAATACAAGGGAACCACTGAAAATGGAATAAATAGAACTGTCTATCACTGTCCTTTTTATTCATTAAATCAACTTGGAAAATTGAGCCCTGTTCACTTGGAGCCCAAATGAACATCCAGCCTTTCCAGGGGAGCTCTGCCTTTCCCTTCCTCTCATCTCCTCATTTCATTTAAAGCAGGTGAAGTATTCAAAGATGGAAGTTGGGTGTCCCTCTACCAGCGTTGCTCTGTGGGAGCTGGGGGTTCCTTGTGATGGAGGCTCAGGGTTGTGCCCCCAGCACCAGCTGGTGCCAGGTGGGTGACCTCTTGGACTGCTGTCCTGTAGCTGTGCACTGGTCTTGCTCTAAGGAGTTCAATGTGAAATCGTGGTTCTCAACTATCCCTCTGAATCAAAATCAACTATGGAACTTTAAAAGCAGGGCCGGCCGAGTGGCTCAGTTAGTTAAGAGTTCGCTCAAGAATTTGAGCTCTGAGCAACAGTGGTTTGAGTCCCGGCCCAAGTTGAGCTGCCAACAGGTGGCAGGATGGCTCAGCTAAAACAAACAAAAAAAACAATACACATGTCCAGTCCTATCCCATGACCCTGGTGTGGAGCCCGGTTATCACATTTTTATAAAGAGCTTCCAGGAGATTCTGATATACCATGAAGACTGAGCGCCACTAAATCATAATTATAAGGTGATGGAAATTTGTTTCATTTCGTTTTGTTTTAGACAAATGTATTACTAGACATAATAAAATATACGGCAGCTCAAGATGCCCACCCCTACAAGGCAAGCCTTCCGGGAGCAAAAATATTTACCGGGACACTGCTAGACATGGGATTTCAGGGTGATAAAGGAGAAAGCCCTTCCTGTGGGTGGCCTGGATCTTTCTGGTACAGCCTAGGGGTCACCTTTAATACCAGGTCTGCCGTAGGCTTTAGGGGCAAATACTATCTCCCTCAGTATTCCTTGTTGGGGTTCATTGTCTTCTTGTCATTTCTTTCTCTTTAATTATAAGATCCAGATGAACACACTTTTAGATATTAAGATAATATAAAAGCATGCTTTTAGCATAAGCCTTGGTTCTGCCTGTAACTTAGGCAAAAACAGTTTACTTATGGTCCAGGTGGCATTTTGTAATTTACTACATACATAAATACAGACACACAAATAAATACACACACACACACACACACACACACACACAAACTCACACACCAAAGAACATCTTCGTAAGTAGCATTTTCCCAGTAAAAGCCTCTTACTTTTTAATACACAAATTTTATATAGCATATGAATCTCTCATTATGACCTACTTGCCAATGTCTCTCTAGGAAAAAATATATATTTATTTCCTTTAAAATCAAAACAACATTTTTAGCTAAACAATATTCAAGAAAACCTAAAGTTTCATTTTAAATCCAACCAGTAGAACATTAGAATTATAAGTATTCATTTCAAAATCAAGATAGTACAAATAAAGGGGATGTGAATTTCAAAGCCACTGGCAATAAACTGTAATATATATATATATATATATATATATATATATATATATAAAAAACTATATTAACTCTGTGTTAGTTTGTGTTTGAGGGTTTGGGGTGACATACATGTGTATGTATGTGTGTGTGTGTTTAACACTTTATCATTTCTCTCATTTAAAAAATTGATTGTATACAAATACACAGTGTGAAATTAAAGGATATCTGAAATCAAAGAACAAATTACTAACTTTATGCATGAAACACTTGAGTCTCTGTATCTATTGGGTTGTTGGAAAAGTCATGATGCATTTTTGCAATGAAAAACATAGAAAAAATACATCACGACTTTTCCGACAACCCAATATTTAACGAAGTTTTTAGAATATT
Organism: Hipposideros armiger; assembly: GCF_001890085.2. NCBI lineage: Eukaryota > Metazoa > Chordata > Mammalia > Chiroptera > Hipposideridae > Hipposideros > Hipposideros armiger. Next base: position 366,947 of record NW_017731493.1, on the reverse strand, counting down.
ATGTTGTTCAAGTATATTCTATCCTTATCATGTTTATTTTACTCTCTCTTTACAAATGGTTATAATTTTATGCTGGAGGTGTTAGAAAATTTCCAACCATGATTTTGAAGTTGCTGAATTTTCTTGTAATTCAATCAGGCTTTGCTGTTTAGACCACATAAGTCTGTAAAGGTTATGTTTCTTATTGGATTTTCTCTTTATTTTTCTATAATGTTTCTCTTTATCGCTATAAATTTTTTTACCTAAATTATATTTTATATGATATGAATATTGCCATTCTGACTTTCTATTTATTATTGGGTTTTACAATTTAAAACACATGTTAAACACAATTTAACATCTGAAATCAAGATGCATATGCAACTGATGTCAGACTTTAGATGGCTTTATTTTTCTTTTTGGTATTTCATAACATAAAGGTGTGTCTTAAAATGGATGTTGTCTTAAAGAAATACAGTATTTACCTGACGTCTTTTTCTGTCTTTATTTCAATCCTTTTGTCTGGTTATTAGTTAGATATGCCATGATAAGTAGCAAATAGCTGAATTTTAAAAAAAATTCACACTGTTAATCTATTTTTAAATAGTTGCATTCTGCCCTACTATAACTACTTAAAAACTCATGATTTGTACTTATTTCTACCACTTTCTGTTGTGTTTTACTTATTTGCTTTTATTTTTCTCTTCCTTCTATTGGGTTGATACAATTGCCAACATTACCTTTTGTTCCCTATTTCAGACTTCTAAACATACATCACATTTCTCCTCAACCTCCTGGTAAGACTATGAAAAATAAATAGTATCAACCCTCTCTAAAACATAGAAAAACTGAATCCAAATTACCAAAAAATTGTGAATTTTTTTTACAAAGGCCTACAATTCGCTATTATAAGAACTAGTAAGAAACGACTGCTCTTTAAAATTCTATCAGTATCTCAGCCAATTACATATTGTAAGCCTTTATAAGACCTTATTAAAATGTTTATTTTTTGAAAACATATCTTCCAGTATTCCAACAGTTACTAAAATGAGCATTCCAATTAAACTCAACCAAAGAGACATAAACTGAAGGAAAATGACATGTGATCATAGAAGAGAGGCAAGAAATAAGAAAGTCTCTCATGATTGGATTGGGTGTCTAAGCTAAAAATGAGATGACACAAAATATATGAAAAGATATAAAAATATTCCTTTAAACAGATTTTAATCTATGAAGAAAAAGTAAAAAAGAAATTTCAGACTCTTTTAGTTAGGAAAGGAAGAGGATGAAAACAGAGGACAAAGTGGAAAAAATACTTTTATTGTAATATCATAAAATCATTATGAAAAAAATTAAAGGAAATAAAGAGACTGAAAACAATAGGAATCTGGCAGAAGTAGGAAAGACATTGTCTAATGTAGGTTAACTTAAATTTGCAGTAACTAATAATAGGTAACAATTATTGGGTGTAATCTGTGCCAGGCAGTGTTCTAAGTACTTTACATCCGTTACCTCTTCTAACCAGAATAGCAGTGCATGGGGTACATGATGTTACTGTCTCCATTTTGCAAGGAAACTGAGCTATAGAGATGAATTAATTCACCCAATATCATACAGCTAGGAAGTAAGAGTCAGAAGAAACCCAAACCCAAGAATCTTACCCTGACACCCACGCTCTCAGTGATTACATGCAGAGTAACCTGTGGAGGTGTCTCTAAGACCCTAATGAAGGAGGCCTTGAATAGCTCATCTCAGGGAATGAGAAGAGTTCTCACCACGTGGCCAGAGCCCCTGCTACATCCAGTCCAGTAAAGCCTCGCTCGTTGGTTGTTCATGTTGCTTTTCTTCTTAACTTCCTCATGCTGCCTCTCCATAACCCCCTGTAATCTAAATGCACCTTTGACCCTTGTAAGCTCAAAGGGACCTGATAACTGGGATGGTTTTGAAGTTTTCCAGTATAAATGGGATGAAGTAATTACCACCAACATTCTAAATGGTTCTGGAAACTTTGAAAAGGAAGCATTGGTCCATAAATATAAAACATTTATTTACTAAACTAAGTAATTAAAATTAAAATGAATTATTTTCTTAATCAACAAATAAACAGGTAGGCTGTGTGAATTTATGGCTGTGGTCATTATGGGACACCATTAAAAATGTAGCATCGTATTGAAAAGTAGATAAGATAATAAAGAGGACCCCAAAATACTGAAAATATAAAGTCAGTCTGTTATACTTAAATCCACTGGGAAAGTGATTAAAATACTATGTGGAGGACCAGCCAAGTGGCATGTTGGTTGGGAGTTGGCTTGGGATGCCAGCTCTGAGCAGCAGGGCCCCAGTTAGGATCCCACATGAGGGCCAGTGACACTGCCCTCTACAGCTAAGATGGTGAGCAGCAGCTCAACCTGGAACTGGGCTGCCGTGAGGCCACGATGTAGGCAGCGGGCTTGAGCTTTCGTGAGCTGTGGTGAACTGCGGTGCACCGCCATGAGNACACACACACACAGAGATACACAGATAGGCAGGTAGGTAGATATAGTTATAAATGTATATACATATATAATTTAGTTGAACAGAAATGTTTCTCTTATTCGTAATGCTTCACTGTTCTCTGAACACTGGAAACTCGAAAATCATTTCCTTTCTGAGAGAAAATTAAGTCTGCAAAATTTCATTTTATTTGAAGACAGTATCAAGTGCTGATTGAGTGTACAAGAAGAGAAGCTAAGAGAGATCAAGTTTACTGCGTGAGAAAGGAGCGCAGCTGGAGGTTTGGGGGTTGGGACTGCCGGTGATCGCCGTCTAAGAGGGAAATGGGTAAGAAGATGTAATAAATGAGAATATCCTCAGTGGAACACTGAGGGGTATGAATTGCCAACCCTTCTATCCACTTCTCCCATACACTCTTCAGAAATATATCACTTATTGATGCAAAAAAAATACATATATAGTGAATAACAAGAGGAGTCCTAGTCAAGGGCATGAGGAACAGGAAAACATAGCTGTCCAAATGAACAAGTGGGGTACAAGTAAGGGAACCATCCATCAACCTGGGTTTGCTCAGGAGAGTCCCATTTTGAAACGGTGAAATCTCTCAGCCCAGGTGAAACCAGGATGATTGGTCACTGAACTCGCACATATTAGGGTATAAGTGCATGTCCCACACGGAGGATATGAAATAGTCAATGGAAATTCTTTCTATTTGAACAAATTGTTAAAATATTTAAAACCATCATGAGGGGAAAAAAAGCACATATTTACATACACATATAAAGCAGCTATACACAAATGACTAATTTTAATGTTTAAATTACATTTTGTTATACCAGTTCTGGTGTTCAATTCTAATAGAAGCAGCAAATTAAATACAAGGGAACCACTGAAAATGGAATAAATAGAACTGTCTATCACTGTCCTTTTTATTCATTAAATCAACTTGGAAAATTGAGCCCTGTTCACTTGGAGCCCAAATGAACATCCAGCCTTTCCAGGGGAGCTCTGCCTTTCCCTTCCTCTCATCTCCTCATTTCATTTAAAGCAGGTGAAGTATTCAAAGATGGAAGTTGGGTGTCCCTCTACCAGCGTTGCTCTGTGGGAGCTGGGGGTTCCTTGTGATGGAGGCTCAGGGTTGTGCCCCCAGCACCAGCTGGTGCCAGGTGGGTGACCTCTTGGACTGCTGTCCTGTAGCTGTGCACTGGTCTTGCTCTAAGGAGTTCAATGTGAAATCGTGGTTCTCAACTATCCCTCTGAATCAAAATCAACTATGGAACTTTAAAAGCAGGGCCGGCCGAGTGGCTCAGTTAGTTAAGAGTTCGCTCAAGAATTTGAGCTCTGAGCAACAGTGGTTTGAGTCCCGGCCCAAGTTGAGCTGCCAACAGGTGGCAGGATGGCTCAGCTAAAACAAACAAAAAAAACAATACACATGTCCAGTCCTATCCCATGACCCTGGTGTGGAGCCCGGTTATCACATTTTTATAAAGAGCTTCCAGGAGATTCTGATATACCATGAAGACTGAGCGCCACTAAATCATAATTATAAGGTGATGGAAATTTGTTTCATTTCGTTTTGTTTTAGACAAATGTATTACTAGACATAATAAAATATACGGCAGCTCAAGATGCCCACCCCTACAAGGCAAGCCTTCCGGGAGCAAAAATATTTACCGGGACACTGCTAGACATGGGATTTCAGGGTGATAAAGGAGAAAGCCCTTCCTGTGGGTGGCCTGGATCTTTCTGGTACAGCCTAGGGGTCACCTTTAATACCAGGTCTGCCGTAGGCTTTAGGGGCAAATACTATCTCCCTCAGTATTCCTTGTTGGGGTTCATTGTCTTCTTGTCATTTCTTTCTCTTTAATTATAAGATCCAGATGAACACACTTTTAGATATTAAGATAATATAAAAGCATGCTTTTAGCATAAGCCTTGGTTCTGCCTGTAACTTAGGCAAAAACAGTTTACTTATGGTCCAGGTGGCATTTTGTAATTTACTACATACATAAATACAGACACACAAATAAATACACACACACACA